>NC_082597.1:70851494-71158994 GCF_030936135.1 Gavia stellata | reverse complement strand
CACACAGTGGAAAACAGGTTTGTGGCATTTTGCAGCTCCTGTCCCACCTGTAACCTCAGTAGGTCTGCGTTGTATCCGTGAAAAGCGAGACACCGCAGCTTCCACTAAACTCTAGTTTCAAGCCAGCTAGTAGCAGGCTTGAAAGATGGAACAAGTTTTTCTCAAGTTTGGGAGCCAACCCTTCCACCCAAAAACTGTGCTTTGCCTTGGCTCGTGGGTCTTGTACCCCCCTGAGTTATAGACATGCAGCAGAATGACCTTTGATGGAGTCCGCTTTGTTTACTTAAAGCGGAGTACTGAAGAGAAAAGTATTGCTGCTCTGTGTTGTGTCTGATGAAATATTAACCAAATGATGGATCCCATGTGTCTTTGCAGCATGGACCATATTTAATTGGGCCTCTCCATCATCAAAAATGTGGTCCTCCTCCCTTCCTGTTGACCATCTTTCTTCTCGTTTGTGATTGTGCAATGTCTATATGTCATCTACAAAAAATGCTTACATGGGAGAACATCAAAATGACCGGTTTTGTTGATAGCAACTGGAAATACTGAATCAGCATTGTGTGACCAGTCTCCTTTCCATGGAGTACCCATGGAAATGCTGCAGCCTGTGCCCTCTGAGAAGTGGTCTTCTAGGCTAGACCTGAAATGGGTTGGTCATTTCTTCTTGGTGAGTAGTGGGGACTGCAAAGAGCTTACAGGGTTTCCAAGGTGTAAGGGAGATGTAGCGTATCTCATCTTGATTCACAGTGAGTGTGGCATTATTAGCATATGGGTATCGTTAGGTAACGAGATACTGTGCTCAAGGCTCCATGGAAGCAGGTTGGGGCTGCTGCTTGCTTTTGCTGGGGGAGGCTGTGGAAGTATAAGTAGCTTTGGACTTTAATTGTCCAGCTGGCTTGTATTGTCACATACTCATAATGGCTGCAGTATTGAGTTATGCCTTCTCATAGCTCAGAATGAGTGTTTCTGATTGCGTGTAATTTTGAAAGCAGCCAAAGCATCCCATTAGATTTAATTGGAGGGAGGTAACACCCCACATGCAACAACACCCAATACTGATTAGGTGTCGGGTTATATATAGCGATAATAGAGAGGGCAAGATTGATCTAAAGATACTTACTTCTGCTGTGAAATGCACAGAAAGAAAAAAATACAGAAGTTTTGCACTTGGCAACAACTAAATTTGTGAAATATGATTGATTTTCTTTCTGTCCATAGTCTAGCTGTAAATGGCACATCAGTCACATTAACTGCTGCATTTTTTTCCCCTGTGGGTGAAAGCTTATTAAAATCTAAACATCTGAAGTCAAATAATTGGTGCCCTGAGGGTCAAAATAGATTAAATATATAAGAAGTTTTCAGCTGTTGCGGTGAGATAACAGAAGACTTAAGACCACACAATGAAGAGTGCGCTAATAAAGTGCTTGATACCTTTGATTTCAGTGTCTAGCACTTGTTGCTCTTATACTCCTAATTACAATTCCTGCATTGCTCTCTCTTCTCAAACAGTGAATGACTGGTCAAAGGTATGAGGTTTTCTTGAAGACACAGCTTTCAGCTGTGCTAGACAGAAAAATGGAGCCCTTTGATCTGTGACCCCTCCAGACTCATCTCTCTCTGCTGCAGGGTTGGAGACCAGAAAGAAAATACTTTTAACATGTCGGAGCTGTGTCACTTATGGTGCAGCGTGCGTGGCCCGATCCTAGTATCTCCATTCAAAGAGAACTGGAAAGGTGCTTTCCTTGTGTGTGTGTTTTCTGCATGTGGATAGGTCTGTTTTTCACGTTTCCTTTGAAACCAGGCTTTCTTCTTGCTTTCTCACTTCACAGCATCTGTTTCTGTGTCCCCTTTGTCCATAGGGACTCAGAGTTTTCATCATTCTAGTCCTGAGCTGGGTTCCCAAGGAGGCTAATCAACAGCTCGTGATTAGATGGCCTTTAACTGATTTTGAAGCCTCAGTATTTGTTTTGTGGAACAGAGAGCAGCATGATGCCTGAAATACCCTTTTTCCTCATAGTAGGGCCATACTTACACAATACCTGCTAAAACTGTAAGTCACTAAAAATACCATCGGTAGCTAAACTAACAGTGCAGTTATATACTGAATTTTCACATTGAAAAAAAGAAAAAGAAAAAAGTACTAAGAGGCTAATTTCTTGTTTTCAGTGCTAGTTCTCTAGTTTTTCCAATATTAAATGTTTTGCATTACCAGAAACTAGAATTCCTGCTTTCAGGGGGGGCTGTAACTACTGCCATTTTATCTCAGCTCCAGAGTTAGACTCTGATTCATCCATTGATTTATTCATCCAATACACTGAATTTCTCATAGTTTAGTACAGATCTTGATTTAACCCTGATAACTAGGAATTTCAGTTTCCCACCCTAGATCTTAAGTTAGATGATAGCTGTCATCTGAATTTCGTGTTTTGCCGGGAACTTAAGCTGTTACTGCAGTCCTGAGTGACTGCTGGGTTTCTCCCTGTTGTGCCCATAGATGAACCTAGTATAAAGTTATTTAAAGTTTCATCTAAATCAGTAATACTATTTGATGCGTGTGTAGAAAAGCATTTGCATAACTGTTTACAAAACAGAGCTCTTCATTCACTGAAACAGAAAGGTAAAACAAAGTGTCTTTTATAGTGTTTGATAACTTGGAGATCCTATGTAATTCTGCTCGTTGCCTGGCGAGGTTAGTCACAGCCTTCTTGGAAAGACCATGATGATGTGGGAAGAAGCAACCTTCACATCTGTTTTGTGGGGAGGGATTTTTTTGTTTGTTTTTTTTGTTTTAATTGCATGTCATGGACACTGAGGGGATAAAAAAATGAATCAGTTACAAACGGAAACGTTGTTAGCATTAGTTTTTCAGGACCTGTTTTCATTCTGAGCTGTGACCATGAGCCCACAATCACTAACACATGCCTTTGATTTTATTCTGTAATGTCAGTTTTAGTAAAATTTTTAAATACTAGCCAACTCAGGGCCTTGAATGCTACCAGTTGAACACTTCTAGTCCTTCCTTCCCTTCCCTCTTTATGCCACTGTCTCGGTAATTAAAGCTACTCATGCTGTGAATCTCCACAGGATTAAGATCTGAAGTGGAAATAGCAAATTACAAATTACTTTCTTTGCATTTATTACCTTTGTTTTTTTCTGAATAGACTTCAGCAACCATATGCACTCTGGATAGACAAAGTTAGCAGATGTCTCTAGCTTCAGAGGTGCAGGGTTATTATTTTCCATGGAATTTGTACATCTCTCCTTGTTACCCATTTCTGTGGGGTTTTCTGTTGTGTAGTTTTCTGATGCATAACAAGCATCTTCATTACTGATGGTGTGATAGGGGATTCTACTTGCATTTGTTCTTAAAGCTTCACTCAAGTTGGCATTTTGACCAACCATGGAAATTGCTATGTTCTCTATAAAACTACGGAGGAAAAAAAACCACACCCCAAACCTGTATAAAATTCTGGGTTGTGAAATTATGAACCCCTTATCCTGTAATACTGTGAAACCTTTGAGTATTTCAACAGAATATTTAGAAAAAACTCACCATTTTAAGAATGGTATCTGTTGAGTGAGAGTAGGTGTTATGGATGTTCGGTAACTTAGAGTAGGTTTTGTGCAGATATTTTTTCTTTTCAAGAATGCATTGGTTTTACATGACAGAGAGGATTTATCTTTTAATAATCCGAAATGTTATCGCTTATGGATTTTCTGGATTTTATAGATTACCACTGCAGGTAAGGGAACATCTGACTTCTTTCAAGCCTTCCATGAGCGTAGAGGAGCTGTATTCAACTGACTTAATTGTTAAGATGCCATAGCTGGTTCTTGGGGCAGGAATTTGCTGTAGCTGTTCAATGCTTCAGACTTAACCTACTGCAAGAGTATCACTGTGAGCCTTAATGTCTGTAGCTCAGGAATGTTTGTAACTGGAAAATAAAGGGATGACTCATGGGGATTTGTGTGTATTACTTTGATTTCTGCTCCCGCACGTAAAAGCGTTTTTAAAGATTCGACCAAGTAGAAAAGCAGGCACTAGGCTTGCTGCTTCTCCCATCAGTACTCCCTTCTCCTCCCCCTCGCCTTCCAGAAATTGGCTCAAGCGCAAAAAGAAGCTGAAAGTGAGATGTTAGCAGTACATTTTTGCTGTTCTTTAGTATAGGTCCAGACCCATTAGGAAAGGGGAACGATATTTTACATACCTCCCAAATCAGCTGCATAAAACTTCATCTAAAAACCATGAGAAATACATGAGATCACAGAAGTCCATTTGCTCTTCAATACTTGCAGATAGCTGGTGAGATACAAGATTATCCCAGTTTTATCAATGTTTTAAGTTTAGGTAGGATTTGACGTTGCTGTGATTTGTTCACTTAATGCTGCGGGTGATTTGTCTTTCACCTGAAATGTGAACTTTGGTTAATGAGCACTTACTTTCATTCTGGGGTGGTTGAGGGGCCTTGATGTTAATTCAGCCCTCTGAATGCTCCTTCCATGAAGACTAAGGACTCTGCTCTTTGTTCTGATGGACTCTTCCTTCTTCCGATGCGGTTGCTCTTTTTGCTTGCTTCCATAGTGTGTCTGAGGTGTTGTCTTCTCTATTTCCTGAATCAAAGATCTGTTTCCAGTGTAAAATATAATTTGGAGTAATTAGCCTTGAGAAAGCTTTCTTTTTGTAATCCATAAGGGACTTAACACTTGGTGTTTTAGGGAGTTAGGTGTCTGGTTGAGGCAGGGATTCGTTAAGAGTTCGGTGCCTGTGAGAATCCCAGTGTACATCATAAAAGTATTTTGAATGTGCAGTTCTATTACTCAGAGCACGTGAATGTGAGACCTTTGTACAAAAAGCGAGACATTTGTCTTGCATGTTGAGTTCTTCACTGTAACTGAGTGCGTATGACAATGATATAGCAAGGACTATGCAATGAAATTGAGTTACGTCATGAGGAGTTTGTGATATCAAGTTGGTAATAAAATTCAGCTTGGTGATCTTCCGTTTTAAAAATGGCATGGAAAAGTCAGCCATTTATAGATATGCCTTTAAAGTCATTTTCAGCTTTGCACAACATGTCTTGAGAAGCCAGTGGGTGCACTATACTGCCTTCAGCTGAAGATATAAATACACATCTATGTTTCACATTCAGGATTGGGTGGCAGGCTGTGTATTTAAATACACTTTTTTTTTTCTTCTTTCACTTCAGTGTCGTCTCAGCCTCGCTTTTCCCAAAGTGGAATTACTTACTCTCCACTTCTAGCATTATTTATTGCTCTGCAATTCTTCCCATGCTCTCGCAACCTTAGCGTAATGTTTCATCTTGTCTGTTTCCTTCCTGTATTTAAGGATAAAGAACTGTCCAGGGGTGAGGGCAGAGGGCTGGGAGGTAGGAGGGTGGAGTCTGTTCCTATTCTAGCTCCGAACTTTGTTATGGCTAATAAATCTGGGCTAACTGGTAATTGGCTTCTTAGTGCTATCTCATGTACAGAGGGCAGGACAGAGTGAGGAATCTGGACTTTGTACCTTAATGTCCATTAGGTAAATCGCCCCTGTGTGACAAATGTCCTACTGCTGCCAAGAAACAAACACAGCTTCTCTATTGCAGTCGCTGTTTTCTTTCTCATGGATGCTTCTGTGCTAAAGCACTGCTGCATTTTGAGCCTTACCTTCAGCTTTGGTCTCAGTTCTTCTCCCTGCTTCACCCTGGCCCATGGGTGAGCTCTTCATGTTTTCCTTCCTTCTCCACTTGTCCAAACCATGTTTCTCCACCATCTTCCATATTCTGGTCCATCCTGCTCTTGAGTCTTGATATAACTTTAGTCTCCTGTTTTTTTTCTTTCTGTTTCTTTATTTATGCCCTAAGTTTTCCCTACCCTTTTTGTTTTACTTCGCTCTTCGGTTGCACATAGTGCTCCACGTTCAGCTTCGCAGAACGCACTTCACGCCACTTCTTGTGGTAAAGCTTTTTCTTGCTCACAAACCAACTCTTCTTCCCCTTTTCTGATATTAGTCTCTATTCCAGTGTCTTCTGAAATGCATTTCAGATCCATTGATCTCAGTGGGACATACCGTATGTGAAATTACATGGGTAGTCAAGTCTTTGTGGGATAGGGTTTTAAAAGTAATGTCTTCTCTAAAGGTTTAACACTGTATATTTTGTCTAGGCAATAACTTTAAGCTCACTTCAAGCAGTTCTAGAACTTAAGACCTGAATAGGAGGTGTTAGAGTGTGTGTGGGCATTTATTTTCCCTGTGTGAGTGAGCTGTCTAATACACACAAAAAAAGTCTGTTCAATCAGTGTCTTACTGAATACGACTGTAAGATAGTCTCAGAAGTGCCTTCAATATGTGGTGGCATTTGTTCTTTTCTACTTTGAATTTACAGTTTTTCTCACTTTTTATAGTAAACTAAATGTTGACATGCAAGAAAAACAAGTGTTCGTATGTTTCTTAAATAGTGACAGAGCAGAATACAGCCCTGGAGGACAAGAAAGTTGCTGCTGAGGCCCAGTCTTGGTGGTGACCGATTGAAGTCACACTTTTGTGCAGCTTATCAACAGTTTGACTTCTTCAGAGGGGCTCGGGCTTCCAGGCTGGGGGTTTGGCAGATGAGCTGGTCCTATGGCCTGTGCAGTCCAGCGGTTTGTGCTCCACAAAGCGAGTAGCTTAGAGCAGCTGGCAGCAGTCAACTACGTCTTCCCGGGGAAAGTGTTTGCTGACTTTTTTGGAGGGGGTGGATGCGCAGAGCATGAGAGTTTAAGTCCCGTCGGATTCTTTGAGTATTTTACGCTCTACTTTTTGTAACTCTGAAAGTTCTTACTGTCCAAAGAGATCTCCATTCCCTTTTTTAAAATCATCTAAAGCTCTTGATTTTGGAGACAGCTGTTTTGTCTCTCTGCCTCAGTTTTCCTACTTGTAAACAAAAAATGTATCTGCGTCTCAGGAGTTCTGTGAGGCTTAACTAGCAAATGTTTATACAGCCATTTGAATATATAAAGCACCATATAAATGCTAAGTGGTATTATTATTACCGTTAGCTGCTTTGTTGTAATTGCAGTAATAAAAGTTTCAGTGCTGATGGTTGTGTTACGTAATTCTAGATAAGAGTTTTCGTGAACACTGGAGACATTGAGGGTGGTGGTACAAGTGATGGTGCAGACCATACCGAGGTACGATGTTTGGGAAAGTTGAGATGAGAGGAGCTGTGTTTCCAGCTATGAAATCTTTGTGAAGGATTTCTTTACCAAAAAAAAAGGTAAAAGTCCATAACTGGGAAAGAACAAAACTTCTTCCGCAGTACGCCAGCGTTTACGAGTCACAGGGCTAACTGGGGGGTGGTCTGTTCTGTGCAGTGTCTCGCCTGATTAGGAGCGAGCTGGCAGCAGTTGCATTCGTGACATTGGCATGTAAAAAAAGGGATCTTTTAGAGATGTTTGATAATTGGTAGTATAGGAAAAGAGACGTGGTATAAATCACAATTAGCATTTAGGATTTTTTTTTAGGTCTACTTTTGTAAAACATCCATGACTTAATGCAGAGCTATTTTTATTAATGTTTTTGCGCTTATCTCGCATAACCAGCTTGTGAAAAGAGGATATAAACACTTTTTAAGCCTCTGACTTATAAATTGTGAGAAAGAGAAAAGAAGATTGATTCCAAGAGGCTTGAGGTAGAGTAATTTCTCTTCTAGTTAGCAAAATGAGAGAGGGGGAAAAATTAAACTGAAGAGTTAGTGGGCCAATCAGTTTTAGCCAAGTAGAAAATAATTAGATTTAGCTCTAATGTACAATTTAATTGTAAAACTTTAACCTAAAAGAAAATAAATGCAGGGGAATTCTGTTTTGGTAAATTGATGATAATATCTCCAAGTAATTTCTGCCTGAAGTAATAAGGGTAAGAAAAAAATAAAGTAATAACAAAGGAACATTGAGGGGGAACAATTATTTTGCTAACGTCTCCTGAGAATCTGAGGGGGTTACTCGGTCACATTATAAGAAGAATATTGTGCTGCTGGAATGTTGGAGACGATAGATAATAATTGTGCTTTGAAGAAAGCTTCTCTGTTCTTTTTACTGTAAACATCTGAGATAAGATGGAAAAGTTTGGAAGAACGCAACACCTGTGAGTTCTTTCAGCATTCTTAATTGCTCGTTATGAGCTCTCTATTTGAATATTGTTGTTAGATATTTCTGGTGATTTTTAGGGGGTTCTAGTTTACGAAGTTGGGCTGTCAAACTGCCTGTAACAAGTGATCTGTTTCTAATTGTATCTTAATATCTAGTATAATGCTTATTTAAATTGCTAGGGATGTTTCCTAATAGCTTCTGGATCAGTTCTAATTAGGAAGACCTGAATCAGTTAACACATTAGAGAGATCTTGCGACTCTGGATCATGGGCGGCATGATTTCATAGTGGCTGCACTGCCAGGACTTCTAAAACAGAAATGATGCAAAGCAGGGAACTGATTCAGTCCTTTGTGATTATGTGTAAGCAAATTTTCAGACAACTTTGAACATCATTGAAGAGCAAGAAGAAAAGGCACCAGCCTTCTTTTTTATTTTTTGAATTTTTAGGGAAATCCTGTTTTAAAAACAACCATAAAGCATACAACCACAGAGTCCTTCTGCATAGAAATAGAAACAGTTTAAACACACAGAGGTAGGCAATATAACCCTGAGGCCCGTATGGAGATGCCCCAAATACTGGATGGTAGGTTCAGAAAATGTTGCTTTAGCTGCTCAAAATATTTTCAGTAGCAAAGTAGGAGACAATTCATAGCATTGTGTTAAAGCTGTTCTCTCTTTATTGTGTGAGACTGGTGATGCCTCATTTTGAATAAAAGTCTGGGTTTTCTTGAGGGCTGTAGGAAAGAGCAACTATTTTGTGCTGTTTGCATACAGCAGTACAGCAATTTGATAGGAATTTCTTTTTCTGTTATCCTAGACTGTAACTTATAGTAGTATAACAGCTATCTTTTGAAGTACAGAAAATCTGCCTAAGGGGCCATCATTTTAAAGTATAATATGAAATGCTGTTTTAATAAGGTTTGCTCCTTGCATATTTTAAGTGCAAGGAAATGTGTGTGTGTTGAAACCTTGTTAAGCCTTCATTTGCACAAAGTATTTGGCTCGCTCCTTAACTGTCAAGGAATTAATGGTGTGCTTCAATGAGATCTTGCATTACTAGACTGTAATTATTTTTATATGAGATTCTATGCTGTATCTGATGGTGCTTTATGAATTATCATAATAAATAAAATGAAATTGCCATTGTCAAAACATATGAGCAAAGTAATCTGATTCCTATTGTTCATGTACTCACTGGCTCACGAAATTAAGTGATTTCCAGTGGACTTTCAGGCCGCTCATATAAGTTGGTGAGGTTTGCTGTGTTGTATTGTTTTGCTTGTGCTTGTGACAAGTTAAACAATGGTGTAGCTGACAAGAAGCAACTCCATTGATGAGATGACAACGCATCTCTCCTGTACTTCCTCCTTTGGCCTTGTACTTGAAAAGGGAGCAAAAAGGCAACGCATATATTGGTTCACTTAATGAATTCAGGTCCTCATCTGAACCATGACGGCATGACCTCTGGCAATTATTGTATGGTAACAGGCTTTGAATTAAGTTATTCAGAGGAGTGCCTACAGCAGAGATGTCAGGACAGCGCAGGCATATCCAAGCTGATTTTAATTGTACTCTCCCAGTACCAGAAACAGGCTACAGTTGCATGGGACACGGTGGTCTCCATGCCTCTTGGCTGAGGACAGACGTCCTTGCTGCCGTGGCTAGACTGGTTCCAGTACCCAAGCCTGGGTATGGTGTCTGCACCGTAGACACATCCTCCATCTGCACGCTTTTCTGGAGATCTGCACCTAGCTAAAGCAGCCTATATAGATGATAGTACAGATCGCTTGCTTTTCAGGCAGGTAGAGTCAGTGGGATAAAATTTCAATTTCAGAGTATCTACCTAAGATTTTCCCTTTGGTTTATTACAAATATTTGTATGGTCATGGCTCCTCCAGATCTTAGCCAGTGACTGGAGGCTTGTTGTACTAGGCACTCAATTCCAAGAGAATTCTATTATTTAAACATTGTGTCTATTTTTAAGTCAGATAATCCATAAAACCTGTTTAAAGCCACAAGGGATCATTGCATTATCTAGCGTGACCTCCAGAGTGTATGAAGGAGTACAGTTTCTGCCCTTCTATTTCTGGTAGGAAAAATATAAACCAAGATTTCTTGTCCTTCCTCTCTGTCCATGATAGACACAATAATTTAAACTACCTGTCTCTGGCAAATATTGGCATTTTTCACTAAGTTCATTAGTGAATTTTTAGTGGCTTTGTGATTGAATTGTGTGGTGCTACCCTCTAGACATTGTTGTTTGCATTTATATACATATTTGGCACATAGCAAATGCAGTACAGGTTTCCTCCTCAGCATATAGATCTTTTCCTCCGAAACCTCATCGGCTAAAAGCAGATAATCCTAGAGCCTGTACTTCTTTCTCTTCATGCTTGACTGTATAAATTGTATAAACTGATCATTTTCTGAACCACTGTGTACTTCTCTGCATAGTCATATTTGGCTCACATGGCAGACTAAGACACTTGGTTGCAAAACAGTTTCTCAGCGTTAAAGGCTGTATTACCCTGTGGGAGAAATCCATGGAAGTGTTGGGGAGGTTCTTGTATAGGTTGCTCTTGACACTTGAGAGACTCAGGGTCTTCCTACCTCCTAGACCATGGAGATGGTGTTTTACAGCGACTGGGATGTCCAGATGCATGCTGTGCTAGTACTCCCAATAACGCCAGCAATAACATTTCTGCTCCATGGCCGTGTCTCCCTTATGGCTGCTACTGAACAAGATTTGCAGATGTCACTTCAGGCAGTTTAGTAAATTGAATCCACAAGACTGTGTGGCAACATGTCAGAAGTGATGCAAGTCCTCCTTGGTCTTAAAACCTCCCTCACAGAGCTTTAGTGCAGTGACTTCTTGAGGATGTGAAGAAAAGTGCATAGTAATTTTACAGATGACCTTGCGCTTTATGTGCTCCCTACATGGGACTCTTGCTTCCAGTAATGAGGAAATGTTCTGAGGCAGTGTTGTTGCCATGATGACATAAAATGATGACTTCCAGATATTCCCCTGTTCTTACCCTGTGATCCCTTCAGGGATCAACTGACCTTAAAAATGATGCAGATCTGGAGCTTGGGGTCATTTTTGTTGTACAGAAACTTTTTTTCCATAGGCATTGGGATGGTGGTGTTGCAGTCACTGATTAGAAACTGTATGCGATTAACATTCTTCGTCTAAATGTGTGCTTTCCACTCTGGACACCTATTCCCCCTAGAGCTTCTAGAAATGCATTGAGTCATTACTCTGGCAGAAAAAAAGAAGGCAAGGCTTTTGCTCTTTCTTGCTTTTTCTAGTTTATGCCTTTAAGACAATATGTGTAAGTATTCTGCACAGATAGTTTTTCAATTTCTTTCCAATTTTACAACATGTAAAATTTTGTAATGTATTTTGTAATGTAATGTGACGTATGTCTTCAGCAGTTGATATGTTCCAGACAATGATACAATTCATGTACTGCGAATCTGATGGAACATAGGCTGTGGTGTACAGTAGTGCTTAAATGTTTGTGGCTTAGCAAAAAGTATTCTCGCCCTTCACTGGATGTAGTGAACAGAAGTCTTTTGTTTCAAAACTTACCAAGAATTGTCTAAGACCTACTTTGACCAGTGTGAAGGTATTCTTCAGCCTTGTTGGAAACATTCACTGATAAAGCTCAGTAGTGGTGTTCATGAAGAAGTTGCCCTCAGCTGCAGGGGAGAAGGTTGATTCAGGATCAAAATCTTGATCTATAAATACTTATTTTTTCCACTGATGGTAATGGGACAACTTGTCTGTCTGCCTGTTGTTTAACTTAAATGCTTGTGAGATTGAGGCCCAAAATCTCAAATTAAAAAAACAACAACGCACAACAAAAAAACAAAGCAAACCCCAAGAACATTTGTGTGCTTGTTTTATTAATAGGAACTTAGATCATTTGGAAACAATTTAAAAGAATTTGTTGCCATTCTTGGGTTGGGGTTTTTTTGTATTCATCTTAGTGTGAGACACATCTTTTGTCTGAAATGTGTACTATTTTAAACAAGTGTTATGTTTTCACGAAAACTCTGCTGGGCAATGTCTAACTCCAGACATAAAAGCAAATAAACCAAGAAAACCCCTCTGTTTATCTGAGATGAAAGGGCTTTTTTTGAGAAAAAGAGAGAGGATCTAAAACTACTTAATGGTCTCCCTTGTCTCTCTTTAATGTTCCTTAATGTTCTTCTGCAGTCCTCAGGAATTACTCCATCTCATTGGTTTGTCACTGGGCTAAGAACTACCAAGAAGTCTTAAAATGCTACCATCTTTCTAGTGAAGAGAGGCTGAAAGTGCTTCAATATATTGTTTCATATAAGTTGATTCTGATTTTACTCTGTTCAGTTGTACATTTCAGATGAGAGGTGGAAATTCAGAGGTTGATGTGAGTGCTTAATGACAAATAATGTATTTTGGGCACTACCTGCAGCCTGGTGAAGTAAACATGAGGATTAATTGAGTGTTTTCACTCAATTCTTTCTCTAGACTTAACCTGTAAAGGCTAACAGTTCAAGGGGAAGTACATCACTAATTTCCTTGCTAAGGAACCCTGTGTTTTTCATAGCATCCACTGTATGGATGGAGCAAAAGAAACAGTTTGTATGTCCATATATTTGTACAGTCTCCAGATCTTTTGCACTGGCTGCAGACCTGTATTGTTAGCTACCAGACAGTGAAGACCAAAGTAACTGTCCCAACGACCCTGGAAAATTAAATCCCCGGCCATGATGTCAGGTGGGGTTATGACAGCGGCAGCAATCATAAGTCTGGAGTGGGAAATGTCAGTGCTGCCGCTTGGAAGACCAGAGCTTGTAGATTTTATCCCTCTTTTGCTAAGCCCTGGAATTCCTCTGTATCTTGAGTTCAGTCTGCTAAGTCTTGTGGAAACAATAAACTGGCTGTCCTCCAGTACCACGATTTTATCTTGAATTAATAATAAGTTGTCTTTTCTCACAAAGACAAGTACTTTTGTTTGAAACTAAAATTGCTTTATCTTCTTGGGGATTCTAACATGGTAGCTAAGGTGTTAAACATGGTGGGGTTTTTTTTCCTAATAATCCTTTTGTTATCAGGCCCTTTGATCTGCCCTGGATTTTAATGAGTCATTTAAAAACAGATATCTATTTTGGCAATTTGACTGTGATGCTCTCCCTCAAATCAGTTACCATTTTGAGAATGACATCTGAGTCTGCCTATGTTTCTGCATGACTGGAAACTGTCACTACTCATTTAAACTTATTAGTGCTGGAAATGGATATGCTGGTTCATCTAACAGGGATGAAACACGAGGCACCAGCATTCAAATTTAAACGTTGCTCCCAAGAGTAGAGGAAGAGGTGACAGTAGTCATGACAGCTTGGACAATTAGAGGAGAAAGCTGCATTGCAGCTTGAAGAGGTGTTGGGCACTTTGCCTACAGGTTGCTAAAAGCAGGTTGTGGCATTTTTGGACAATTCAGGAAAATACTACGTTTTAAGATAAAAGTTTAATGGAAGGATACAGTGCTTTAGCTGAAGATTATGCCATGGAAGACACTAAGTTTTGCTCTTAGAGGAATCTAAGTTGGGAATACTCATTTTGGGGAGGGGGCAATGAGCATTTGAGAAATTAGATTTTTAAGAGGGCAGATGCAAAGCTCTGACTGAAAGTTGGGCCTCTGCAATGGCTCTTGAGAGTCCATGCATACACTGAAAATATGCAAACTGATTCTTAAAAATACAGACCTGGAGAATGAAGGCCACGACCCTCCATCTATCTTTAAAGGACACAAAGCGCTTGGAACACATGAGCACCGCTGGCACTCAGTTGCTTTTCTCATCTAAAAGGGCTGTGAGCCAAAAGAGCAGAAAGAGGCAAAAGGAGTCCTCGGGTGACTTGAGCTGTAACCGGCCCTTAATGTAACTCTGCCACTCCTCTTCTTACAAGGTGTTAGTGTGCAAACCCGTATATTTTAATTTCTTCATTATTCTTCCGCTCTATTGTTTCTAAATATATTCCCAGAACAGAGATTATTTTCTCCTACCTCTTCTGTCACTCCTGTGCCTAAATACAAGCCCAGAGCCTGCTTGTAATAGGAATATTTTGATTGACAGTACCTTCACCATTTGAGACTAGTGGTGTGCTAAAATGAACAACTGGCATTTCAGAAACTGTAAAACTGACCTGACAAAGTGTGATTTTTTTTTTTTTTTCTTTCCTTTTTTTCTCTTCCTTTCTCTCACCAAGTTGTAGATGTGTCTTAATTCTGATGCTGTCATGCAGTTATGTCACTGGTTAACATTTCTGCAACCTATAGAGAACATACACTCTGAAACGCTTATCTAGTCAGTTGATAAACAGAACCTAAATGATACAGTTATAAATGAACCTTGTTATAATCTCTTTCTTTTTCCCTAAATAGAGTTCAGACTGCAGCAGTAATACAATGATCTTGGCTGAAGCTGATGGCTGATAGAGAGTGCAAAGGTGACTTTCAAGATGATGGGAATGGTTAGGCCAAACTAGATGTTGCTAATGGATTTGCGACTTCCATACTACCTCTCAATAACCCATTTATTTCTCTGTAACAAGCTAAGATTTGTGACCATCGGCTTAACTACTAGCCTTTTTAAGGTAAGCTTACAGTTCTGCCAACCTCCAACGCAACTGCTTGCAGGCCCTTTCTTCTCTTGACAGATAATAGTGCTGGGACGATAAGGAAGTTTTGCAACCCTTAAACTTCCTCAAGAAAAAAAGGGCTGCCAAGATTCCTTTACGAATAAATTAAAAACAAAACCAAAATCTCAATGAGTTATCATTTACAGGAATACCAGCTTTTTTTTTTCCTCTGTGATGATAACTAGATGTAATTTTTTCCCATTTATCTCAAAGGAAGGCAAATTTTGCCACCTTTTTTGCTGGTGCTACACTTCAGTATTGCAATTGTATTTAAAGGAATAGTACAAAGTTTCATCCATTGGTAAAATGAGGATGCTTCTGAACAATTAATAGAATCCCTTCACATCAGGTTTGAGCATTGAATAAGAGGAAATGATGAATCCGTTGAAAAAAATGTATGAGGAATTTCCAAAAGGTACGGTATAAATAACCAAGCTGGACATTTGCAGAAATGCTTATAAAGGAAAACCATTTTCATTGTAGTGAGTAGTCTGCAGCTCACTGATTTGGAAGAGGATGCTACTTCCGGTAACAACATTCATTTCTGTAACACAGTGGTGAGACTTTGGCTCAGATTAAAACTGAAATATTCCCTTATTAAAGCACTAATGCTAATTAGTGAATGAGAGATCTCTTCCAAGTAAAGTCATGTTTCCTGTATGAAGTAGTGACCTGATCTTAAAGAAAGATCTTACCTGATTAGCCTTTGAGGTATGGCACTAAGCATTACACATTTTTAAAACTTTTATGCTAAATAACATTTTAAAAGGATGTGCTTTCACCTAATGGAGGTGTGCTGTATGTCAAATTACCAGCTCATGGGGACCATCCTGTTCTCCCTGATGATTTTTTTTTCACAACTCATTGGGTTCTTGCTTTTGAGTATCTGTTGTACACAGGGTTTTCTCTTGACCTCCTGGAAAACAACAGTGGTTTTCTGATCTTAAATGGAATAATTTTATTTATTTTGCGTTGTTTTTTCAGGCACTTGAAATAATGATATATCAATAGTTATCTTGTCCATTTTGTTCTCGCAATTGCAGTAGAGTAGAGCATCAGAAATCTGATTTGTCCTGGAACTTGAAAGGGAAGTTGCTATGGTAACTGGGCCCTGTATATCCCATTTGGGACTTGAGTTAGGTGTGCACACTTCATTTAACTTTCCAGTAGTCCTCTTGAAATGTGTTAGGTCTGTGAACTCCAATAAAACATCATCTCTGGTGTACTAAGAAAAAGTGATTCCTCATTCCGTCTTTGCCCCCCTTTGCTGCATCCCATTTGTCCGTGCCTTCCTCCTCACTCCGTGCTGAGTGGGTGACTGGAGATGCTGCTCTGGCGCTTCCCGGGTGCGGGGGGCAGCGATGGAGGCGCTGGCCCGAGCTCTGGGGCTCTGGTGGTTCGGCGCTCCCTGTGTCAGCGCAGAGGTGTTCCCCTGGGAAGGGGACACCCCAAGAGCTAAGCATGACGCATGGGCCCCCAGCCGATCAGGCGCAGGGGCTGGATGGGCACGGTCTGCACCGCTGGGGTCCTGCTCCTGAAAATCACTTTCTCTTCCCCGCGCTTTAAAAACGGGCAGACGTAAGCCGTGGTGACGGCCAGCTGGCGTCCTGGGCCCCGCGAGGCCAGGCGTTGCTTCCTTCCTTAGCACTGCACAGGTAAGAGCTCCTTGTGGAGTTAGTGCCCTGGAGGCTGGACCTTATCCAGGGCGGTTCAAGCAGTTTCTTTTCATCCCCCCTTTCCTAAGAAGATAACAGAAGTAAAAGGGGCTGCATATGCCCTTAAAGGATGGGAGGAAACCTCGATGGGGATGAACTGTTAGGAACCATTGTGTAAATATTTTTACGTTATCTGGTAAGAATAATTCCCTTCTCTTTGATTTTTATGCTTTTTTTGCCAAGCTATAATCAAAAGAGGCTTGGTTTTTAAGACGCAGGCATCTCCCATATGCAAGACTGTGACGGCTGCTTGCTTTCTTCTTCTGCGTAACATGTTCTCTCCTATTTTGGGCGACGCTTTACCACTCATTCTGTGGTAGGGCTGTGGGCCAACCCTGTCGGTGCCCCCAAGCGCTCAACAGAGTGGAGCACAGGCTGGATCACGGATGATGGGCTGGATGCCTCTGAGCTTGCAGCTGGATTGAGTTATGGTGTTGGGTTTGGGTTTCTTTACAACTTAGCTGAGGGGTTTAGCACCATCTGTGAGCTGTTTGTAGACAGGAGTGGGTCTCACGTTCTGGAGTACATTTGGGTGAGAGAGAAGAGAGGCTGGGAGGGACAGCAGCCTCCATTGATGGTTGTAGATGTACTTCATGTGCAAATTCAGTCAGGATGCGCCCGGGCTAATTGATAGTGCCAAAAATTCTTTGTAAGAGTCTTTCTCACCGTGGTCAGATCCCGCTAGCTTGCTATATTCAACTTTTGTAGGCTTTTTGCTAGGCATATTGGGCCATCTGTAAATATTTATTCAGTTCCAGCTGGTAGTTTCCTGTTGCCTACTTTTCATCATCGGTTTATTTGCAACATTGAGTGATGGTTGTGGCGCCTGTGGGCTAAAAAAGAACAGATGGATCTTTCTTGAGCCCAAACTACCTTTGGGCCCTGCTCATGGTGGGGTTTCCATGACTTTGTGATAAGTAAGAGGCCATTTTCCTAATTCAGGGGGTGGAAAACTCCATAGCTTCCATTTGCCAGGATATCGTGAGGGGATTCTTCTTTTTTTTTTTTTTTTCTCCCAGAAGCAAAGGGGGGAATCTAGTTCTCAACTAATACTGCCAGTTCTTCTTTGCCCTTGGAGAATATTCCTCTACAGATTTTGGGGATTTGTTTTGTTTTGTTGTGGGTTTTTGATTGTTTTGAGCCAGTTTTAGTAGACAAGTTGAACTTGCTCAAGGCTAGAGATACAAAGAAATTTAGGGTGGTGACCTGAGGCCTTATGCTGAGACATGTTTGCAGACCAGCTCTGTTACCAACTTGGAAGCCGTAGGTAATTTGTTTTCTCTGTAAGTGTCCCTGAAGAGGAGGCAAATGGAAAGTATTTCAAAAAACAAAGCTCGTAGTCAGCTTTCTGTCTTCCCTGGAGGTGGAGGAGAGGGAGTTATTGTGCATGTCCACAGTTCTTTTTTCTTCTCTTTTATGATCTTTGATAGTTGGGAGTGGGGTAATATTTTACATAGTTATAATTAGAAATTTGTTGTTGATGCTTTGCATCTCAGTCCTGACTTGCATGCAAATAAGCATTCAGTTAGATAAAACAGGTATAGTTTATACCCCCAGGACACTGATTGGGAATAACTGTGTAAGGCCATAGATGTTTCCCTTCCCTCATGCAAATTTAGTGGGAAACATTTGCCCAACCCCCTCCTTGTTCTGCAGTCTTGCTTAACCTGGAACATAATGAAGTGAAACATGGGGTTTATAACAGCTTACAAAGGGGAAAAATAAGAAGTACAAACTCTTTAATAGTAATCTTTTCTTCCTTGTTGGGTACAAGCTAAGCAGAGAGCTCCTGTGGCTGTCTCCCAGTGCTTGTGCTGGGAAGTGCTCAGCGGGGCTTCATTGCTCGGACGAGAAGTTCTCAGTCGGGCTGTGACAGAAGAATGTGATTTTCAGCCCTGGTTCTGCAAGGAGATTCACAGCAAATATAATACTGGAAACTCAAATCACAAAGGATTTTTGGTTTTCTAAAAAGCACTATGCCAAGCTAAGGTTAGATTTTTAGGAACTGTCTAAGCATTGATACATGGGGAAATTATTTTCTTGCCTGGCTAGAGGACTGCCAGCTTTCACACTGTCAAGATGAATCTACATGTAACCTGAATAACACATAATCATGTCTCACTGGAACTTAAAAATATGATTTACAGGGCTGACAGGCTCTTTGTTGTATCAGCATTGTGTGGTTGTAGTGCAAACAAAAATGCACTTCAAGTATCTAGAAAAAAATTAGACTGAAAAATATGTCATGTTTTTAATTCTGTGAATTGTTATGTCTCTGAGTAAGTCTTGTATGCAAAACATTTTTACTTCCCTCAGGAAGACAGGTGATTAAACATAATATTCTCATTTTCCTGTTGCTGCAGTATTTTTGCAGCTTGGTAATAAGCATTTCTTTTTTTAATCCATCTGTGCCCACTGTGTTTGGTTTTGCCCACTGAAAGCAGTCTTCATTTCTGGCAGTTTCATGTAAATCAGTAGCATTTTGGGGACACACCTTTGCCATGCTATTGCTACTCACTGCAGGACCAGGGAGGAGGTATTTAAATTCCCAGCTGTGTGTTGACAACACTGTGGTCAAAACTTTTTTCTTGGTCTCTTCAGCAGCCATTCCACCATTGCCGGTAGCAGTATAAATAATGAGTGGTTAAAAAAATGAACCAAGTGACTTAAACTCCCATTTCTATAAATACGGCATCTTCCTGCCTAGTTTTCCTGAGAGAATTTGTTTTAATGTTGTTTGCTCTACAGACTGTGGAATATATTAATCTCACTACGTTCACAAGGATAGATCTGGGGGATCTTGTGAAGCCACTGGCCCAGCATCGCTACTAAGCAAATATTTGCTGGGTGAGTTTATGAATGCTATAGGTGCTAAAACTTAAAGCTATTACAGACAAGTACTTAGGAGTTTTTACATTGTAGGTGGAATGTGTCGTCACTAGCGGAACAGCTACCCGAGTCTCAAGTAGAAGATGATGCGCACAAACGGAATGCTTTATCTTCATTCTGCTGCTGTACTCGAAGTCATCCTGCCTCTACATTAATTTCCTACAAGGAAAGACTTAGAAATCCTGGCCTGAGCGTCATTCTTCTGAAGTAACTTCATAAATTGGCATTTAGCCTTGCCATCTCATGGTTCGTTGAGGGCCTGAGGCAATATTTAGCGTAACAGAATAAGCAGTGCTCCAGTTAACACAATCATCCCTTATGCAGGGAGATGCCTTTCAAGACAAAGAACCTTTTCACTATATGTCCAGCTATTATTCTGTTAATTCTTTGTGGAGAATTGCCACATCTTTGTTTTCCTTTGGGTGGGGAAAGAGTTTAGCATCTTCTCACTGAAGACCCCAGAGTTTGAAGCCACAACACTTATATGAGGTTTAACTTTTGTAAGGACTTGAGGGTCCCCGTGGAGTTGCCTGAACCTCTTAATCAAAGATTGAATTTTCAGCCTAATATATTAGTTATGTTTGTCCAATTCCTAGAGGGCCAGTCAATCAAATTAATCTTAATTAAATTTAAGCCTGTGATAGGAGGGGCAAAAAAAAAAAAAGAAAATCACAATATTGTAGAGTTTAAAGCTTGAAAGGATCGTTAGGCAAGCAGACTGTTACTTTTTCTGTTTAAAATGTAAATACATTTTAAATTCACATTTCTGTAAATACATTTTAACAATAACTTTTAGACTGGAGTTAGACTTTCAGTAATATGCTGACTGCTGTGCTTTTGTCTTCATGGGAAGAGTATTTTTCAGACCAGTAGGTTGAAAGCTCATTTGATAAGCCTGTCTTGTCATGCTAAGCCTGTAAATTGTTTTGATCAAATTTACAACTTTAATAGTAATATTAATATTAGAGACAAAATTCCCATAGTGGATGTTTCTATATGCTAGAAAGGGACAAAACTAAAAATGATAAAGATGATTGCCACTTGTATGTGTGGTTTTTGTATGCATTCTTAAGTTGACTTAAATCTTCCATTTAAATCCTTTGCTAGGAATCCGTAGGTGTGTGAGACCATGCAGAATTACTTAATCTCCTGAGGATGTCTGCATTTTAATAAAACAGACATCAGTTTTGCCTGTCTATGTCTATTGATTGTTTCTGAGGAAAATTGCTCTTTTGATTTAAATCCAGTAGAAACTTTTTTTAAATACTTGTCTTCATCAGGCTAGTCTTGCCCTCTTTCAAAACAACAGGACATCTCTCTACTTCTGGTTCTGAAGGGTGTATTTAGTGTTCTTTCATATCTCTTCTTTTTATGTCTTGCAAGAAAATCTGTGCACAAATAGACATCACCAGCGTATTTTTTTTTTTTTTTTCATTAAATTAGATTTCAGTGCTCCAGAGCTGTGAAAGACAGTATTAGCTTTGGTCTTTCTTCTAGAAACATTGTAGTTAGAAGCTGTCATTTACTTCCTCCCTGCCCCCATTTCTTCATTCATCTTGTTTTAAAACAAGAAGCTTTGCAGGAAGTTTTGAACAGGGTGTGCTTGGTGTAATCCACTGACATAATTTATATCTTTCATAGGTCTGTGTCCTAGGTGGGCAACCTGAAGTAGCTGATTCATGTTTGTGGGGGTTTTGTGGCATGATACGACACTGCCAGTGTTTTTAGCCTCCTGGGAAATCAGACTCTTTCCTCCTGAATACGATCTTGGTACATCAAAAGGTTTCTCTGTGGTCTTTTCCTTGTGCGTCTCCCATGTGCATCCTTCCTTTATTTCAGCAGTCTTTATTTCATCCTGGCAAACAGAGAGAGACTGTGGATTTATTATTAAACTCTAAGAAGGGTGCACAAATTGTTTTGAAGTTAAAGACAAACAACGCTGCTTGGGCTATGTAAATAATGCAGTGGGTTACCTAACATACTGGAGAGGCTTCTAGAGTTTCTCACCTCATCACATCTCCTGCAAACAGTTGGTAAAGGTCGGCTTCCAGTTAGGCTGGTAAATGTTAATTTCTTCGTGAGGCTTAAAAAGGGGTGTCTCTCTTCTCTGGTTTTTGTAATGTTCCGAAGAAATGAAACTTCCCAGGAGAGTTACCAAAGTTTTCCTCTTTCTTTGCTTTGATGTGTTTTACTGTAACAGAGGTTGAGAGGTTTGCTGAGCACCCAGCCACTCTCCTTGCTTTTGGTAGGCTTCTGAGCAGGTCGCTGAGCCCAATTCTGTGAATAAGTTATGCTGTGGTTTATTAGACTATCAAAAAAATTGCAATGATACAGATGTTAACATTTAATTAAAATCCCAACATACGCAGCCATTCTGTATTCACAGGCAAACCTGTGTATTTAGGAAGAGGTTTAGCCTGGGCCCTTGCTGGCTTGGTCACAGCTTCACCCACTTCAGCTGAGCTGTGCTCTTGCAGCTGGTTTCCTTACTGCCAAACACGCAGCTTCGGTTTAGGATCCATTTGTTGTCCTCTGCAGATCTTGAGGCTGCAGAATTGTCCTACTCCATGGGATATACTGCCAGATTTCTGCTCTGTGAAAGGAGAGAGATGGTGAGGAAGAGAGGAAATGAAAAGTGTTGGGCTAGGAGCGTCGTGGGTTCGCACTAAACCTGCTCTGAACACACCAAAAGCTTTCTCCTTTTGTTCCAAGCTTGGTAATACATGTGTGTAAGATGCATTTTGTGGTACCCGTGTTGTCAGCCTTTCCATTACAACCTCCTATCTTAAGTTTTGTATTTTGGCCCTGAGTTTATTGCTCCATGCAAAGATGTGGCATAACCTCTTTCAGCCTACAGTGAACACTATTTTATCCACATTTTTCTTGAATTTGTTTACCAATTTGGGGTTTTGTTTTTTGATTCAGCACCATGAATGTGATATTTTATGGCCACAATTGCAAGTCTAAAAGTAGTTTTGAAAGCATAAAATAACAGGGTGATG
Source organism: Gavia stellata (assembly GCF_030936135.1). Lineage (NCBI taxonomy): Eukaryota > Metazoa > Chordata > Aves > Gaviiformes > Gaviidae > Gavia > Gavia stellata. The sequence goes on along the minus strand of NC_082597.1, from coordinate 71,136,572 downwards.
AACATTCTTTTAAATGGTTAGAGCGGATTTCTGCTTTTATTTATCTATTTTCCCCAGTAGAATTCCGGTGGTAAGATTAAAATGATGAAATGTTGGATTAGGAATTGTTTGTTCAGAGGGATTTTATGTTTGAGTGTGTTAAGCATTGGTAATGATAATACATGACCCTATGCAATGAACAAAACCAAACACAATTAAAATACTTTGTTGATATTGGCAAGACAATTGTAGGCATTCTTGGGAAACTTAATGGGCTGGCATTCCTTTGGCTTTCACCTTTTTTTGCTACTGGATGGGATGCACAAAAGTCCCTTTTGGTCGCTTAGATCTTTAATGTCCTTATTCTGGCTGCGTGGCTCTGAATTTGTCTAGCCGCGTTGCCTTAGTTTATTGTGTTTTGGTCATAACTGCCAGGCAAAAATAGTGTGGAAATAGAAGGGATATGCAGATAGGTTAATACAGAGCCAGGGAAAAGTGTCCATGTAACCATGGTGTTCTGGGCTTTTTTTCCAGTTTGCAGGGAGGTTGAGCTTTTTGCACGTTTGTTTTTATGTATGATCAGTTAGCCCAGGATTAGGCTTTTTTTTGTTTGTGGTGTAAATCCTGCTCTTGGCCTAAAATGAATGTTAATTAGACTTCTGGACTTATATGTGCCATATTGTAGAATCAGCTCCTCATTAGTAAGACAAATAAAAGCACAGATGAGATGATATAAGAAAGTAAAAAAGAAACTGGGATGAGATCAAGGACAAACACTCTTGTTCTGTAATTATAAAGTAGAAGAAGAGAGATGCTTAGAAAAGTTGGAAGGTGACACTGTAAATATTTAAACATGAGGATTTCCTTTTTGTACACCCTTAACTTGTAGAAGGGCATTACTGCAAGACATTACTGAAAACATTACCTTTTAATAGGCTTCAATAAAATAAACATGAGCAAGAAAACCTTTATAGAGATAAGTGGTGGGTTTTGTTGTTTGTTTGTTTTTTTTTTTTAAAAAGCGGGGCCTTTTAGAAAGCTGATTCCTAGCTTAGGCTTGGGAGTAGCTGGGCAGAAATTGATTAAAGGAATATTACTTTACAGTTGACCATTGTAGCACTCCTTATGAGTACTTGGCCATCGTTGGTACCAGTCATTACCTGCAGGAAACGGAGCTAGGGGACCTTGTCCTACAGCAAAGGAATTGTCATATTTGTTCTCATGTAGGATCCGAGGAGAATATTTAGCCCGAAGTCTCCAGATATCCCTGCCTTTCAGAGTATTGCGAGCTCAGTCCTGGCCAGGGTTCTGCTCCAGACTGGATTGCTCCTGGTGATGTGTACTCCTGTAATGGGAACTAACAATAGAAGAAATAAAGTGGTAGTGATAAGTACTATAAAAATATGTTTTGTTGTCTGAATCTGTTTTTTATAGAAATTAGTAGTTATGCTCTACTGGCAGTATAGCAGATTCTTTTGAAGGAATAGAGTGGCCCCAAGAAAATTGCCACCTTGTCCTTGTTGCAGAGTAGGCAGACTATTAGGATCCTGATTCTTCTTTTGACAAAATAACGTCGCCTTTTTCATTAGACCTGACAGTTGGCCTGAAAACAGGTTTGCTCTCTTTTTTTTGTCTTCTTCCCAGCTACATTACTAGACTAATAAAAGCTATTACAAACCTTGCTTTTCATAGTTGCATTGATTTTTAGGATGATTTAACTTGGAACATAATACGATGAAGCACATTAAATTCTGATAAACCATTAATTCATGAAGTAGAGATCATACAGAAAATAATAATGAGTTCAAAGACTGTGGTCAGTACCAATGATGGAGTAGAAGAAGAAAGGTTATTAGCTGCTGAGTTGTGTAACAGGTTGCTTTGAGTTAGAGCAGAAGCTTTATTACCTTGATGGGCAATATCAGAAGAGTCTGGAAAACATAGCTTACGGTACAGTGCTTTGACCCCAGTGGACCAGATGATCTCTAACATCAGTGATTCTAATTAGGGATAAACGTAAAGGCATAGGTAAGAAATGGTGTTTGAGAAAATGGGGAGATGAACTGAAAATTGTGGCATCCAGATGTCTTGATGCTGCACCTATTTGTGATTTCCAGGGAGAGGATAGCATGTATTGATGAAGAGTACCTGGTTTTATTACTGAGTATAAACAATGTGACTTGATGTGCTTGAGTGTGGAAAAAATTATATGAGCTTGATAGAAGTTTTAGGTGTTTCAGGGGCTATGTCTATGGTGTGCTCTGTCTTCTCTTGAGATAAAAATTTCATGAATCCAAGTTTTGATATAGCTTGGAAGCAACTTCTGATTATGTCATGATGGGGAAACTCCCCCTGCTCCTCAGCTACAAAGAGGAAATTATTGGCACTAAAATTGATTTATTAATACAGGCTGTGCTTAAAATAACTTTTATTACCATAGTGGTCATAATGTGGTGAAATTCTGTAGGTGTATTGATGTGGAAACCTCTGTGCTTTTCTTTGTAGAAGTGATTTCAAAAGGCTGCCTGATTTTTGTGCTTTTCTTGATAAACAGAAAAGATGCAAGATCTTCTTGATGACACAGTTTTGCAATGTGGTGACAGGGTTAGGAAGGGTCAGGTTCAGGAAGGACTAATAACAGCACAGTTTTAAATTTATACCAGTGTGAACCAAATGTTCAGTCATTCACCTTTTGGCCATGAGTTTTCCTCTTAACTATCTAGTTACTGAATGCTCCTTTGTGCTGCTTCCCCGTCCTTCTCCTTGTGAAGGGATTCCCTTTTTTTCTGGCTTCCTTCCTCCACACCTCTAAAAGTCTCACAAGACAAATGAGCTATAATAAATTTACATAAGGCAGGATTAGCAATTTTTTTAAACAAGTTTATTTGTTAAATTTCAGTGCGAATACTGGCCATTTTGTGGAGCGCACTTTGCCTTTCTGAAAAAATAAGAGGAACCTGACTTTTCAGGCTACAGTGGGACAGTTGCCTGGATGATTTCAGCTCTCATTTTACAAGAGGGCTAGCAAAGGAAAGACTGGATAGCAAGCAGATGGGAAAGTCCATTTTCTTTGCTACTGAGGACAGTGGACGTTTTGGTAGGCTCTAGTGCTGAGATATGCGAAGGATGGATGTTGTTTTACCCCAGTCCATCTTCTTTGTTGCCCTATGTCTGTGCAATGTCATCTGCGTTTTTTTCCCTTTACTGAACAGGAAAACTGAACAAAAAAGGCCAGCTAGAAGAACTAGCACAGTTACTTTTCACAGTCTAGTTTCTGCTGCTCTAAGCACCTGTGGCCAAAAAGGTCCCCTTCTAAGCCAGTAGTAGGGTGAAAGAAAATGCAATAAATGAAATGTCTTTGGGTGGTGCAGGGGGAATGCAAGCTATCTGCATGATGAACAGGGGTATGATGGGTGTTTTTCCCACAAGGTAGTATCTGGAAATCAGTATTTAAAATGCTTTTCAAGTCACATTGAACATGGTAAGTCTGTGAATCAAGGGCTGAGCAGCTCTGCCCTGAACACCCTTCAGAGAGACTAGAAAGACACCTTCCCCTTGTCATGCCCCCTGTTCTTTTCCAAAAACCAAATTATTTTTCTTACTGCTTTTTCTGATACAACATGTGATGCTTCTAACACATCTTTTAAACTGCATGAGTCCTTGTCAAAGGTCTGAGAGTCGATGCAGTTTTTAAGAGCATTCACAATCTTACGATCTCCCTTCGTGGGAGTAGGCTGGGAATTTATGCTCGAGCCGCTAACATCCGTGTGTCTGTTCCCCACTGTGATACCCTCTATGCACATCCTTTTACAGTCTGTAATGGTATTTGAAGACAATAATCTAATCTTCCTGAATATGCTGCTCTCAGTTTTGTTTTCTTACCACATGCATGTATCTAAAGAGACAGATTTGTCTTCTGTAGCGCTAACAAGAAATCCTGGGTCTGTTGAAAATAAGACCAATAGTCTATTGACTTCAGAAAGGCAGAAACTTAACCATGAGTCTTTTGTTAATAATCTCTCTTTACTTCAATTTAAAAAAGAATAATTTTAGGAATGCTACCAAGATATGCCTCTGGTAGGAGGGAGGGACCCTTCCCCTTAGGGAGACTAAGGGTTTATATATGAATATATTTGCCAGTGTAACTTTTATCCGCTCAAGTTTAGAAGTGGATCCAAGTTGAAGACAATTTTTATAAAACCTGTGACTAATATAATTTGTTTCCTATTTCAAAATAAAACAAAATAAAAATGGTACTGATTGGTTTTCAAATGAATAAACCTGATCCTTGCAGAACTTGAAACATAAACATTGTGGCAGAAGGAACCTAAAAGTAAAACAGATTTCATTGTTCGCCCTGCAAGAAGTTCAAGCTGGGAAAAAGGCAAAACTAAACAAGGAAACAGTGACAGGTAAATAGCCACTGAAATCATCTAACAGTTAGCTGTTAATAAACCAAGTCTGGCATTAATGTACAGAACCAAGGAAGGTATAAACATTCAAAGGGCAGTAATAACAATAAAAAACCCCACCTACAGCAATTTTGAACTTCTGCAGCAATGAGGATGGACAACTTCTAGACATCTGACTCAGATTTAGGAAACTTTGTATCGACATAAGTAACATGAAATACATTTTGCAGTTCTGTGGTCTTTCCATCAGGTTTCTGTCTTTTTTTTTTTATATCCTTCCCAATTCTGGGGGGTATTTTATCGGTCTATTTAGGATGACTCTTCTACAGTGGGATTGTAGTGCAGCATTTTGAAATGATATTGCTAAATATAACCTTTTAAGAAGTGTCTGACTTGTATACGAGTTGTGTGGCAGTTTCCATCTTTTGGCATTCTGCCTGTTTCAGGCAAAACGATGCAGCATCTTAGCCCATGAGGCTGAGAAGAGATGGGCATTTGTGTGGCAAATATGACAAATATGCCTGTGGTACATCGGTGGGAAAAACTGTACTTCTAGTGGTTCTGGAAGCAGCTTTGCATTGTATGTTTTGTGAAATGAGGGTTTCTGTTAGTCAAGAAACTTTCACAAATGTACATGTAAACAGAACTGTCGTAGAATTAGACATCAGTGTGGGGTTTTTGGGGCTCAGTGTCCTCATAGAGGGTAGAGGATGTTTATAATTTTTTTTATTTCTAAATAGGGCTCACAAAAACATCACACGAAATGATATGTTGTCTTTTATGACCTTACCAGTAGTGGTTTTCTCTTTGCCTTGCAAAGAAGCTTTTCCCTGTGGACTTACCCATCAGCTCCTGAAAGGTAAAAAGAGGTAAAAGCTGAGCTGAACTTGGGGGGTTTGGGGGTTTTTTTGTTTTGTTTTATTTTTTTTTGGTAGAAGACACATATGACTGATTTAGGAACAAATTATTATTTTAAATAAACTGGTATTTGATGACTTCAGGTTCTTTTTCCTGTGCTGCTTTACCATCTCAACATGCTACAGCTCTTATCTCCACCTTCTCAAACCCTGCTGGTGTGCATCAAGAGACTAGCATTAAAAAAAAAAAGAAGGGGAAAAAAAAAAGGAGTTGATTACAGCTGCTTAGAATGCTATGGAAAAAATGGTTTAAAAAAAAAAGGTCAAAAAACCCCCTTCCAAGCTATTATTACAAATTTCGCAGAGCAGCAGTGGTCCTAGATCTGTTCAGGTAGCCAGTTCCACTCGCTTTGAAGGGTGACCGTGCTTTTTCAAGACAAGGCTATGCCAAATTAATTGATTTTTTTTTTTTCCTCTTATTAAGTAAGTCTGGCCAGGCTGCACTTACTTGGTTTAAATACAAGCAAAAAGAAAACTCACATTAGTTCAGGAAGTTTGTTTTGTGGTTCTTTGGAAGAGAACATTCTGTCCCCTCTTTGCAAAACCAATACAAACAGTCTCTTGGCACAGACACTATTCTTTGTAGATACCTTACTTTAAATTATCTCTCGGTTATTTTGCAAGATTAAGTATCGCGGTTCCTATTTCCTGGCTAAATTTTGACGTGTATAATTGTGCTTTCACTTTGTAAGTCACATCTGCAGAGGTATTTGGGCAATACGATTAAATCTTCTAAATGCTATTTGAGGTCTGTTGATGAAAGGTACTGAATAATAAATGGTGATTATAAATTGTAGGATAGTAAAAGTTGTTTATAAAATAGCACTTATTCAGAAGTGGTTATATCTCATTGTAGAAATGATCATGTAAATATGGGTTGTGTGATTGTTGATATTACTGGAAAAGAGCCGTAGAAGTACAGTAAAACATCCAGAACTGCGAGGGATTTTTCTTTGTTGGGTAGTTGAGGAATTGTGTGCGAGTTTTTTAGAGAGATGTCCTTTTCCCTTTTGCTTTACATTTTTAAAGAGTATTGTTAAGTTACTTTGGATTACTGAAGGGATATTGAGGACAATGTGCTTATATTAGCCATTTCTCACATATGAAGATTTGGCATGTGCTGCTGGCATTATGAATAAAAGCAGGGAAAGAAACGTGTGCTGTGCAACCTTAATCAAACAGGGAGCAATCTCTAGTGTCCTCTTTTGAGAATATGTTCAGTGAAATCTATTAGGGGAGGATCTTAAGTAATGTTGATAGGTTATTGGACCGATTCTTCAAGTGGCCGTAACTCTTACTGACTTAGGCTCTTACTAGAAGGGAAATGTAGGATGTCTTGTACCTTGTAGGAGGCAGTCCTACTTGTAGTAAGTAATATTCCCAGAGAGTTGTAAAGGCAGACACATATGCTGTCTGAACAAATCTCTGCTGTAACAGCTTTTAAGTGAGCTGAAGGTTTACATGTAATTTTTGAGAAAGAGATAAGTTTTTTATTATAAAAAGGAAACATGCTGAAAAACCCCAACCTTGTAAACTTTCCGTTTCCATACATTTAAATCCAAAGACTAAAGTATTTTGATTGTCATGTCTGTCTTATCTTTCTAGCAAAGCCTTTTTCCTATAATTAAAAGGGCATCAATTTTTCTAATTGATGCCAAATCCAATCCAAGCCACCCACGCAATTATTTCACCTTCCCCCCTCCTCCCATCATTATCTGATATTTTGTTTTCACAGTCATTATTCATTAACTGTGTTCATGTCTAGGGCTGCAAACAGTAAAATCACATTAGCAAGGAGGAGCTCTGAGACTCATCAGTGAAATTTGGTTTTTTTCCTTTTCTGTTTTACATTGGCTTTCAGATGAGAATCCCAAAACCTGTCACCAATTTTGGAGATAAGGAGCTTAGAAACAATGAATGTGCTAGGGTTGGCACTTTCTTTTCTTAGCAGAATTCTTTAGTTCTTCCATACTACTGAGAAGAATTAAATTATGCATAAGAAGCTACTGAGATCACAAGTTACTACTGGAAAAGAGGTGTAATCTGTCCTCTTTTTTTATATGCATACATATACCTATATATGTGTATATATATTTATGCATGCAGCCAAGCCTATTCCCCTGTCTCAGAGCTTTATAGATGACCCTGTTTCATCTCGAGGTAATTTTTGAGCATGTCCCTTTTTCCTCTTTGGCGTATCCTCAGGTGGCTGTGTCTGCCCCCTTGTCCTTTTGAGTGAGAGGAACCTACACACAAAGGTCTCGCTGTGATTGCTCCTGAAGCTCTTTGGTCTGTTGCTTTTTCAACATTTGACCTTGGTTCCTCTGAAATCAAGGGCAACCCTCTCACACTGACCCCGGGTATTGGTAAGCATTGGATGAGTTACTAAACGTACGGGGCTCTTAGAGTGCTCCTCATCACTTGCACTCATATTTTATTAAGATGACTGTCACCTTTATCCATGTTTTGCAAGGGAGAAAATGGGCATGGAGGGGTAGAGGGTCTTGCCCAGGCCAGTGAGCTGGGAAGGGCCAAGACTAGTGGCTGGGAAATGAGGTATGGACGGAAGGCAGCCCGTGCTGCTTCAGTGTTCTGTGCCCATGTGTCATTTCTTCAGTCTGGGTTTCCTGGTCAGCAAACCATTTATTGCCTAGCTTCCCATAAAACATTAGAATTTTAAGTTTCTGACAGAATTGGGTGATGACTAGATAAACCGCTACTATAATCTGGTCATGTTAGTAAGCAACTTGATAAGGTTCAGCACATAAACTAGCTCAGTAGACTTTGTATATTAACATGCAACTACTGGATCAATTCAGATTGACTGAATTGACCGATTGCTGCTTGCCCTGGTACTGGATTGACTTGTTACTGCTTCTTCCTAATTCTGTTGCTATATCAAATCGATCTGTATTTTTTTAATTATTTTTAATTGGATTTATCTTAAAACGGAAAACATCACTGCAGGGTTGGCCCTGTAAGGGAAGGGGAATAGAACCTCTCATAGAAGTCACAGGATTGGGATAATGTCAAAACGATGTCCCAAAGAGTAACTCATAAGAACTGTAAACAGGGCGGCAGGTTTGGCAAAATTTTGAAGGACTGCTCAGAGCCTGGGATGGCGCATCTATGAAGCTGGAAGCGACTTGTATGTACAACCAGGTTAGAATAAAGTGTTGGATATGACTAAAATGAAATAGGAAAGGACTAAGCTTGTCTGAACTCTTGAATATCAGATTCAAAATTGAGGGGTGGCAAAAGTTTGAGGAGAAAATGGGATAATACCATAATTGTCACCTTAAAAAAAAAAAAAAAATTGCAGCATTTGCTGTCTCCTACCTCTGCCTCTTGTCTTGGTTTTCACCTTTTTCTTCCTTTTCTGCATCCTCCTTCCCCAAGTGCCCCATGGGCTCCAGCCCCACTGGTTTGCAGGGAGTGTTTTGAGCTGTCCCCAGTTTCTCTCAATACAAACATGTTTTTCCCCATCTCTCTCCCATTCGGGCCACGTGGCTGTTGGTGTCTTGTGAGCACAACCCTGGGCTGATAGCCCCTCAGCCACGGCTGAGTGCCTGGAGCGCAGGGGCTGTGTGGGCAGCAGTCGCTTCCCGATCGGCACAGGAATGTAAGGTGAGGAAAGGGCTCCGCTCTCATCAATACCTTCCTCCTTGTGCTTGACCAAGCTTTTACAAAATGTGTTTACGACGTGTTAGACTCTCGTGTACGAATGTGTTACACTGCAGCCTTCTCAGCTCTGCTGAGCTTGTCAAGTCCATGGCTTTGTTAACTCCTCACCCCACCCTTGAAGAGAGATTCAGCCCCAAACTGTGATTGAAAGAAGGGTTTAGGGTGGAGGTTGTCCAGGTGTCCTGGCCATAAGGTCCCTGTTAGCTGTACAGAGGAGTTCTTTTTGGTATTACTGGTATTTAGAAAGTTCACATTTGACAGTAGTGGATGAACTCTAATCAGAAATGTACTTCTCCCTCTCATGCAATAAGGGAAATCACATTTTAAGAAGTCCGCACTTAGCAAGTCTAACTGATTGTATAATGCGCAGTGGAATTGCAAAGCTGAACCTGTTTCTTTTCTATTTTTTCAGTGATTTGTCCTGTTGGGCAGCTGCCTTCTGAGTGACTCTGGAGAGATGCCAGCCACTTGAGCTGAATCAAGCAGTGGCAGGGACAGCATCTACCCGGGCTGAAGTTTTAATCCCAGGCACGTGGCGTTTGTGCAAGTCGTCACTGGTGAGTTGTACGTAAGTGCACCTTCTCTCTTTCTCTGTCTCTTTAACAACCGGCACCTTGTGGCAAACTGTAAATTTCTGGATGCAAAGACTCGCCTGCCTTGCTTGTTTTTCCTGGAGGGTGATTGACGAGCTTAGAGAAAATGAGAGTGATCCAGGTTACCAGCTAATCTTAGGAAATCCTTACTGTTTGTATGTTTATGGATTATTTTTTCCTCTCTGTCCACTGAATGAGTAACATCCGGGTGAAGCCAAACTTCAAATCTGTAGCAGTTGGTGTGTTGTACTAGACAATATCACCCTGCCTTTTTAATCAGAGGAGGTTTTATACCCTCTGCTTTAGCGCTTCATAGCCTGGAAATACAAGCTGTGGGGCTCTGATAACAGAAGTAGTGACTGGCTACTGTCAGCATGAGGATGATTAAAAATGTGTGTGTGTGTGCATGCTTGTTCACTCCCTTTCCAGCTGAATAGAAAATGAAACTCCACAAAGCCTTTTATGTAAGTGCATGGGTTTTTTTTTTACTGTTTAAATCTCTGTGTGGCTGTGCACAAACTTCATCCCCAGCTTCTTTTTGAAGATGTTTTGTAAAGAAAAGAGTGTGCTTGTTTTGACCTCCGAAGTGCAATCCTGTCTTCAGTTCAATACTAGACATATCCTCTCTGCAAAAGATAATAGATAACTTTTTTTTTTTTTTGAGGGGAAGGTGGTTTCCAGTCAGTTTCTCCCATCTGTGGTTTTTCGTTGATAAAACAATGGCAATCTGCTTCTTCCAGCAGCTGAAATGCTGTGATTCTTTGACAGCAAATGTGTGGAGTGCTGCCTTGCACCTTGTAACACCCTGCTTTATTGAAGACACTGTCATGCTGGGCTGACTGCTGTCTTCCCGGCAGTGTTGCACCAAGGAATTATGGATGAGATGCAGCCTGGTCTGCAAAGCACATATTTGCTATTAAAAGCAACATATGTGCCCTTAGCTATTGCTAATCATTTAAACATCTCTGTGAAATTTGGGGGAAGTAGCCTCTTTGTACATGGATAGAGTACCATTAAAGCATCAGCACGATACAGCTCATCATCAGATACTGAATCTTCCTATGAATCTCAGAGTTGAAGATTGGTGCTTTAAGCAGAATCGCTTGAAGTTATCTTCTTGAGAAGGTAGAAGGAGCCCTCTGTAAGGATGGGTGTGGGAAGGGCAATACATGTATCGGGCTCTTATCCGACTCTTTAGGTTTTTACAATGTGTTAAGAGTGCTCACTGGAATATTTGGACAAAAACCTGGAGGTCAGTGCCGTACTGAGCTGTATGTACTAACTTGATTAGCAGCGGAGCTGGAAAACTACTCTGGCCTGAAAAATTAGGAGGATAATTCTGGCTTTATGCTGGAGGAGGCAAAGGCAGAACAAGGAACTCAAGTACATTATTTCAAGGTCCAGTAGTCTATTAAACCAGGCTAAACCCAGTAGGTTTTAATTAATGGGAAGTTTGGAAAAACAAATTTGGTGCTATTGTCAAGTATCCATTGTATTTTTGCGAGTTGGAAGATACCGCTCCTTAAGTTCCCCTCATTCTCATTACCGCTGCTCTTCCCACTTCAGTTCAAGCGTAACGGCTGCTATCTTGGGAACTGCTGAAGGTAGATGCAGTTCCTTTATACTGCCTGAGAACTCTGAACCCCCGTGCTTAAATAATATAACAACTTTAGTGCTAACTCCAGCAACTTTGGAGAAGAAAGGTTTTTAAATTGTTGCAATTGATTTTCTGGGTGCATAGAAATAGAGGAAGCAAGGTAGCAATTGAAGCAATTTTTTTTTTATTTAAAATCATTATCATTTGGGTAGGTGCACTCTTTTCGGCCAGTAAGTATTTTCAATTATTAGAAGAAATTATTCTCTTACAGTGGAAGCATGTCTATGTCTTGGTCAGGCAGGTCCCAAATTGAAGACTAGTTGCTGTCTGTCATACCTGCGGTCCCAGTCTGACTCACAAGCTTGAATGCCAGCATGGGGGAGAAGAACCTTTGCTCCCCTGTAACGTGGGTGGGAAAGCATCTCCATGTGGAGAAAATTCTTTCGAAACCCAAGATCATCAGGAAGGTACATTGAAAATTCACTGCACAAATAAATATTGAGTCAGCAAACGCCTGCTTATCATGTCAAGTAGTGATCACACCATGACGTAAATCACCTTGTGCTATGAATACATCCAATTTGATGGGTTTGCCTATGGCTGTACTTAAGAGATGTGTGTGAGCTCAAATGCAGGTTTTTTTTCTGAGACCCTTGTAGTAATCAAGCATAGAGCTTCAAGTGCAGCGTACATGGAGAGTGTCCTGCACTTGGGGTTAGATGGCATTTTGCACTTTGCTTTCAATCCTGCTCTATTGTTTTTTGCTACTTGCAAATGCAGTGTGCTCTTTAGAAACTGCAGTTTGAATCTTTATCTGTAACCTGGATTTTCTCATACTTTTTTTTTTTATTGATCCTTTTCATTTTTTCGCATTTCTAGTTCTTAATTATAGGCATCCTTTAGTGTCAGAGCAGTATTACACCAAAGTGACTAGCTAATACAAATATTGCAGAATCAGGTAAATGAACCTCCTGCCCCAGATGTTTGTTTATGTTGCTGGGATGCTGAAACACACTGACAGCAATTGCAACCCGTCATAAGCCTGCAAGTGATTAATGGTCAGCTATCAATGATTATTTTGAAACTTAAGAAAAATGTTAGCTTAAGCAGTTGATACAAATCAAACCATTTGTCAGCATACATTTTGCTTAGATCCATGGAATCACTGAAGCTAGATGGGTATTTCTGGTGGTTTCACCACAGCAAAATTTAGCTTATTTCTTGACAGGAGTAAATGGGACTTAACACAAAGTCTCAAAGGTTATCTGCTCCAATCACCTGTGTTTTCCATTTAACAAATAAAATTCCTAGGAACTGTGGGGGTTTTTTTAATCCTGTATTTCAAAACACATGGTTACCCTGTCTTTTAAATCCTGCAGTTAGGGAGGGCATTCTCACATCAGGAACTGGCTGCTCAGATGGGGGATTTGCTTTTGGAGAAGTAGAGAAATCTGGGCATTCTGAGTGTTGCCATTGCATGTGGTGTGGCTGCTGATGCCCATGTGCCCCACTCTGCAGGTGAAGGATCGGTGTTACGAATGAGAGCTATGTTGCTCGCCGAGTGTTGACAGCTTGTCATTACAGACAGTGTTATTTCCTCCTGGCTTGTAGTTGAAAAGGCTCAGAAATGATCATAATGTCTTTCCTCAAGTGACTCGGGGAAGCGTTGGGGTTTTTCTTTCCAGATTCCGGGAGAGAAGAGACACTCTGCTTTCCGTTTGTGCTGAGTTTACAATTATTTTACTGTCTCAGTAGGATTTTCTTAACGTATCCAAAATCATTACGCTCCCGTGGAGTGAAAGAGGATGTGAAGAAAAGGAGCAGTGAGGGGAGAGGAAGGAAGAAATGATAGTTAAACAGGTTGGGGTTTTTCTTGGTTTGGGGGGGTGTTTATTTTACAGCAGCTATTCCTGGTACATGGGGGAGGGTGCAGGGAAGGTGCGCTGACAGTGGGTACTTGTAGTAGAGTATGGCATTTGCTCAGCCATGTGGCAAAAAGGAATTGTACATCAGCCAGTTCTCTGTCCTTTTAATCGGGGCTATAGAAGAATTTTTTTGTTTAATGTGTAAGTATGGCAGTTCTCTGCTCTGGGCATGCATGCTGGGCTGCCGAAAATTAAATTAGTAAATGAGATCCAATGACATAAAAACAAACCCAAGCAAACAAAGCCCCATGTAGGGTGCAGGCGGAGAGCACCCTTCATCCTCTGTCATCAGAGGAACAGGGCTGTTTGAATTGGCTTCCACCTTTGTTTTGAGACGTTGCTGTGGTGATGAATAACCTTTGCAGAGGGTGTGTGAGCAAGAGTGTGTGCGTGCCTTGGTTCTTGCATATAAAACAATGCTGCTGAGCGCACGGCTTTTCACCCCCGCGTCAGAACATATATCCTGGCAATGGTCGGCTGCTCCCCAAAATGAGTTAAATAGCAAAACTGTTGTCTTAGAGCTATTTATTGACATGGTGTTAATCTACTGATCACTTCCTCACATTGCTTTCATACCAGGTAGCAGGAGACCGGATGATGGCAAAGCGGTAGCTTTTTTCCATTGCATGGAAGGGGAGTTGCAGGGTAGCTGATACGCCTTATTTACGCAAGCTTATGACACCTGAGCTTTGTCTTGTTACTTGGGCTTGAGGAAGGATAGTAGGTAAATAGACTGACAAAGGTACTCTGTAGAAGGAAAGAGGGAAATGCCATTATCTGAGAGGGCTTTCTTTTTTTTTCCTACCATTGCGAAGATTACATTTTCTATACTGAGGAAAAAACCTGGGGACCATCTGTGGGTTAGTATTGTTTCTTTTTACTCTCTGTTTATCAATAAATATTACAACAAATTATTATTAAATTTACTGCAGCTCAAGAGAGATGAGTATGTTTTTCGTGCTAAGCTACGAAAATCTGATGTAACAATGGCATATTGATACAAAAGTGATTGTGTGAAAATCAGAATATATCTATGAATGTTCTACATGAGATTTACATGCTTTCTTCATGAAGTTGCACTGGTACGAGAATAGTTTGATGGTATAGTTGTCTGAAGAAGTTAGAAATATCACTTCTAGGTAAAGAATTGCCTTCAAGAAAGTCTTGGAAACTTTATTTGTTTCCCCCCTGCTAGAAAACCCTAGCAAGGGATGGCAAGAATGAATTACCACCTGAGGTAGCTCGTGGAGAATTTTCTTCCCTGCATATTACCCTTGTTCCTAATGTCTGTGAAGCTGCCCCATACATAACTTGTAGAAAGTACTCTGGGAAAAACTGAGTCACTCAGAGATGATCCAGTGGCCATGACAAATACAGTGAAGTTTAAAATGTCTACTTTTGCTGCATAATTCCTGAACTTAAAAAGAAGAAGAAAAGTGTGAATTACTCAGTTCTGTGGTGGCTCCCCATCTCTTCAGAGACCATCATAATTGGTGGTTTAATTTGTGAGGCTACGTACTTTGAAGATTGTCTTGTTCTTGACTGCAGCCATACTGAAGGATCGAAGAGGAAGATAAAAATGTTTTAAAAGCAGCAAGGCCTCTTGCAGTATTTAAAGTGAAGGTGGCGTAGGCAGAGTGCGTGGTCCCCTTGCACGACTGATGGGACTTCTTGCTGAGTTAGAGCAGTTGGGGAAATAACCTCCTCTCCCTCCAGCAGTTTTTTCAGGCTTGTCATCTTGAAGTTTTCCCCAGCACAATTTAAACATGCTGTCAGCTCTCTTTAGTGGCTCACTTAGTTAAAATCACCTTCAGTAAGGAGTATTTAGTTATGTCTTCTAATACCTTATTCAGGCTCCCCTCATGGATTTTTGAGAATCTGGAGAATGCTGCTAATAGAGTGGAGCCAGCATTTACAGGAATAAGTTAATCGCAGTACCATAGCTGTGCTTCTTACATCTGACACATTCTCCAAGGCTAACACCGCACCTCCTGTACTTCTTCAAATTCATTTGTTCCGTTTCAGTCCAGTCTTTTGAAATATTTTGTGATGAATGAGTTCACTTCAAGCTGGTGATCATCAGCAGCTGTTCATAGTCATGCTTTAAATTGAATCCATCTGTCAGTGGGCTCTTTAAAGTGCGAGTTTCACATTGTCAGGAGACCTGATTACACCAGAGCAGTATCTGAGTGCTGTTTGCCAAAAAGAAAAGAAAAAAATCAAAACGAAGTGTGCTTGGATGGGCTCTGGGATACTCTTGCAGTTTCACCTGTAGAGCTGTGATTTCGCCTGCTGAGAGGAGAGCAAAGTGGCTACAAGCAGTACTTTTGCACTGACATGCAGATTGGTGTTCAGATGTAGGCTGAAATTAGGAGATGACCTGTAGTAAGCTTTGTAGAAACCATCTGTAGTGATTGCTGCTTGTTTTTTAATCCTAACCCTTTGATGAACCTCATCACCAGCTCTTCACATATTTTGGTTTTAGCATTGGGGCAGATTAATGTTCTTCAGAGGATGAGCTGAAGAGGAAAAAATATGGCTTATTAAGATCAGCAAAAGGAGACAACATGGCTTTTTTTTTTTTTGCCCCAGTACACATGCATCATTTCTTATTTTCATTTATAACTCGAGGGTGAAATGTGTCTGCTGAGGCTCTTTTGCAAACTGCATTTAAGGCAACGTTTAAAGCAGCAAATGATCATTTGCTGACTGCATTAATTGTTCTCATAATTGTATGCGAAAGCTTTGGTCCGTAACATTCTGCATAAATTACATACCAGATATGGAAACCAGCTGATTCATGGCCTGCAGTCCATTGGTCTTATCCACAGGTAACTCCTCGTGTTTTCCTTCTCCCCAGTTGGTGAGGAACAAAGACCTTTATGAGAGAACTGGGCTTGTGCTGGGGTGTGTGTATAGCTCTATGGAAAAGCATTTCTTGCCAGCAGAAGCTTATTCACTAGAGTACTGCATGTTTACCCAAGTATGTAATTTTCATTATATCATTTCACTTCAGAAAAGAAAACCTTCCTTGAAGGAGCAGAACGGTGGTAGAGCCTCCTTTGCCACTGCAAAACTCTTATTTCTGCAGTAGGTGGACCATATTTTATTTCTAGGCTCAGTCGTGGTTTCCAACCGCAGAGCGTACCCTTTATCGGTGGTCAGATAAACATTGTCTCGGCAGCCCACATGCCAGTAACAGACCCATGGCAGCAGGAGACCTCACGCAGTGGGTGAGGTCCACCACTGTTTCTCTGCTATAAGCTTCTCCATCTCATTTTTGCTGTTGCAGTCTGCAAGCATTGCTGCTTAACAGTGCAGCTGCATCACTGCTGCATTCCTAGTGCAAGTGGCAAGCCAACATTTTAATTAAACATTAAATTCGGTGCTGGCAGAAGCACAGAGAAGGAGGGAAAAAAAATGCACTAAAACAAAATACCCAGACGGGCTCTGTGAGCTTGTATTTTATGTTAGTCGAAGCTAGTACAGAGAAGAACCTCTTAGCTTTTCTTTAACATATAGAAAGCAGCACTGTGTATGCCAGCGCCTGTTATTGCTGTGTACCTGATAAATACAGATGATTTTTTTTTTAATGGAGACTCATTAACGTGTTCTACATAGAGATGGTGAGAATTGCACATTGAGTGAAGAGATTGATTGATGTTGACTTGTGTTAAGAAAATATGGCTGACGGAGTCAATACATGCCCTTTCTTTTCCCTTGAGTCCATTGTTTTTCCTGCATGTGTTTAATCAGAGAACTTAGCCGGGGAATGTCCTTGCTTAATAGCTGACAATATCTTGTTATCTTCCTTTAAAATACTTAACAGAGTTAAAATACAGTTATTAAGATCTGGCACTCATTTGAATGCCCACTTGGGACTTTGGATTATAAACACGCAGTATCTGTAAATTAGCTACAGACACAGAGTAAGTATTTGGTCCTTCACCGTTTAAGCTAACAAGCAGTAAAAGCTGTGCACCAGTGAGCACATGAAAAGCCTTGCTCTGCAAACCCATAGACAAATGTGTCCCTCCTCGCTGCGAGCGCCCAGACCTCTAAAAACTGCTGGGTTCTGATTTCAACTTTTCAAACGTCACAAGTTGGGCTTGAGCAAAGGGATTTGGCAGGAGAGGAAAGAGGAAAACTCTTCTTTCCCTTCCCACATAGAGAAATGGAGTCGAACATGGAGAGCATGCTGAAAGGGATGGGTTTCCCACATCAGGAGGAGCCGTGCGGTGCGACATCTCCGTGAAGAAGCTCGAGGGGTGTCTATGCACAGCAGCAGCCTGCTTGGCTCCTGCGTCCTTCTCCAAGCTCAGTATGAACAGGCAGGGTATGCCAAGCCCAATGCTGCGGGTATATTTGAAGAGGCAGCATCACTGTCTAACTAAGACGATTATGAATGAAATTCTCAATATCTTGTCTAGACTGTACTGATCACTAAGGATGAAATGATTAATTTTTAAAATCAGATTCTTTTCCTTTGAGTGTTACAACTGTTTCAAAAATCAGCTTTTTGACACCATGGTATGCTTTAAGCAGAAAAGCTGATTGGTGTTTGGCTACTCTGTATCGTTAGTTTCTCATTTGAAACTAGGTGAATAATATACTTTGTGAATACCTGTGACTGAATACAGGTTTAATGTCTACATCGCTGAGATAAATTCATAGCATGAGAAGTATGATTAGCGCTGTGTAAAATTTTAAGTTTTTTCTGATTTGTGTTTTCATGAGTAGTTGTGAGCAACATTCTAGTATCTGGTTTAATTTTTTGTCAGGTGTGCACAGTTATCTTGTTTCTGGAAATGCAGAGCTGGGAACGGGGTAAGGAACAGACAGCGCTGACTGAAGAGTTTTGTAGTCTCTGTTACTCTCTGCAATTTTTGGTGAAGGTCTGAAACGGTAACGGTTGAGCCAATAAAGATGTGGTAGACAGCAAGACATTTTGAAGTTGCTTGCAACCCAATTTTCATGTAGTACATCTTAGTAGGTAATCCTGTGTCAGAATATTACAGTTCCTCAGTTTATATTGTAGCTTTTATAGCAGAAGATGAAATACTCATTGCTATCATTTGGAGATGGAAATTTATTCCATCTTATTTATTTATTTAGAAATTCTATATGAAAGATCTGTTGTTGTATAGAAAATGGAAAACTATGAAAATGTTTACTATAATATATGGTTGCTGTTATCTTTACCTACAAGACTTCTTCTTAATGCAGCCTATGTTATAAATGGAAGAGTTTGCTTTTTTTTGGAAACCTTTTCAGTAAGTGAGGTGGAATACGGCCTGCTGTAAGCCATGCAGAATTTCTCACTGTTCTCTACTGCATCTGGGAAGACTTGTTTAGAGGGAAAAGTAAAAGACTGCTCTGTGCTATTTATTCACCTACAGTATTCCCCAAAAGCCCCGTATACAATGCTTTACAGAATCACAGAATCACTAAGGTTGGAAAAGACCTGTAAGATCATCAAGTCCAACCATCAGCCCAACACCACCATGCCCATCAAGCCACGTCCCACAATGCCACATCCACCCGCTCCTTGAATACCTCCAGGGAGGGTGACTCCACTACCTCCCTGGGCAGTCTATTCCACTGTGTTACCACTCTCTCAGTAAAGAACTTTTTCCTAATATCCAGTCTGTATCTCCCCTGGCACAACTTGGGGCCATTTCCTCTTGTCCTGTCGCTAGTCACTTGGGAGAAGAGACCAACACCCACCTCTCTGCAACCCCCTTTCAGGTAATTGCAGAGAGCGATGAGGTCTCCCCTCAGCTTCCTCTTCTCCAGACTGAACAACCCCAGTTCCCTCAGCCGCTCCTCATAAGACTTGTGCTCCAGACCCCTCACCAGCTTCGTTGCCCTTCTCTGGACACGCTCCAGCACCTCAATGTCCTTCTTGTAGTGAGGGGCCCAAAACTGAACACAGGATTCGAGGTGCGGCCTCACCAGCGCCGAGTACAGGGGCACAATCACCTCCCTACTCCTGCTGGCCACACCATTTCTGATAGAGGCCAGGATGCCGTTGGCCTTCTTGGCCACCTGGGCACACTGCTGGCTCATATTCAGCCGGCTGTCAACCAACACCCCCAGGTCCTTTTCTGCAGGGCAGCTTTCCAGCCACTCGTCCCCAAGCCTGTAGCGTTGCATGGGGTTGTTGTGGCCAAAGTGTAGAACCCAGCACTTGGCCTTGTTGAACCTCATACAGTTGGCCTGGGCCCATCGATCCAGCCTGTCCAGATCCCTCTGCAGAGCCTTCCTACCTTGAGGTTTTTTTTAATTTTTTTTTTTTAAAGACTAATCTTGTTCTTAACTCACAAAATGATAGACATACACGTGGGGAAGTTATCAGAAAAGGCATTATATTTTGGTTTCCACCTTATTTAAAACTGATTTTCGTTTTTAATCATTCAAATCTGAATATGTCTAAGTTCAGTTTTCAGTTTTTTTCCCCCGTAACAGTAATGATCTGGACGATCATAATTATAAAAGGGATGGGGAGAAAACTCGAGAACAAGATACATAGTCTGAACTGTGGTCTCTTCCACACGAGTGCTTGAGGGAATGTTAGTTTCAGCTCTTCATTTTTTGTTCTTTTTTCCTTCAGCTTGTAACTAACAAAATCTCTACCGTTTATTAAAGCAAAGCTACAGTAAATTTTCTTGCCGTCTTACAGCAGGTTTTCATATTACCAGTAGGACTCTCATGCATGGATTGCAGTCACACACACACGCTCACAGACATTATACAGTAGCCAGTTGCCACCACAAAAATAAGAAAAAAAGAAAAAAGAAAACAGACATTCATTTCTTTTAAGTGGTCAACATTAGAATTGCACCAAACTTTTGGATCAAAACAAAAAAAAAATTGCACATCTACATAGTAAGTCATCCCTTCGCAATGTACGGAGCTCTCGTATATGTATATATATAGAGAGAGAGCATAGCATATAGTATACTATATAGTATGTAGTAGCAATGAGCTAAAGGTTACATTTGTTTCGAAGTGTAAGTATCCAAAATTAAGTATTTGGGTTTTTTGGATACGTAATAACCCAATTTATTTACCTGGAGCCAATTTACTTTCCTCCACAGTCAAATACTACTGTGATAAAGTTGTACCATGTGAAATTTCACTAGGCCGTACGAAATTTACTTTTTTGGTGGTATGACTGTTTTGGGTGTGCAGAGAAGCTGCTGCAGCTTGTCACTTCACTGAAATCCTCAGCAGCCAGCTAGATATCAAGCTGTAGCTGTTCACGCTTGTGATGGTGTGTATGTGTTTTTTAAAGAGAGACACCGGACCGTATCCATTTCCTCTATACCTACCATCTGCTTTCTTGTATTTGTGGGCAGTATATGTTAAGTAACTAGGTAGCTGCCTTAGGAATTATCTGTTTTCCTTTAAGGAGAGGAACGCACGCTTGTTGTAGTCGGCATTGTGTCGCTTGCTGTTGGTCTCCTCTTTGCAATTGCTCACTCAAAGGCATGTACCAGTCGGTAAGAGAGGGCATGGGTGGCTGAATCATACTCTGAGATTTCAGAGAATAGCCACTTTCCTGCTGGCATAATTTACATTTCACTCCTCAGTTGCTTTACAGTGAGGTCAAGACAAACCTGCAATACCGGCTTTTGTGGCACAGGCTGCTCTGTTTGAAGCTGGGTATGTGACAAGGAATCTTATTTATTACCAAGCACCTAATATCCAACCGACTTCATCCCTGTTGGTGTCCTTCCTGCAGTTTAAGAGCCCTTGCTAACATACCATAGCTCTCATGCAGGTCATGCAACATGCACCTCGTAACACGGGGCTGCATCGATGTCTTGTCTTCTGTGGCTGAACAGCATTTCGGGCAAAGAGGAGACTGCTATGCTACTTTCTTGGTAGACTTAATTGCTGACAAATGGGGATCTGATTCAGCTGACAGCTTACACTGTATTGATATGTTCCTATCAAATTGTGTTGAGTAGGGTTATGTGCTCCCCAAAGAGCTTCAGGAACCCACAAACTTTGGCACCTGCCTGTTTAGAGGAAGGTGCAGCTGGTGGCAACTAATAATTCCTATAATAGAGGTGAAATGCAGAAAGATATGGTCTGTATAGTAAATAAGAAAATGCAAATTCCTTCTGTGAAAAGGAAGAGTAAAGTCCAGGATACTGGCAAGATGTTGATGCACCTGTACAGCTTTACAACATTGAACTGCAAGCACCAGTTGAAGGCTTCAGTTTTTAAAGAGGAAGGGTATCATTCTTTCTTCTGTTTCCACGCTGATTCCTCTGCCGGGTGAGGAAGGGAATTTCTCTGTCTGAAACTCTTAGTAGAAGTCACAAAGATCACCTGCCTTATATTGTGGTCAACCATGGAGCGTTGGCTGCTAACAGATGCAAAATATTAAAGCAAATGGATCAAACATGTGAGTCATTATGGTTGTGTATTGCAATGATGGGCTCATTTTTTCTTATTTCTTGTCCCATTGCTTTTCTTTTTTAAATAAAGCTGTTGATTTTTTCCTTCTTGTGTAAATGAATTTTTTTATTGTTCTTACTAATCTTTTCTCTATGCTTCAAAAAAAGAAAAAACCCAGAGTATTTCTTCTACAGGTGCTAAATTGTTTCTTGTTCTTATTATTCTTGTTTGGAGAAGAGGAGGCCCTAAGAAATTCAGACCAGAACTCTTTCTACTTATTATTGTTACTTGGCTTCTTAAAAACAAAGTGGGAAAAAATACCCTTTCTGCCATGTGACCATTTAGAAAAGCAGTGCCTCATTTTAAACTAGTTCATTGCCTAATGGATTGTATTATTTGAAAAAAAATTAGAAAAATCTTCCTCTGTGCTGTCATTGAAGGTGTTTAGAATGACACAGCTCATCTTTACTCATAAGGATGTATTTTTACCCATCATTTAAACATTTACAGTTAAACGTGCTTTTTGAATTCATTATCGATATGGCAAATGCAATTAGTCAAGCAGCTGTAAGCCTTCCCCTGCTCCCTCCCCCCAGTTAGTTCCTCCTTTCTGTATTTCTCGGTGCTCCATCTGCTTGTGTGTGTGGCAGGGGGAGGGAATCACTTTCTCTCCTGTCTCTTCACCGGGCTTATTTCCATTTGTTGCTGGCAAAGAAACTCTCATTATTGAACCAACAAAACCTTTTAGGTGCTGTTTAGAACTTATTTTAGAGATTAGGTTTGCTCCCGTAGGTGATGGTAAGTGGGAAGAGTTCCTGAAATCTGTTGCTGTTCTGATGCTCCACCTTTGGTTTGAACAGCTGCTCACTGCTCTGGGCTTTTCCTCAGAACTACGCAGGTGAGCTCAGTACTTCCCAAGTGTTTTTAACCAGCCCTTTAGTCTCCTGGCTTGGTACCTAAGACCTGGGTGGCCTGGCAAAGCGAAACTTTGGTTGTGTGTGTCCTGTCTGACTTTCTGTTGCTTCCAGGATATGCTCAACCTGCCACTTGGTGCTCTGAATTGTTCAATGCTCTGCTGCTAGGTGCTATGTTTGCTGTTGAAATAACAGAGTGTGACCATGTACTGGTGATAGAAAACATCAGGTGAACTTTGTGGTTTACATAGGAAGCCATAGAGATGGTATCAAATTATATAATGCTCCTGATGCTCACAAAAATATCTGTAAAAAATCCCTTTGACAAGTTTGGTAGGGATTTAATAGGTGCAGTTCAAATGTTATGGGATTCCGGCATAATACATGTTAGTGATTTTATGTGCTCAAGCTTCATTATCAACAGTGTTCCAAAATATATGCATTGAGATTTTTCAAAGCAGACTAGAAAACAAAATTCTGCAAGCAGTATTCATTTCACTAGGAATTCTTGCTGTTCTCTGTTCTGCCTTGAAAATTTAGATTTTTTTTTTCTTTATTCTTTCAAGTTGCGTGCTTAAAAAATGGCAATAAGTAGGCAAGTGTACCTTTTAAAAGTCCTTATTGTTTGTGGTATCACAGCGTAATAAAACTGACCTTGGTCATAGGGGCTTTGAAAAGACTGCAGTAATTATCTAGATGTTTATCTTATAAAGCTACCTTCTTTGAATTGAAATATACAGCAATTTAGTGTTTTGTGGATACTAAATTCATGGTTCCTTCAGTTAAACTACTGTGAGTAGCCATACTGTGATTCTTTTCTTCCCTTTTGCAATGGTATTCATCATTGTAAAATTATAATGCAATGGATAGATGTTTCACAGAAACAAGGTAACTGTTTGCTTAACAAATAAAGGAATTCTTGGTTAACACCCTTGGAAAACTCAATGATGAACTTCATACAATGCCTAACTCAGAAAGAAGACAACGCCTTTTTGCTGATATGCAAAGTTATTTGTCATTTAGGGAAGAAGTAAAGCAGCATCCTGAATTTCAGTACTGCCTGACTCTGTGTGAATTTTTTTTTTTTTTTTTGAGGTGGAGCTTTGAAAGAATATATTATTAACTATGAAAGAATGTGTTATTTGCTATTTGAGGATTTTAATGATTTCGATTGTCATTTGTCAAAGTATGTAACAGAATTAGTGCGTGATGTACGACGTTGATAAATGTTAGACTGTTGACCCTTTGACCATTTAGAGCTTATTAGCAATGAAGTGTCTTGTAAAAGATTACTTTTGTGAGAATTTAAAGCATTAATATCGCCTATACTTTGTAGACCTTCAGAATCTGATTCCTCTGAGATGATGAAAATATGATTATCCCAGTAATCTTATGCTTCATTTGAAGTTATTTTCCTGACACCAA
Source organism: Gavia stellata (assembly GCF_030936135.1). Classification (NCBI taxonomy): domain Eukaryota; kingdom Metazoa; phylum Chordata; class Aves; order Gaviiformes; family Gaviidae; genus Gavia; species Gavia stellata. The sequence continues at coordinate 71,112,714 of NC_082597.1, read as the reverse complement.
ACTACAAGGTTTACACACTTTTATTTTGTTGATAGAATAGTGCCCAGCTTAGGTTGATCTTAGCTGTGAGTACACCATCTTAATCCTAAGGATTTCCTTTCTAAGGGTTAGGACTTTGTCCCAAAAGTAATGAAGCATGTTGCTTCTAACAACTTTCAGCATACAGTAAAAGCTTAGAGGCAATGTGTAGACTTCCAAGCAGAGGCTGCAGTAGAAGACTTGTTTTGAGTTTTGTATTGAAAGAAAGAACTTGGCTTAAATCTGATCTGGATTTTTTTTTTAATTTTTTTTTTTTTTACTGGTGGATATATCATTTGTAATCAAATTGAAATTGTTTTTGAATAGTGTATCACTTGTTTTAAGTGTTGTAGTAAAATAAAATAGTCTTTCCATAGTAAATTTCACCTGGAATTGTCATAACCATTGAGAGAGGAGCTCCAATGCTAACCTTTGGTGAGAGCAGGCAGGAATGTCCCTGGTTTTAGAGTTTGGGAAAAGGAGTCATTGAGATATGAATTAGTGAGGGTCCACAGTGAATCCAGTTAAGCGGGAGAATGAGGCACATCTTTCTTGAGACGTTATTTTCTTTACACAAGATAACCTGTTTTAGGGATGACGTGTGCAAGTGTGCCTGGAACATCTCCAAGGTGGCAAGGAGTAGAACTGTTGCCTCTGGTCTAGGAGAAGTCTTGAAGCAATGCTTGCACTTGTGTTGAGCTGCGCCCGTGGCATGTGTGACGCTTGCTTTTGTTGCAGGAGCAGCTTCTGTTTTGTCTCCGGGCAAATCAACTATCAGCAGTACTGAGCGGGAAGTAGGAACTTGCAGGGCTTTTTCTCTGAGGGCTTTTCTGTTAGCCTAACAGATTATTGAAATGTTTTCCCATTGACTTAGCGCAGTCACTGCTTTCAGCTATAACCTTTAAATAGGACTTAAGTCTGTCAATAGATACTGAAGATAGCCGTGAATTTGGGAAGAGGGAAGAGGAGCTCATTTTAAGAGGTGATGTGGAGCCATGGGCCATGGCCCTGCTGGGACTGGGGAAGGAGGGAGGTAAGATGATGTGCCCTTTGGAAAGGAGTGTAATGTTGGTTTGGATGAGTGTGGGACCGGGTCAGACCCTGTCCCTTGCGCAGGGCCCGTGGGTCCCTGCAGTGGCTCTCTGTGTGCAGCCATCATTTCCCTCTCACTAGTGTCTGTGGGTGTTATTGCGCTCATGGCAGAATGCAAATCCTACATAAGGAGTTGAGAAATAAAACGTGGGGTAGAACTTTTTCCTGAAGAAAAAGGAAAAATATACTCCAAATGCTGCCTCTCTTCCCAGAACAAGGAGTGCAGGAGGAGTGCATGGGGGCACAGGCATCACGTGCCTGATATGGGGTCTGGTCCCTCATCCCAAGACCCCAAGTATTTTTCACTCTTCCCTTCAGTGGATATTGATAAATAGTTGTGACCAATGCGAATAATGCCTAGGGAGCTGCGTGTTAGTTTTCATTTTGCTGTGTCTGTGACAGTGACAAAGATGACTTTGAGATCAAGAATTTCTTAGCAGCTTAATTAAAGGTCCTGTTGACTTTTACCTCGAATGCCTTTCACCCATCCCTATGGCAGTACTGGGAAAACGCCCTTTGCCAGCCACTATCTATGTTTTTAAATTGAGCTGAGGGGAAAAAACCAAGTTATTTCTCTCACGCTCTTACTTTAAACCGTATAACACCGGTGGTGCAGAGAGTTTTGCACCTACCCAGGCTTCCTAAATCTCCTGCAGGCGACCGGGTGGGCAGCCAGTGGGGGTAGCCTGCTCCTCATGCCCGAGATCCTCCCGTCGGGGCCATGGGTGGTGATTCAGGGCAGCCTGCCATCGCCCGGGACTTAGCTGATTGTTTCTGCCTGGCACGTTGCCTGTTCCTGGCTCTTAACAGCATCATTTGGGAAGAAGCTCAAAAACTTAAAAGTAGAAAGAGAGCAGCTGCCTGTCCCATAGAGACAAGGATGGGTTCTGGTTCCAGAGCAGTGGATCCAGGTACGTTTGCTCTTAATTTACCGTTTATTGCTTATGTTCCTTCAGTAAGCTTTGCCTTTTTTTTTTTTCTTTCCTAATTGGAAATGGTTGAATTAAAGTATTTCTCAATACATTCTTGAGCAATATGAAAGGCCTAAGTCCAAGTTAACTTATGACACCTCGTTCAGCCTATATCTTGCTGTGTTCCAATAATAGAAACTCTTTCCAGAATGTATGAAACACTTTGTAGTCTGATCTTGTGAACTGCAGAGACAGGGTTATGGCTGGTCCACCTATCTGTAATCATGCTATCTTTGGCTCAGACATTTTCATAATGAGAAAGCTGAAAATCGTGGTGATTTTGGTTTGGTTTTGTTTTGTTTTTTAAGTTCTCTTGCTGAACTGAACTTTGAGGACTGTTCCGTGTAGTATATCTTTTACTGTTTGCAGTGGAGGAAACCCAGGTGTTGATTTGATAAAGCTACCAATCATTGCTTTCTTCCCACACAACTAAATTGCCAAAGAGGACAGCAAAAAAGGGTGCTACAGGATGGGAGAAAACTATACTTGAGTTTTGAGCAATGGTATGTTAGGTTCGTTTTGGTATCTGTATGATTGGGCAGTCCAGAGATTGGGGATTTGAGTGTCCTTTTGTGCTCTGTGGTTATTGTCACAGGGCAGTGACTCACAGATGTAAATGTTGAGCCGCACCTATATTGTCACCAGCTTTGGTCCTGCTGGGGATGAAGAAAGGAGCAAGTTGGGTCTGAGTGTCAGGCTGTTTGCTCGGAAAGGAGGCCTACAGAGAGGTGGGACAGAGGGATGCTCCCCTTTTCCTAGGAGGGAAGGTGGCAAATGGGACAGGAACCGCTCGCCATCTGGAATCAGCCCGTCAGAAATTAGTGGAGCCACACTGAACTGAACTGCAGTATTACTCCACTGTTTTGGCATTAGCCCTTTTAATTGCACCAGATTTTAATACTGTTTTTGTAATATTTTTTTTCCCAAGCACAAGATCTTGCCTTTTTGACCAGTTTGGCTTCTCAGTTCATTTGCTAGGAGCAGTCATTTCATCCTTCGGATGTCAGCATGCTGTTGGATATAAGTGTTTGACCTTCAGAATTAGTCATCTAATTAAGGAGTGGGTTGACCGCATGGTCTGTGTTTGACCAAATTGCTAAGAAATAACTTTGTGAATACTAATGATGATAAATACAGACCGCTTGAAGTCCTAGAGCTTGCAGAAGCAGCTGGAACTTTTTTCCCCTCCCGTGTTCAGCCAGCCCCAGGAATGAACACTGTTGATTCAGCATAAGCGGCTTTTTGCTCAAACTCCTTATTTTTAAAACCTGGTTCAAACTACACAGAAGAGACTTGAACAAAAAAAAAAACCTATTTGTTTTTTAGTCTGCTTTTCATGATGTGTTATTTTTTAATAGTTGATGTGACATTTCAAAAAATATTGCTGTAGAATGATGTGTCTTCAGGAGATCCTGTACTGGCATTTGGAGAATGTTATTAAAGTTTTAATTCTGAATTAAAACCCCCGTGATACTGAAGTCTGAGGTTTTAATTGAAGAAGTGAAGTCAATATTAATAGGAAATGTTTTAAAGATACAAACTGTGCTTTCCACTTCAGGTTAAATCCTACTGTAGCTTATTATAACCTTATTTTTTTCTTAAAATTTGTGAATTGGCCTGAACGTCCTCCAGAATTTCTGGGAAGAAACTGTGCTTAGACACCTTACCCTGATATTGGTACTTCTGGTTTATTTTGCACAGTTCAGTATATTTAATATTGATGCTTTAATATTTTATCTTACAATATTTGTGTTAAATAGTTCAAAAGAGTATTAATATTTTAACATATCAGTAGATCTATTAAATTGCGAGCAAACCTACTTGATGTTTTTGAGAGGATTTTTAGAAATTTTCTATGTATTTTTAAAATGCCGTGAATCTGTAACAGCTATGTGCTGTGCATATTGAGTCACGTTGAAGGATTCCCAGTTGCAGCTCCCCTGCGTCTGAGTGCCTTTTAACATGAATTCAGAGTACTAGCTGTGCATAGGCTACAGCAGCTTGGTGAGCGGTGATGACTACTTCAGATGCACCACTGATGGCTGTCCTACTTTTGCATTTATTCTATCCCTCAATTTCGCTCTCTGCAGCACCCAGCCTCCCCTCCTCCTTTCCTGAAAAAGACCATGTCAACTCCTCTATATTTTTAAAACATTGTATATTTTCCTTTAGTGCAAAGGAGGAACACTTAGACTTAACTGAAACAAAGTTACTTTTTACAGCAGTGTTTTTAATTATTTTGCTTTAGAAAGAGAACTTTGGTTTATTTTAGTGTGTGTATTTATTTACTATACGCTGTTAAAGCTCTTACTGAGCTTCCAAAGACAAGTTGTGAACATGAGCTAAGGGGATGCTTTCAAGTAGCTAAATAGTAACTGGGGACCTGAACATGTGGAAAAACTACACTCTTTTTTTTTTTTTTTCCTTTTCTTTTTTTCTCTTTCTGAAAGCTGATTTTTTTTTTTTTTCCTTCTTGCTACCATGCTTTGTGTTCTGGGATTTCCATTGGTGTATGACATTGAAGAATACTTGCTTCAAACTCATGGAATTCGTTGAATTCCTTTCAATAAGTAATTAAAGTGAAGCAGAAAAAGTGAGATTCAACAATTTGACCTCTTTTTATTTTATTTTTCTTTTTTCAGTCACAAAACACTGAGAAAGGAAGGCTTTGGATAATAGCAGCTACGAGTCTGAGAGAGATTAATATGCTCCTGAAGATGCTTTGGAGTGGGTATACAGTAGGGATGCTAGTCCGTATTTTGCTTCCTCATTACAAGCATTTTTGTTTCAAACCTGTTTTGTTTATAAGGATTACGAAAGCACTCCGAGAATCAAAATGCACAAGGTACTAGTTTCACCAGAATAAGTATCAGTGTTTAGATATTCACCAAGAACAAATCAGGTACCATTTTAGCATCTAGGTGTGTCTTTATAGTTATCTAGCTTCTGTCACTACTAGCTAAGTGCTTGTTTTAATAAAAGGGCTGTAATTGTCATTTGTTTACTTTTATTCTGAAGTATCTCACTGTGCTATGGTTTCTGATTTATTTTTATTTAAATATAACACATCACAACTTTACCATACACAGTAAATACACAGATTATTTTACAGTATCCTGCGTGGATTTTTGTAGAGATTCATTGATTTAACAGCCATCTAAAACTGAGTGATTATAGTACATTTAAGCTGGTGCTGCCAGCCATCTGCTCCTGCTTAGTCCTGAAAAATTCTGCTCTGTCAAAAGGTATCGGCGGTTTCAGCTCTGCCATGAGCAACTTCTGCCTGCTTTGAGTTTTTCAGGTGGCTTGCATGTATCTAAATCCATGTAGTTAGGAACTCACGACAAATAAAATATCAAGAGACCATAGCATTGGCTGGAGTCTTAAGCTACAAGTTGATACAAAAAGAGAAAACCGGTAGTAAGAGAGACATTTGGTGATTACATTGGCTAATTAATTGAGCTTAGAGACAAATCCTTCGTGATGGGCCCTGGTCATGTTCTGGCTTAGCAGAGCTGGTTTATACTGAAATAGAGGAGGGGTGAATAGGGCATGCAAAGCAATGAAACAGGGCTCTGCCTCTTCCCCGTGAGCCAGGTCAGACTCTTTCCTTCGGTGCTCATAAACCTCACCTTTTCTGTCCTTCAGTTTGTCAATTTTACTCCTAATTTAAGGAGAGTGAGGCCAGTGGAAACTGTGTGAATGGAAGTGCAGGACTACAGGCAAAATGAAGAGCACTGACGCAGTCTGACTTGTGGCAGCCTGTCTAGGAGTAGTATTGAGTAGAGTCTTATGAATAAGTTTTCAACCTTAATGTTTTCTTTTGTTTTAATTTTTTTTTATATATATATTAGTGTATTGGTTTTCCAGTCACCCGTTCTCTTCTTAGGAAAAACAGAGTATGCAAATTTAAGTTGCAGTGAAAGAGGCATGGAGAACCAAAACTAGAAGCACCCTTTCTTCTCGGAGAGCTTCCTTTTTTTCCTCCCATCTTTTTTTTTTTTTTTCTTTGCTTGTAAAAAGAAACACAAGATCTGTCTCGTCTTCAGGAGGAGAGACCTCCTTTCAGCACTGCATCAAAGTGCAGGGGGCTATTAATCACTTAAGCGTTTTGAGTTGGAAGAAGAAAAACAGTCCGGTTATTCACTTCTGTGATCAATCAAGGAGATAACTCTGAGAACTGCGTGTGGGTATTTTATTTCTGTTTTTATTCAAATCAGGAGGGAGGGAAAGGTATTATAAGTTGGTGACAGCTTTAATGCACAGATGTGAATACTTTAGTAACCATCATGTCATATAAATCCCAGACACCTGTCCAAACATCAGGGTTAGCCTAGAAAAAATATTGATATTTATTTTGCTACTTTAGTTGTTAGTGGCTACTAAAATCTCTGTTTGCAGCTGAGCTTAAATGTATTTTGATTCTGTTTGTACTAACAAATGCTTGAAAAATCCACAACTATCACACTGCTTATGAATTAGGAAACATAATCTTTTAACTTTTTAAACAGAAATACAAAATGAGAACATGGTAGCAGATCAGTGAATGTCTGAAATGGAAAAACTGCCTGTCCAGAGCAGAAGCTCTTTGAGAATCTGTTCGCAATGATGTGGGGTGAGGGGGCCTGCATACATTCAGCAATCACTTCTCCAAACAAGTCGCTTTTGCAAAAAAAAAATTAAATTTCAAAACTTTTTGCTGAAAAGTTTTCCTGTTTCAAGATTGAAAACGCTTACATGAAACCTTTAAACAACCAAGGGCATGTTTTTTCCCCAGGGGGACAGAGGAAGCGTTAGCTTTGATGCCCATTAGCAGAAACTCTTGTGCAGTTTACACATGAGCCGTGTAGTCTGTGTGTCCATCCTCTCCTTGTCCGTTGCAGGGGTGCTGTGGAGGAGGCATTTGAAAGACTGCTCCCTGCTGTGATTCCTAGGTGAGGATGGGTTAGTGGAACTTCAGAAAAAAAGGTGCTTTCCAGCAACAACATTTTTTTTTTTCCCCTCTACTTCCCTAGGAAAGGATAGGAATGTACCTGGATTCTTACTGAATAGCTGGGTTGAATAGCAAAGGGCAAAGGTTCTGAAGTGTTTTAAGAAGGACAGAACCCCATAAAGCTTTATGCACAGTCATTTCAGAAAGCAAAAATCGATTGAGGATTGGAAATGCAGGTGGCAGAACAACTTTTAAAGTCCAGAGAGGTGGAATTGAAGGGATTCTTACTGCTTGTGTAACACATTGCTTCATCACCTGATTCTCCATGGCACGTGAGCGGTTCAAGAAGCAGAGAAAAAGGTGATGATAGAGGGAGCTGCTTAGGGAGGTGGTACAGAAGATGGTGGCTACCCAGGAGGTAGACTGGGGTATGGAAACAGAAGTGCTGATGGCCTTAATGTTTGTTAACATGCTAGCTCAGCTGTGTGCTAGGTTTATAAAGTGGTTTGGGTTTTGTGATTTGTTTTTTACGTTTAGGTTTAACACAGTGATGGCCTTGCACTCTGGTAAGCGCCTGCCCGGTAAGAATCCGTCCACTCCTGCAGCATGTGGTATTTGATTGCAGAGTTGAAGGTAGCTCCCTTCCAAAGGGAGTTCTCGGTCACATTTACCAAAACAGTTAGGTGTAGCTCTGGACTAAGATATCTAGCCAGCACAAGCAGCAACAACATAGCAGTGTCGGTATAGTGATGCCCAGGCATTGCTGCGTTTAGGACTGGACCAAAAATCTCAGTGTGCCGCTGTGTGGGTGAACCGGCTTACCTGAGAGAACTTTAACGTATTTCTTCGTTGTACCATATGCATGTGATCCAAACTGAGGCCATGCACAAACACAAAAGCTAATTGTACTGTAGGGTGGTTTAGCAGGTAGAGAAATGCCAGTACTTATCAGGTTATGCTCATCAAGCACAAAAAAGGAAACAAGCAATGAATTTAAGGGAGCATCTGCTGATACACTCTGAAAGTTTGCCTCTGTCTTCCACTTGACTCTTAAGAACTGGCAAAAAACACTTCCCAGTGATTCCTTGTGAAACAAGAGAGAGCCATATGCTACTAGTAGACTGTCAGGGATATAAAAGGACGTTTTCCCAATACTGGCCTGACATTTGCCTGCTGACTGAGAACACGTGCTTGCAAAGTCTTGTGTGAGAGAAAGTAAAGCATGGAGACAAATCCTCTACCTCCTGTGGCGGAAGGTGTGCTGCACTTCATGATTCAGGAGGTGTAAAGGAAGCCAGGTGTAAGATGTTTCAGAAAGGTGGAATGTGGCAGCCCGGACTAACGAAGCTGCAGTTGGTGCGAGGCCTCAGGAGACCAGGGATAATCCCAAACCTGCCCTGGGAGGGATAGATAGAAGTGGTTTTCTCACTGTTTGAAATAGTGGAATAGTGATACATTTTGCTTCCATGGCAGTTTCTTACCAAAATATCCATTTCTTTTTAACCAAATGTCACCATATGAGTATCATGAAAATAAGTTGCTATAATTGTTTCTGGTGTGCAAATATTTGGAGCATATACTTGTGTGAGCAGATGTTGCACAGGTGGTACCCCTACATATTAACAGAGAGGTGTTTAAAAACAGAATTTCTCCTGTATCGAAATGGTGCACCCCAGGTCTGCAATTGCATGAAGATGCCTTGCAAGCCCGCAGTCCTACCACCTCCTGTTAGTGCCCTTCCTGGGATTCATCCTCACATTGCCCGCCTCTGAGCAGCTCAAACAGTTGCCTTTATTATCAGGGTGAAGGACATAGCAATAGTAATAAATAAGTGCAGGAAGGTAAGCCTGTGAGGGAAGCTTTCCCTCCTCTCCCCAGAACTACCTTGGCTTGCAGGGGGGCACTGGCAGGATTTGGTCCCGGACCAGAGGCAGCTCTCCTGAGCCCCAGGGTGCCATGGCTGCGGAGCTACTGGGCTTGTGATAGCTGTGCTGCTGTTCACCTGATAAGGACCCAGCCCTTTATGCCAGGTTAAGCTGAACAGCATTTAATTCTTTCAGAAGCTTGACATAGCTAAAAGGCTTGGCAGCCTGAGTCATAAAGAGACAAAAATTTGAGAGAAGTTGATTTAGTTTATTTTATTGTGTGTCAAAAACTCTTTTTAAAGTGTCTGACCTAAAGATGCAACAAAAAAAGAGAGTGAGTTCCTCTAATCTTCTTTGGCACCATTTTAAGACTCTTCCAATGTAAGGAAAATATTTTGTTGATGTCAACCATCCTCTGAAATATGGAAGGAATGGAAAGCTCTGACTGTCAGTAACAACATTAAACTTTTACTGGTTCTGTTTCTGTTCTCTGCTCTAAGTTTTTGATTTGTTCTTTGGTGGCATGAAATAAAATGGATCTGACATATCACAAGCATGTACATCATTACTGGCACAAATTGCGTGTTTTTAATAATGCTTTGTTAGAAGGGAGATCACCTGCTAATTTGGTCTTTGTTCATTAAGATGAACAAGTTTATTGAAGTCTTTACTACTACTTCACTGAGGCTTTTATATTTTTTTAAAGAGGAAACCAATATAAAAAACCCTAATATGGCAGACCTTCTTAGGTTAAAGAGTGAAATACTGCTTGCCTTCTTTATAAGAAATTTCAGGCTTAATATAATTATTTTTGGGTGGACTTTCTGGAAAAAAATGGCAGTGTGACACACAACAGCAACACTGACATTTTACTGAGATGTTACTAAAGATGCAGGTGCTTCCCAATGGAATTATGGTCTATGCTATATTTGATTTAAGAGAAATAGTTGGCTTTCAGGAGCTTCAAGTCAGATAATGGTAAGAAAATAATGGTGATATATTTTGTCTGTGTGTCCTGTGGGGCTCTGGAAGCTGGGCTTCTTGTTTTCCTATCTATTTCTTCTTTCAGAGGCTTCCTTATCTCTCTGACTTCGAGGTTCCAAAGAGCAGGCACTATTACTAGTTAGTTATCCTAAGTATTGTCGAAATATACTCTAAAATATTTTAAACCCTCACTTTCAAGCCTATGTTTTCTCTCCTAATACTTTCTGAGAAGTGGTGGCTTGCCAGTTTGAATGCTGAGATCTTGCATGGGCTTTTTTTTTCAGTCACTTACTAACCAGTCCTGTAAAATACAATTCAGTCATATTCTGGTAGTATCATAAGTTAAAATAGTTTTTCTGGTCTATAGTCTTCATTGAGATGATGAGCTGGTATTTATGTATAATATATGTATGTTGTATTCTTATTCTATGTACTATACCTGCAGCCCACACATGTGACATTGAACTTTGGCAGTGAAAACTGCTTGTTAAATCTTTTATACCAATACGCTTGCTTACCGAGTTGTTGCTCTGGTTTCCCCCCCCCTTTAGGATTGCTTGCATCTGTAGCATTTTATGAAGAAAAACCGCAGTCCTTGAATCTGGAAAGTGCTTGTTTAAAAGCAGCATTACAAGGCTGGAATTTCTGTTTGGCACTGGATTAACCATTTGCCAATGTCATAGATCGATCTCCCTTCCTCAGTGTTTTCACATCATAAAGCTTGTGCAGAGCAAAGCATGCTCTGACATTGTGTCTGTATCCCCTTACCTGTTGTTGAGTGGTGCAGCAAGAACTGTCCAGATATGTAATTATGTAATTGAAAATTAATGAAGAACTTAGCTTTATATAGAAGACAGTAGTATTCAGTTTGCTGCACAACAATAGCACTGATATCCTGTTTCAAACAAGCATGAAAGTAGTGGAACCTTATTTATCTCACTGGTCAGCAGCAATCACTCCTGACTGCGCACCGGAGGTAGGTCTGCTGACTGCAAAGGTACCGTTTTTATGTTCTTTTTTATCAGATCAGCACTGCTGCCTTTACTCTCAAAGCATTTATTTTATTTATTTTGGAGATTAATACTCTTACAGAAGAAGAGAAATACAAACCCATTTGAGGAGAAACAGCATTCAGAAAAAGTGCTTCAGACCTGCTCTGAGAAATTATTTCCCTTATTTTCTCCATCATTTCAATATTTATCAGATAAGTTCAGAGGAACTTTCTAATTGTGGAAGTCATCTGTATAACACCCTAGAGCTGTTGTTAAAATACCTGTCGTAAAATACCTGTTAGCTGCATAGAAGTGAAGCAAGCTAGAGTGTAGCACAAGACCGGCACAGGGTTTTCAAATCCTTCTCTTTTTTTTTTTTTTCCCCCCTACCTTTGCTATTTATCTTTTGTACATGCAAATTTTATTGACTTTATTTTTATCATTTTATCTGTGGCCAGAACTACAAGAATGCTGGTACTGTTAGCAAGCACATGAGAAGATGCAACTATGCTGTAAATGAGCAATGAGTTATGAGGGAAAGAGGAGCTACATGGAATTAATTATATTAGATTAATATTTTGTCTGGGTGCTGTAAGAGATTTGGGATTTGATGTTAATTGTTGAAAAGAATAATTGCTACCAGTTTCTAAATATATAATGTTTTAACAAGAGGATAGGTGTGGGGGTGGAGACAGGGTGAAATAGGCTCAAGAGTAATGAGGTGAGCTGAGTTGATGCAGTTCACCCTGAGCAGAGGTTCCTGGGACGCTGCTGCAGCCACGCTGAGCACAGGGCTTGCAGTCTCTGGGGCAACTGTTCTTTTATGTTATATATGTATACTCCGTGGCTCCTGGCCCAGCTTCTTACCTTTGCTTTAAGACATACCTTGAGTCTAGAGGGCATGTGTGGCATTTGAGACTATTTCTTTTAAGGGTAAAGCAATCAATATAAAGGTAAGGATGCCTGTCTGTAAAAAAAAAAGAAAAAAAAATACTGAGACCTTACTGTCCAAAAGTTTGGAAGTCACTAGAAGCTGTCTGAACTCACTTGTGAACTATTCACAGTTTTTGCTTATTCATGGAGGATGGGAGACCATAAGAGGCTGGGAAAGGGCAAAAATACAAATAAACCAAATCTTAAAAGTGACCTGCAAAAGAGTGAAGTGATTTATGTTAGTTTGCAATGTACAGAGCAAAGTGATGGGTATGTGAAGTTAGAAGTGTGTGTCTCCCTGCCCCATCCCTTTCCTTTTGTGTGTTGTTTCTTTATTTTGTTTTTTTTTTTTTTTTTTTTTTTCTTTCAGTAGTTCAATGTTTTTGAGGTCATTCATGCTATTGCTTCCTTGACTTGCAGGAAAGGATTGTTTGACGGGGGCCTCAAATTCTTGTTCTTGGAACCCCTGCATCTTCTTTTAAGTCACAAGACTTAAATGTTTTTAATACAGTTGACTTTGTCTCCAAAATGTGAATTTAGTGCTTAAAATCAAATAGTGAAACAGTGTTTTAAAGGCTGTTTTCTCATCTACACTGACGTTCTCCCACCACCAAGGTCATTCAGCTGTACTGCAGAGAGGAAGTGTGGACAGAAGAATGTTTTCAGTTTGCCAGGAACCGCTACAGCCACTAGGGATTTTAAGCAGTGGGTCATTTTAAGCACCGTGATTTGTTAAAGTACCTGGAATTTGCTCAGAATGTTCTTGTTGCTGGTGGAGAAGCAGTTATTCAGTTTTCCAGGGTGCTCAAATTGTGAACAGCAAAATTTGTTCCTATCTTTTGGACATACCTTCTAAAGCAAGCTGCTTTCGACACTATCCTTAGTGACCATTTTCAAGCTTGTTAGCTAACAGGGTTTGTTTCTGCATATGAGAATCATGACAAACTGTAGTGTAGGATGGTTGAACCATTAAATAATCTACAGCCTGTTGCACTTGGCATAGCTCCTTATTGTAGCCTCAATGTATATGCCAAGTCCAAAGAGGCAAAGCCAAACAAATTGAGGCATATTGAGGTACTAAAATTTTTATTTAAATATTTATTTATATGTGTGTATATATGTATGAATTATGCTAATCCCAAACGCTGATATCAATTTACAGCCTGAGAAATCGTCTGTGCTAGATAGTAAATGTTCGTTCTCTGCTTTATGCTAGAGGACAGAGCTTGTTGTAACTCAATCGCTCTCCTCCCCGCGGCCCCATAGTGAGGCCTCGGTTAAGGGGGGGTGTATAAACAGCTGCAGCAAGGCTGTTGCGAATACAGATGTCTCCATGAAGCAGAATCTTTGGGTCACCAGGGATCATGCAAGCCATACTAAATGGGTTTGCAGGAACCTCTCCATGTGTTAGCCAACTGAGCTGTGCTGCTGTCCTCCACAGAAATGCTCTGTTGACTTTCGCCCACAGTCCTCCCCCCGCCACGCTGTCCACCTTCCTCCTCTGGGCTCCTGCAGCTATCTGTCCTTGCTGTGCTGCCTTCTCCTCAGGCAGTTTGTCCCAACACCAGGTTTCCTAAAATGCTATTGGACTGCATTTGAGTCACAGGTTGGCAACTGTGCTCTTGCCAAGAACTTTGCTTCTGTTCTTGATCCCATTCAGATGTAACAGGACGTAAGCATGGGACCAGAATGGGAGAGTTTATTTTACTGGTGGTCAGGAGCTATTTGTTGATCACTTGCTGATTATCTGGTGCCTTGAGGAGTCATTGTGATTATTGTACACAAGTCATGGATCATATCTCAGTCTAACTTCAAAGTTAGCCTTGTTTTGATCAGCAGGTTGGGACTAGATGACCTCCAGAGATCACTCCCAACCTGAATTATTCTGCAATTTACACAGTGATTTAAACATAGCACAGTTAAGGATAGATGCTACAGGCCACAGAACTGGTGAGCATGGCACAGAATCGGGAAACAATAGGTGATTCACAGGCTAAAAGATAGAGGAGTTAAGTATATATCTCTCTTGCAAGTTAGTATATTTGTATAGGCTGGTATTCAAAGGATATCAATAAGCCACAATCTAATTGATAGCTCATAGAAATAACAGTCTGTATATATATATCTGGCATGAATTTTGTTTAAATTTTTTATTCTTAACTCTCCTTAAAAGAGAGCTAGCCATAAAACATTTACTGCTAAGGCTACACAAGTAGAGTGTGTGTGTGTTGGTGGGGGGGTTGAAGGTATAAAAAAGAGATTAACTTGTAGCTTTTTGTCACCTCTGATAGGTCATTAACACACTTGTATTCCTTTATGCCCATTTAAAAACAATTCAGTAACAACAGGGTGATCCCACTTACTCATCAGAATAAAACTTTCTAAAATTATATATTGTCTTAGTGATACATTTGTGTATATTAATTTTGCAGTTGACTTGTTATGTTACTGAATCATTGAACTTTCATTCCTTATATAATCAAGCATTTGTTTTGCCACTGCTATCATCGCAAAGCATAAACACCATTGCTTGGCTATAATGGTATGTACCCTCCTGATATGTTTATTCTATAAATGGTGATTTGTGGTCCAATGTACATTAACTGCTAATGCATAATATGGCATTTTTTTTCCCTTGAAGTAGAAGAAGAATCATATGCTTTTGGAACTTCAAAAATAAATGCAGATCTGAAATGGTACAAATACCTGTTTGGAAGTCAAATCAACAGATGGCTTAGTGCATGTTTTATACCTTGTGATATTTGATCTTAGTTACCTGAAACTATGTTTATTTTCAGAAGGCAGGTACTGAAAATTATGCTCTTTTGGCTTGTGTAATTAATACCTGTATTACAAAGTTACACATACACAAACCACCTGGATATTTTTCTGGATCCTCTTTGCAAGTTATCCAAGCCACCATCACCTTGGGGAGTGTGTGAGGGTGCTGGCCCTAGTCATGTGGGCTGTTCATGCAAGCCATGCCATGGAGAGTCCAGATATTGCCCTGAACTATGCCTTAATTAGTACTACCTTCATCATTGTTCTTATGATAATTCTCTTTTTCTTTCTTGTTCTTTCCTTTTCTGTTTTTTGCTGACCACAACGAAGTAGGGAGAAATAATCTCTTCTTATGTGGAGTGGGAGATACCTTTAGGGCCATGATGGTTGCTGCAATAAAGATACAAATACAGAGGCACCCAGGATAACATCTAGTCTAAGCAGTAGAGTATAATCAACAGTTTCAAGATTCCTTTGTCCCTGAGGGATTGTGGCATATAGGTCCTTCTGCACTACTGGGTGCACCCTCCGGCTGCAGGCAAGATCCCTGCCAGTCCTGGGGATGGTTGTGTTATTTTAAAAGCCAACGCCAGCCAATATTGCTGTGCCTGTTCCCAGGTGTATTGTTTTTGAAACCTTTGCCCTTGCTTGGCTCATGGGGTGTGTACTTTTCCTGTTCCTCCCCGGCATGCGGCTGCGCAGAGTTGGGAGCCCGTGCCTGCTGCTCGCGCTGCCCGTGTCTCGGTAGCCTACCGCCATCTCCCTGGTAGGGCACATCTCGCTTGTGCCAGCAAAAGGCATCCATGCTGGTGCTTCGGGAGAGGATCCTGCGGTGGAGGGAGGACAGCTGCATAGGTGGGGTTGGCTACGTGGGTTCACAGCCAGCATCATCCAACTGACGGTGTGATCAGTGCAGGGTTGGCAGGCTTTCCAATGCCGGTGCGTGGCATGTCCTGTGGGCACAGGGATTAGCAGAGTGGCTCCAGCTTCCCCAGCATGGGCTCGAGCATCAGCTCCTGCTGCTCCAAAGAGCTTTCACTTTCACAGTTCACTCAGAGAGCTGCTGGTGTGTTCTGAATAACTTTTCTCATTTGAAGATTCAGTAAAGAGGCTGACTGCTTTGTCAATTCTTCTTGGTTTGGAACACATCTCCCCTTTTTAAGCAGATACATTAATCCTCTGCCATTTTTCACGCTCATAAAGTCCATCCCATGGTGTTATTTAAGGGTGGAGATCTCTTCCTACTCACCTTATAGCCCTTTTTGAGTGCTGGTGATTGCACTACAAAAATAGAAACCAGTGATTTATATTCATTCTTGGTAATAAATGACCTGGGGCTTTAGTCTCTCAGGAACTAAACTGTAAATAATTAAACTTTACCTCTGTGGAACCCTCACTCAACCCAGGCCATTTCTAGTTGTAATCTTTTAACAGTTAACTTCTAATTCCTTTCCCAGAGACCGTGGTTATGTGAGGTGGTCAAAACAAACAAATAAAAATTAAATGCTATGCACACCCTTTTTATGTACACAATACAGTAAGCGCTGTGCACAGTCAAAAAACAGCAGCCCTGCTATAACTGCAGAACACCCAAGCTTCAGGCCTAACAATTGAAAGTAGGAGCAGGCTCTCAAGCTCATCGATTCCTGATTTTATTCTGAAAAATCTTATCAAAACTATGAAGTTCAGGCATCTGAGTTTTGTTCTTGACCAACTTGATATTGGCAATTGAGATATTTTTTCCTTCATATCCAAAAAGGGTGGGGAGGAGACATGGGAGGGTGCAATTTTTCAAAAGTAGCTGGTGAAGGTGGAGGACTGTAAATTTCTGAGAAGAGTAAATTTCCTTTCTAAAATGTTTTTTACGTTTGGAGTATTCAAAGAGTATCAATCGTCTCTCTTGGTTTCGGTTTTTTAATCAGGCAAGGCTAATATTTTGGGAGTTCTGAGCAGATTGATCTGTGAACAGCAATGCTGAAATTACACAGTGTGGGATTTAATCCTGGGAGCATATTGTGGTGAAATAAGTTATTTACTGAGGCATTTGGAAGTGAGTGTTAAAGATGACAAAAGTGTCCAGCTGACTGCACTACTGCGCACACAAATATTACTCATGCCATGTTGTTCTTCTGAGAATCATCTTGGTGCATGTGCGTGCCTTGATTCTCATAACATTTGAATCTTTTTCAAAATCAGTATTTAAAAAAGACAAATGGAAGCTGAGCAACTGACTGATCTATGGTTCTAAAACTCTCTGGAAAGGAAAAAAAATTGGAAAACTGTAGCTTTCATTTGGAGACTGGTTTGCATCTCATAATGCTCTTTTTCTTTTAGAGTTTTCTTTCACTTCTAATTCATGCTCTCAGTTAGCCTTTCTCATAATTGACTTGTAATGATTATCAGTGCTGAACAACTATTTCAGTGTCCAGGCAGTCTCAGACTCAGTACACTGTTGTGACTTTACCCCTTGCATCCCACTTCTAAATAGCTCTTAAATGTCATCTCCATCTTCTGACAGAGTTTCCAAGAATTTTGGTAACCTTATGGACTTCTTTTTTCTGCTTTTGTAATTTGATCTTAAGTATTGAACCGTTGCTTCGAATAGTTCTTATTTTAGCAATCACATGTTAATGGTCTGGTTTCTGTGTGCAACAAGACAGGGATTAAAATTTAACAGGGATTAAAAAAAAGAATTAAAAATAAAATGGAAGCAAGGCTTTCCCCCTGGCCTTATTTGTAGGCTTGGGAGAGAGCAACACAGCTGACTTGAAATCTGTGGGATGTGGACAGTGGGCAAAATATATTATATTGTAGAGATGCAGTTCTCTCTAGATAATTCTAAAATACACAAAAAATCATTATGCTGCTTACAGTTTCCTTTGTTACTCTTGTGTCTTGAAATGTATCACAAATTCCTCAAGTTTTGTGCAATCTTTTCTCTTCCACAGATCTGGAGCTGTGGATGCTTCCTCCCGCCTCTGCAGCACTCTGCTCCTGGGGAGGGGGGTGTCCAAATGCCATTTCTGAGTAACGAACCACCCCGTGTTCAGGCCAACAGCGTGAGTCAGGACTGAGAGATTTCTTCCGTTCCTGGCCTCCACTGGGACGGTTTTGGAAATCAGCTCTGGGAAAGCATTTGTGGTCAGTTTGGCATTAGTTTTTATATTGCATGTGGCTAGTTTTCTGCATCGTGTGTATTATCCTCTTGGATAATATCCCCTTGGAGTGCACGAAGACACGAGAAGGAGAGGAACACTGAATAAGAACAGCCTAATATTAGGGAAGTGCAAATTACATAACATCCCATTTTATATATTTCCATTTCAAGAGCAAGTCCAAGAGAGTATCATGTCCTCCCTCATTAGAGCAGCCTTACTATCTCTGTGTACTAAGGGCAATTGACAGTAGTTAAAGACTTGTTTGTTAACCATTCAAAGCAAGTGTCATCTGCCACAGTTTGGTGTGTTAGACTTCATTGCCGGGAATGAGGACGCTGTACAATGTATGCCCGATATTTTGAAGGAGAGCCATTGCTGCCACTGGTTTTGTGTTACCGGAGCAGTTTGTCCTTCTCATCGTGTGCCAGAGCCATCTGATAGTGTGCGTTAGGGCTGTGATGCCAATTCTGCTCACGATTAAAAGGAAAGTGGATGTTTAGCATCTCCTGAGCTTCCCGATTGCACCAAGCCTGAGCAAGAGAGGAGGGCCATGCTGTTGATGGTGCAGGTGTGAAGCGAGCTGGTTGTGAAGCCTGGCAAACCAGTGCCTCTGCTTCTAGCTAACATGAAACTGTTCAGTGCCGGGGAGCGGAAAACCCTGTGCACGGTGAGAAGTAGCCATCTGCTAAGCAATACTAAAACTTGGCAGGAGAGAACTACACAGGAACCCCCAGTGCTCACCAATCGATCTGGGCAGCAGGAATAGATGTTAGGACATTTGATGGGATTTCTCTGTTTGTAGAATAATAGATCCCCTCCCTCCCCGCAATCTGTAACTTCCTAATATGTTCCTTGCAGAAGCATACAAATATTCTGGGGATTTTTTCTAAACCAAGCTATACATGCTCTTCATTGGGAAAAAAGGTAGTGAGGAAGGTGGGGGCAACAGGGCTCAATCTTTTAGAAACGATAAGGGGTTTTGAGACTATTGGCCGCAAGTGCCCTTATTTGAGCCTAAAAGAGTGTGAGCTTTTTCCCTGTAGCTAGGGAATAAGTTCTCAGTATTTTCTCCAAATGAATGTGGCCTTTAGCAAGTCTCAAGGCTGTCAGCTGAAACCCAGTGTGCCTTTCCTTTAGCCAGGAATGAGAATCCAAACCCAGGGCCCCTCCTGAAGTCCAAGAGAAACTCCTGGGTGACAGGAGTGCCACGCAAGCGTGGCAGGAGGGGAAGGGCAGCACGGTTGTGGTCTCAGCACTATGTTTCTGCTGGCAGAACAACTCTCTTCTGTCTCATCTGCATTTTTTTTCCTTTGGGTGTAAGATTTTTCAAGAGGTGCTGCTCCAGCAGTAAAACTGGAAAGCAGCCAAGGCTCGTGCCCTCGAGGACGGTCTTGTAGCAGGAAAAGGTCTGAATCCAATGGCCTTCTCCTTTTCTAATTTCTGTAATCCTTGACCTCCCCAATCTGATTAGAGCAGCGATCTCATTCCATTTTTGTTTTTTTAAATTTCATTTAGAGAAAATGGGTGCATATATCTCCCATTCACATCGCCTGAGAGGCTGGCAGTGGCTGAGATTTACGTACAATCAGAGTTGCAAAGCTGAATACTGGCAAAGGAAGCTAATTTTTTTGGATGTGTATTTTGCCTAAATGTCACCTTCAGTGCTCTGGACTCCAGACATGCTCTTTTCCCTTCGAATAAGGGCATGGAGGTAGTTAGCTTGGCCACCTTGTCTAGATATTAATTGTGCCGATGCCTGTGGCTATGAGTATTGACCTTGTTACGCATGGGCAGCGTATGATTAGGTGACGTCTCTGTTCCTGCCACGCAATGCAACATCGCAATTAATGGCTTCGCTCCCACTGGCCTTCCTTCGCAGCTGACAAGGGGGACAGCCGCGACATCCCCGGGGTGGGAGAGGTGGGTGGCCTGCAGGGCTGTTTCTGGAGAATGTGGCTCAGTGGGATGCCGAGCCAGGCCTACCCTGGGGTGGCTGCCTGGGACCGGGGTCTTGCAGCCGTAGCAAGGGAAGTCAGGGGAAAAGAAGCGTGGTGCTGGGTGTGGGGCAGCTCTGCCTCGGGAGAGGTTTTTACAGACCATCAGCAGCTGTTACTTGGATATTCACAAAAACAGCTTTGTAGGGCTGAACAGCACGCTGAGCGCAATATGGGGCAGGTTGCTGCTGAAATACCAGCTCGAGGTATGACTGAAGGCTGCCCTCACCCACGTCCTGCTGCGCCTGAGCAGCTGAAGCCCCAGACCATTGTGCTGTGGGGTGAGCAACTGGCGCGTGGATCAGAAATGCTCATCTTACTCGAGCAGTAGGCTGCATCTGCCTGCCTTGCTTGTGGAAACAGGGGACAGCAATTCGATCTTCTGCACTGGATTTCAAACTCTGGCTCCCAGAGAGAAGTTGAGATACTTCTGTCACGATTTTGCATCCTTGTAAAGGCAGAAAGAGGGCATAAGCAATTAGAGCAGTAATTACTTTTGCCATTTCGCCTAAATCTGCCTGTGGATGACTGTGGGTTTTCAGAAAGCTTAAAGCAATAGCTGGGAAATATAAATTACCATATCCATTCACAAAAACCCCTATCTCTAAAGCTTTTGCTACCTCAATGGGGAAAGATAATATTTACAACCATCAGCGTTAATTATTTCAGTGGTCATCCAGCCCAATCAGACAGGAGATGAAGGACAGTGACGATGTGGATGGCAAGCTGAGTCCCTGTCTTAAAGGCCTTGGACAACATCAGGAACTATTTTCGAGGCTGCAGGCGGATTATTTTTTCTTGAATTACTTTGTTTCAGAAAGTCTGCTGTAGATGTGCATGACAAAAGGAAAAGGAGGAGAAAAGCATAAGGCTGAATTAAACAATATGAGGAAAGAGAAGGGGTTGTACAAAGTTGAAGAAGCAAGGGAATACGGTTTAGAAAAACACTGAGATAATGAAAGATAATATATAGATGAAGCAACTGTAATATTGTTCCCCCTGAAATTTGCCTTGTGGGCTCCTATGGGAAAACAGAAATTGACATCTGCTTACTTTGGATTGCTTAGCTGGAAAAACATATGAGATGATATGCATGAGACGACATCCGTGTAGGCCTATTGCAGTGTTGATATGAGTGATAAGATATAAAAGAGAGAGGAGGTAGCAGTAAGCCAACCATTCTTTATCAAACAAGACTGAGGAACAGGATATTTTTATAAGCCCATTTTAACACTGATTGGATGCGTGTTGTTGTTACTTTTTTTCTTTTTCTAAAGTTAAGAACCTAATGTATTTCATGGGTACGCTGTGGATAGAAGCAGTATCAAGTGAGTTTAAATGGCAACAAGGATTTAGATTATTTACTGGGCTTGGGTTTTAGCCTCTCACACTGGTGGCCCAAGGAAGAGGTTGGGCAGATACCTTTTGGGAAGTACCTTGGCACAGTCGCTCCTGCCTTGAGGATGGGAGATGACTTCTTTCCTTTTCAGCCCTATTTTCTATGATTGTTTGTGAAACTGTTTATAAAACCACTGGGTTTCGGGGAAGCACAACTGCACGGTAAATCCTGCTATGATCTGAGTAACTTCCCAAGAATTTTCTCCAGGTTCTTTTATGCCCTGGCTCTGCCACAGACCTGCCCTAGGTTAAGCAGCAAGCATCTTGATCAGAGTCCTGCATGAAAGCATAGGTATCTAAGTATCTATGTCAGTATGTTTCTTAATTTTTTATACCTCTAAAACATGAATATACTTTAGTCTCTTTTATCATATTTAATTAGAGTGGAGTTCAAAAGTGTACATGCTTAACATTTTAAACATTGTATGAAGATATCTGAAAGCTTTTTTTCATAAAAGAGCTTCTTTGAAAGCTTTGCTTTTATTCTTTAGTCTTAATTTCCCCTTTTACTTGCTTCTCAGAGCAATATAAAGACAAACGTAATGGAAACAAGTAATAAGTACTGGGAATGGCAACTAGAAAAAGGATAAGTAGAGAAAAAAAGAGTTCCGCTTTTTATAGGATTTCAGAAGTCTTTGGGTCCTTGCTAGAAGTGCTGGCTGTAATCCAATGTGCTTTTATTGGCATACATGAACAAATTATCCAGGGCACAGCTATTTTTCTTACTGTAGTAAAAACAAGGACTCTGAATGGAGGCTTTGTGTAGGTCAAATATTTTTCCTTTGAAACTGGGTATGAGTTTAAAGTTTATCTAGTGTGCATTCTGGAAAAGGAAAAATTATCCTTCTCAATCTCTTCAAGTAGAAAATGTATAACAGTATAGGCAACTCGGAGCTCTATAAACAAAATTTAATCATTGGTGAGGAGCTAGTGAAGTTTTATAATAAACAGGATTTCTTAGTTGTCTACAAAGTGGGAGAAAGCTATATTTATATAGGCCTTCGTTGTTCCAAAAGTTTCTGTGGACACTCTCTCTCTAGCGTCTTTTGCAGGGCTCTACATGTTTTCTAGCAACATGGGTGTAACCAGGAGGATAAGGGCCTTATGGAAAATAGCTTTTAGATAACATTCATTACTTTAAGGACTATCTCCATGGGTAATCCTTCTTACTCCAATTGAAGGTGTAACTCACTTTGCAGTAGTATCATTGCTATTGAGAGTTGAGCAGCCTATGAAGTCTGACAGTTCAGTCCAGTGTCGTGTATTAGAAGTACCAAAGAGATACAGAGTGGTCCAAATATGCTTTTTTGGGGAAAAAGAAGGACAACAAAGAAAACTCCAACCAACCTATAGTGTCTCCAATGACTATCATTTGTGCAAGATCCCCGTAAAGTAGTGACTCATCTTGAAAGGTAAAGAGATTCTTTGACTCCTTCTTAGCTCTGTAGGACCATAACCATATCTTTGAAAAAGGATTTTAGATAGGTATTTCTTATGTCATGTTAAGATCACTAGAACCAGCTCTAGAACAATTCTTGAAGTGCATGGAAATTAATGGTGTACTCCGATATCCCCAACCCCATCCCTCGTCCCTCCAAGCAGGAAAAGATCAAAAAGCATTACTGCATATGGCTTTTTTAGCTCCTTCCCTTTCTCCCCTCTACCTTCCTACCCACACTTATTTCACACATGCTTATTTCTAATGGAGAATTCTAATGAATGGAGAAAAGTAATTCCGTATTCTGGAAGATTTTTAAAAGTCAGCTTCCTTCAAAACCTCTAGGAACTTTCCAAAAAACAGAGCTCCTCTGAGGTTTCCTGGGAGCAGGCAATGTTGGGCTCCTATCCCAGACTGAGGTTTCCATTGGGAACCTATCCGACATCAGTTTAAAAAAAAATTGACATTGGAAATGCCTCAGCAAAATGTTTTCAATTCCATGAATGAGCAAATTGCAATATAATACCTGGTTGCAGTCTTTCAGAATCCCTTTCTAGTGATAGCTTGTTAAATTTGGCTTGGTAACCAGCAATGACAAATTCTGGGACAAAATTTTCATGTGATATGCAAAAATTCAAACTCCACAATTAAAGGAAATTGGAGCCAATAACATTTTGCACTGATTATAATTTGTCTTTTATAAGCTTTCTAATTTTGGCATCTTTAATTGCTGGATATTTGCCGGAAACCTAGTATGTGATTATAAGAGCATTGGAATTTAAGAAAGTATATACTGTTGCTTCTAAAAGTCAAGCCTGTAACTTGCCAAGCCTAGGCATTCACATCAGAGACTGCTTTTGGAAATGTGAATTTATTAATTGATTTGGAAAAAAATCACGTTTCTGCATTTGATCAGGTAATTTAAAAAAAAAAAAAACAAACCTCAAAAATTTTACATTAGTTGAATATATGTTTTCATTGTTGTAATGCATGTAGAGGAAGGGCTTGGCCCAGACTGATGGAGGAGGAAATTGTATCTGTACAGAGAGACATAAATAATCGAAACTAGAAAATCAGAGACATGAAATGCCAAAAGTCTAAATTAATTTTCTTCCCACAAATTGTTTAATATGTTATTGTTCAGTCTATTTTTCTTCCACAATATAAATGCTGAGTTACAGAAGTACACTGTTAATACTGCGGTGGGCTGTGACCTCAGATCAGTAAGTTTTTACACTTGAATCGCTTCATGCTGAATAATTGTAGCTCCAGATGTTTAAGATAGTGCTTTTTGTTTACTCGCTGAATTGTTCAAGATTTTTGGTGAGCCAAACAAGCATCTCCAGCTGATGTTTGGATGCAGGTGAGTTATTGCGTGTCTGCAAGTGCTGAGAACTGCGTAGGCTGCATTCAAGGTCATGCATCTTGCTGCACAGTCATATGCCTGTTTTTAACCCTAGGTGAGGGGAAGTTGTCCTTGAAGTTTATTGTTTGAAACTCATGAAAGAAAGAAAAACATCAGGGAAGTGCTGTATGATAAAGAGGGACTGGCCATTTGACTTCACAATTCTGTACAAGCGAACAAGTCACACGGCTCTTCTCATATCTCTACGTTACTCCACTCTGCTGTGGGGTGGGAAATAATTTTAGATTACCTGATTGGCGTCAAGGAGGTATTTCAAGTAGAAGGGAAAAAAGAAAAAGCAGTGTTCCCTTGAAAAACGTATTTTTTTCCAGTGACAACAAAATCATTGTATTTTTGACAGTATTAAATTGAATATCTCAGTTGGTTCACTTAGCACCCCTGAGTGATGGTGATATGGGTTCTTTCTTCCATAGATGGGAAAAACGAACAGGGTTTGTAAAAGTCAGTGAGTGCTGGCGCTAGGTCTTAAAATAGTTTATAGTGCAACTTATTCTCCAATTCTCTATAAAAATTAATTTTGTTTTCTTCTGCCTTTTCTCTCTTCTGCCTTATTTTCAGAGTCCCTACAGTTTTGTTTTTGTTTTTACCTTACTATGTGGACGCTGTGTATCTAGGCCCCTTCTTATGATGTCTCCTATTAATGAAAAATACAAGAGGTAGTGATCAGTTGAGTGACTGGATGGCAACTTAGGTACCAACTTTCAGGAGCAGCATTTTCCCCCATAGATGAAAGACAAAGTAGTTTTCTTAGACCCCTGAGCTTGAAAGAAATAGAATTCCTGTAACACAGGGTAAGTTATAAAGATAACATACAGTTTTCTGATGTTAGTGTCTATAAACCAGCTTCAGAGTCAAACCTCCGCGCCGAGGTTGGGCACAGAGGTTTGACTCGCAGGTATTGGCAATGTTGCCGCTATATTCTACAGCTTCATAACTACATAGCTTTGAGGACAAATTCTGCTTCTTATGTGTTTTATGTGTGCACGACAAGTGGAAACCTGGTCCCTTTTAGGAGACATGCTGACTGGATTTGGAATTAATTCAAATACTTTCTAGGTATCACGTGTTAATTTAATACTTTCATGTATACATGATGTTCTAAGTACATTGAAAAATATTAGGGGAATATTTTAAATTACTTCCGACAATATGAACATTCTACTAACTTTTCTAGCATTAAAATCTTGTTTAATCCCAAAAACTTACGATGGTGGTGTTTGTTTTAAATCATGTTACCTAAAGTCATGAGCTTTTGCATATCAGCCTTGCGAAGCTTCATGTGCTGCCTTGTTTGCACATGATTTGATTTAGGCCTTTCTTAATAGGGAAGGTTGAACAGTTAATCAGCATTATTAGAATACCTTGTGCTCATTTATTAAGTTTTAAAAGAAAAGCTTTAGTTTTGATATTGAAGTTCACTGTGAGCTTACCTTTCAGCTCAGCATTGCTAATTTGCTGTGTTTTGATCAATAACTTTTAAATCCTACCTATTTGTTCATCTTCATTAAACATAGCCTTCTCTATTTTCACTGAACTGCATGGAAACTGCCTTTTTTTTTTTTCCCCACCTTATAGAAAATGTAGATTTTACAATAAGATACAGAGTATGATCCCTTCCTGTAGTAAAGTTTGAGGCTTTTCAGACTTCTGTGAAATGGCATTCAG
The DNA here is from genome assembly GCF_030936135.1 of Gavia stellata. Taxonomy (NCBI): domain Eukaryota; kingdom Metazoa; phylum Chordata; class Aves; order Gaviiformes; family Gaviidae; genus Gavia; species Gavia stellata. The sequence continues at coordinate 71,087,066 of NC_082597.1, read as the reverse complement.
AGCGCTTTATTAGTGGAAGAGATCAAGATTTCATAAACGATGCTAGGTCTACCATCAAAGGATACCATCAAAGGGTCGTCCACAATAGTATGGAGCTTGGGTGTTTAAGATAATTGGGAAACCAGTGGATGTTGCTCCAACTCAACTTTTTTTGTCTTGTTTAATTCACGATTGTAACCTACTACTAACCTAGAAATTGGTTCTTCTAGGCAACTAGCTGATGGGTATTAATAGAAATGGGCCTTTGTCCTGATTTATTCTGTGTGCTGCCATGGTAAGAATAAATAAGAATAGATATCAGCTGCATGGGTTTTTTGTGTTTAGCTTTTTTTTTTTCCCCCCCCAATAGGGCTAGAGTGAAAGTTTAAGCAGGGAGCAGTAAGCAAGCCTTGCACTGGGAGTCATCTACTGCCATGTCTGAGACCACGATAACTGCAGTGTTGGTGTCTGGCTACAAGGCCTTCAGGATAAAAGCTAATACAGCAAGTTCACCAAAACTGAGGAAAGTAAATTTGTGAAAACAAGAATTAGATCTTGCCACAGTTCTATTAAACTAAATTAGAGAGGCATTGATGAGTGTTGCTCTCCTTTTTCCTCCTCCATGTTAATTTTAATGGTCTGGTTGGAGTATGTCATTATATAGTTTCAGTTCAGCTTTTGTTATGGACTCTACCATGCCAATTTTAATAATGTCAGTGTGTCATGACACAGCTATTAAGCTTGCAAGTAAATGTGGATATGTGGTTAAGGCAGTTTCATTTGGTCAACTTGCAGCAGCAAGCGGTATTTTAACTGTGTTGTGAGTTCACTCATTTTTTGGCCAGACTGAGAGGAAAACTTTATCTAAAACAACAGACAACACCTGAAGACATAGTCTTGTTCATTTTTATACACTTACAGTACCACTACAGTAAGTCGTGTAATTTCTTAACATTTTCACAGGCACTTCAGTGCAAGAAACTGTTCAGAAATATTTTCTCAGCTACACTCACAGCCTGTTTTCAACGTGAAAGGGAAAAGTATGTCCAAATTTTGTGATTTTTTTGACGTATAGTATGTTCAGGGTGGTGAGAAGCATGCTTATATGGCATCTGGAAAGAAGCACCCTTTGCACACTATTTCTTCCTGAGTTTTCTTCTGGCCCATCTAAACATGCACACTAGTATTATAATATTGTTTATGAGTTCTCATTTCTAAAGTCAAATTGATGGCTTGTGGGTTGTACACTGCAAGCTGACTTTCAAATCAGTGTCTGGAGTGCCCTCTTTTGAAATCTAATAATCTTGTTTGAAGTATGATGTAACAAGGAATAAAAGGAAGTAATGAAAAAAATTCAGAGAGTGTGAAGAAGAGAAATAAAACTGTGGTATCTGTGCAAGGTCAGTTGTATTCAGCAGTCAGTGATTCCAAGTCAGTTTTGGTGGGTTTTTTTTTTTTAAAAAAAGCAAACAACAAAACCATGGAAAACCCAAATGAGAACAAATTATTGTACATCTCTCTTCAGGTGGATATATTCAGTGCACTGTTTTAACCATGTTGGGATTAGGATTTTTGAATCAAAATAGTATCCTTTGCTACCTCACTACTGTACGGGGGGGGGCGGGAAATAAAGTGGACACCTTCCAGGCACTTGAGCCCTTCCTCAGGTCTGTAATAAAAGCAGTAGCCTTCAAAGTCAAGTATGAATTGAGAACCACTGCTCTGAATTTCAATAAATATTAAACTCAAATAGAATTTTAGTTCTTAGCTTTCTCTCTTGCAACTGTCTTACAGCTATTCCTTGAACACTGGAAGGGAGAAGTTAGCGATGGTTCTGGGGCTTGTCCCGTGGGAAATGTTTTCCCAGTGTCCTTTGTGTGAGTCCACATGGGTGCGGAGGGATTCCTGGGTGCTGTAGATGAGGTGCCAAAGTAAGCTCTGGTGCAGTATACCAGTGAACCCTGTGGCTCTCTAAATCCATGACCCCTTCCATTGGAAGAGATGATTCTTTGATCCTCTTCAAATACTTGAGGTAGACTTACTGGAGACACTGATTTTTATGGTACATTATAATCCTCTTTTTCTACCTTCTTCTACAAATTCCTTCATGTGCCATAGACATCTTCTTCTTTAGACTGTTCTTCTGTATGTGTGGAGGGTTGTTTTTTTTTCTTTCTTTCTTTTTTTTCTTTTATACAAGATACTGGTCTTCCACCTGTGGTGATACTTTCTGCGAGGTCTGCATAATTATCCTGATCTTGGTAATTAATACCTTGCTTTAGATGAGGTGATTAATTCTCTAATTAAAAATAGCAGTGAGTGGTGGCTCTAGTGCTTGGTGTATTTATTAATGTTCCTCTGTTGCAATAGGGATTTTAAGTCTTTGAAGCTTTTGTATCTGTAAAGCTGTTTTATTTTCTTTCAATATGGTTAATTGTAAATCATGGCCCAGACCTGTGAAGCGAATGGAAATATGTGCCAGAATAAGAACCTGTTTTCAAGCAGGATCTTTATTTGTGTGGCAATAATAAGAGCTAAATCTCTAAACAGGATCTATCTGAAGTTTATTCTTTCAGTTCTTCCTGTTGGTCTTCATATTTATCTCCTTTCTCAAACTAAGATGCCTATCTTAATTGTACTGTTAGAATAGCAATTAGCTGGAAAAAATCATAGTAGGAAAAAGAAGCATTTTTTATCTTAGTAGTTTTCCCAACAGAAAACCTCTCTTTTAGCTAACAATTTTTGCTCAGAAGACTGGTCTTGCATTAACATATCGAGTCTCCTACTTCGATTGATAATTATGTCACCAAATTCTCTTAATAAATTTACCCTATTCCTCCTGCTGAAAGGAATACTGCTGATGAATTTAGCATACTCTTTCTACTGAAGGACAGAGGAAAATATTAGATTTCAGAAAGTGTCCATGAAAATCAAAACACTTTTTGAAACTGGAAAAAGCAGCGTTGATTGAGCTCATCTGCTGCACTGCTCTGGGGAGGTAGAGGTGAATACGCTTGCAAATCCCTCCTCCTGGGCAGTGCTGTGTCCCCTGTTGTGCGGTGTTGTCCCCTGCCTGGCCAGAGCTGTATTCGTCTGTCACAGTCATTAGTTTCTTGAAATGCTGCTACTCCTCTGCCCTCTTAGACAAACCAGTAAACAATATTCTGGGCTTTCTGTAAGGAGTGAAATGCAGGGGGAGAGGGGAGCACATTCAGTCCGTTCCTCCCCACCCGCAGGTTTCTTTAGCAGCAACCCCAGTTAGCTAATGTCACGCGCAGCAGAAGCGTTGTTTGGGGGATGCACTAAAATCTAAACACAGGATGCAACTCAGTGCAGATTTCTATAAACTAAGACGCAGTGTAATTAGTGCTAATGGCCATGCTAGACAACTGCTCTGAATCCAGAGAAGACCTGAAAGTAACAGCATTTTCAAAATTATTTTATTGTGGCTATTGGATTGTCATTTGCTTGAAGTCCTCATGCTTGGACACAGGAGTGTATACTGGAGTACCTATTCCTTTCTCAGAAAGCGTCAGCCCCCCATCATTAATAAAGAGTGTCTTTATTAAGGGGAAAACAAAGGGGCCAACAGCCAGAGCGGTGGTGAGTGAAGTGCAAATGCTTTGTTTTGAAACTGCATCAGTGGTAGGGTCTAGCTTTCAATTTCCTGTGTGATTTCTGCTGTCACCTTTTTGACCAGCCTTTGGCTGCTCCAATCCCCTTAGCAGAAAACGGAAAACATTACAGTACGAAGCTGCTGCCAGCCCAACCAGTAGCAGTTTGTCTCAGAGAAATTCTGATGTCAACGTACCGAGGATGGAAAATCCCTAGGGATCATTTCCGAAGTAATACTTACTTACGCGTGCATGTGCATCTTGGTGTTTATCTCGAGGCAAGATGTTGAACAGCCAGCAGAACTCGTGTTTGCTCTTGGCTGATATCTGAAGCAAGTCCCGAAGCAGAGGGCAGCAGCAATGTTTCGTCTGACTACGTGGGACCTATTTCTATCAGGAGTTTCCCATTTGTAAAATCTGTGGCTGGAGTGGAGATACAAATAGGAGAGTTTTGGAACAGAACAGCAAGGTAGACGGAAGACGAGAAGACACCAAATATGAGAACATAAGGAATAACTAAAGAAACTACCTCAGCCTGGAGAAACAAGGGGATTAAAAGTAATAACTATTCAAAAATCTAGCATGAGGAAGGAAAGCATGGGGGGGTAAACAGGGTGAGGTTTGGGAAGAAACAAATGAAAAATAGTAAGTCATGCAACAAGTTAAATAGTTTTTCTACGTTCTGTGGAACAGCAGTACTGAATGCTATGGAATGGCAATAAAAGGCATTTTTATTGAAGGCATAGTGAGTTACATTGTAGCATGGATACGACTGATTTTTTTTGTTGTTTTTGTTGTTCCGTAACATTTTAAAAAGGGAAAGGGTGGAGAAAGCATGTCCTTTTCTGACATTGCTACACTGTCAGATCCGCTACAGATAAGTGTTACCTTTTAATAGTCCACTTGTTTTTGTTCAGTCTGTGCCTGCTATCTAGTTGGGGAAGAATTCTTGGGATTTTCTGGGGCATGTGATAACAATGACTTGTTACTAATAACATTTTCTTAATCGGTAGATAATTATTGTTCCAGCCATTCTTGGCTTTCCTTTTCCTTCCCCTACATCCTCCTCTCCTTAACCCTTCCCCCTCCCTGCCCCTGTCATCATTTCTAAAATCCCCATGGCATGAAGCTGCTGTTCTTTTTTCCATCTGATATTGTGATCTGTCACTGGGTGGAACTGATTGATTCAGGATGAGTGGAAAAGAGCATCGGTCTCTGCAATATCTCATTTTCTTTAATGAGATAGCTCTGCCCTTCTAGAAAAGGGATTTTTTTGAAATAAATTGAGGGATTTTGCTACCTTCAAACTCCTACTAGGAAATTAAATGACAGGGCATGTGAGTTGTCAGTGTGTCAGCTTGTTGTTGCACACAGATGGTATTGCTTTCATTAGGCTGCTGTGCTACAAGGTGGGGAAGGTGGAGAGTATTTTAGCGTTTGGGCATTTTTTTAAATGAATATTTATGACTGATGTAATCATGTTGACTACCGGTATAATACTCCCCATACTTGGGATTAGACCACCTGTAACTGTTGATTACTAAAGAACCAAAGTATATCTGTCTCACAAATGGTTTGTCTGTTATAAAGGCTGGACCCTTGTCATTTATATTGCTGCTTACTGTCAATATGCTAGAGTCCCTTCAAAAATAAAGCTGGTGGCAGCAGTGAAGTACTAGATGGATTTCTTTTTGTTCAGTCTCTGATACTCTGGGAAGAGAATTTAGTATTTATTTGTTTTTAGGAACTTCCTATTTATAGCTATTTTCTTACTGGTTTTAATAATATATTATATTAATATATTTAAACATAAATATCTTAATATTGATCTTATTACTTCTTATTGTTTTAGCTATTTTCTTATTATTCTTTTCTTCTTAAATTCTTATTTCATTTTCCTGTTTTTACACATTTCTTGTCCAGAGTGAGCATAATGTCTTTTCAAGATCCTGAGAAAGACATGACCATTCTTAGGCATATTCACACGTAAACTGTTGATACTTCAGGACCTGTTAAAGAGGGATCATACAGTTAATTTTGAAGGATGTTTATCTTAAAGTCTAGGACACCAGCATATGCTGCTGTAAACTGCTGGGCTGAGGTGAAAGGGAATATTAAAGAGGAAGTGGTGTTTATTAATAGATTTCTGGATGACAATGGCTTCGCATTGTGCAGGGGCTGACTTTTGCTACAGGACTGGTTGTAAGAGATGAAAGAGCATCTGAGATGAGAAATACAGCAGAGAAAGCTGTATAAGTGAATAATAAAAGAAACACTGCACATTCTGTTATCCTTTTATGTTTTTTCCCTTCTCTCCATCATACACTTAATAAAAACTTTAAAGTGTTTTCCTAAAATGTTTTTCTTCCAGAAACATTTAAGTAGAAAGAGATGAAATTGCCTGATAATTTTTGGGAATTAGGAGTAGCTTTTTGATGTTTTTATAAATATTTTGCCTAATTATAAATAATGACTGTAAAAGGTATGTTTGTATTCATATTCGGGAGCCTTCTTGAACCAAGGGGTAGAAGCATTGCATAGCCTCTTGAAATTGTCATGTCAAAGTAGTTGTCTTGGCATTTCAAAGCATTTGATTTTTTTTTCAAACAGTGGAAAATTGCATAAGGAACAGGAAATATTGTTGGGTTTACTCAACTGTCAAATAGCAAGTGGTGTTTTGTTTGCATATCAGCTAAAACTCACTAAAACTTTTGTGCTTACTTGGCAGAACAGGCTGGGTGGTTGGTGGGGTTTTTTTTGAAAAACAGACAAAATTTCTGACTTCAGATTTTCATTATCACTTGATTCAAAATATGATTTTAAAGCTTTTTGTATTTGTGGGCTAGTATTTAGTCATGAGACGTGATTTCTTCCCCTTATGTGAAAATCTGCTGTTCAGCTTCATTGCTGCTTTAAAACTCAGTGTGTTGTGCTAACTTCAAAGACTGAAGCTTTAAGTTCTAATATATTACATGCCTTCTACTTAAAGTATCTGTTTCACCACTTTCATAGAAGTGGAGTACAAATAACAAATCAAGTATTTGTCAGATTAAGATGTCATAGGAGTGAAATAATTTTGAGGGAGTCTAAAACTAAGTTTTTTTCCAGATCTCAATTTAAAGCAGATAGTTGTGGAATTTGTTTTAAATAGGGCTATGAAAAAGTCACAAATGATAGAAGGGTATGGCAAATAGAATTATTAAATAAGGGTTATCTGTATAAAAGTGTATATGGAAAGTAGAGGAAGTGGGGTATACTGAAAAGCAATGGACATAATTTGTTTGAGTTTTTTGGGTCTGGTCACTGTTAGGAAGCTGATCACAGGGTAAACTGTTAAGCAGGGTGGCAAAATTGAGCAACGGTTGCAGACAATAAGAATTAATAGTGGATAGGAAGTGTTGAAGAGCTTAATGGCAGCATGAGCTGAGCATTCTGAGTAGCTCTGGTCCACGCAGTTGCTGAAACGGAACAAGGAGTGCACAGTGACCTGGCAAATTCTGCTGAGAAAACAAATATTTTTATTCTTTCAAGTCATGGGACAATTTCAGGATGCTTCACAAGGGTTGTAATTGCTAATGAACTGAGCAGCACTCGGCACAGATAGTAATTTATTGGAGACAGCTGCTAAGTACTGCACTCTATAAAAAGTGGCTTAGAGCAGCCAAACAGGCTACTGAGTTGGATACATGATATATTCATGGGGATGTGCAGGAGAAATGGAAGTAAAACATGATACATCAGTAAAGACGTTTTGCAAGGAGCAATCAAAGATTTGAAAGAAAAATTTAAAATAAAAAGATTCTAAGCCAAATTATCAGGTATGTGCTCACTAAAGGCAATACCACGCTTCCACATGATTACGTCTGGCATGTAATCAATGCAGCTCGGTTCTAGTTCACTAACTAGCTTTGCTAACTGCATCACAGGTAGGAGATGTCAGGTGTTCCTCAGAAAGGTATAAAAACGACTCTGTTCTCAGTACAGAAGACCAAAAGGAGCTTGTACATCTCTTCAAATGACAGAAGACTTGAGAGCTGAGAATAGAATTTGATTGTGATTGGTTTTTTGCCTGAAAGAGAAAAGTAGCAGAACATATGTGGATACAAAATACAGTATGTGCTGTACGTCAATCAGCTGCTGCTTCTTTGTAAAACAGGAGGAGAACAGTTGAAGTGAGGCAGTAAGTTGACTTAGTGATTCAGAAGATAAGCTGGTTGTAAGGTGGCTCTAGTACAACAAAGCAGGTTGTGCTTACTTTGGAACCTGAGCTTTTGTTAGGTACAAATATTATCTGACGTACTTTTGACTATTTTTCAGAGTTGAAAGAAAACTTTTTTATATTTAATGACTGAGATGTAGAGAAATATTCAAATATATATTATTCATATATGTATAAATGAAAGAATATTTGCTCATGGTAAATTTGAATAGAGATTTCTTAATTGTTTACAGACTTAGGAAAGTTGCTTCCAGAGTCAATTTTAACTTCAATGGATACATTATTAAAGGGAGAAGGCATTCTTTTAACTGTTTCATCATAGTTTTTTCAGTGTTGCTGTTATATAGGAGGTTTCATTTGGCATGCCAAACTTTCAGGATGTTAAATGCTGCTTTAAAAAAAAAAAAAAAAGCCTATTTTACTCCCAAAATAGCTAACCAAGTTTCCTTTTGTGCTAACAATTGTCTTTTGTTTTAATAATGCATCTTTCTAACAATTCAGCTGATAAGTTTCACAGAATATGTATCAAAAGGTCATTTCAAAAGTTTCATTTGAAAGAATGAATTGAGGGTTAAAGTCAAGCATGCTTGACTATTAAAGTTGCCATTTGGAACATCTTGTTCACTTCTGCAGTAGATGTTGTTCTTTGTTTAGTCAGCCTTTTATTTCTAAAGCTATTCCTAAAGACCATTGTAGTAATAATAATGGCTTTATTCAGTAAATTATAAATTGTTTGAAGCAATAACTATCAAATTGCAATTGGGAGAAGTTCCATAACGGGTCTTTAAGACATCACTGCGATGCGAATAATAACAATTGAGCTTGTTGATGCAATTCCTTTCCCATTTCAACCATAATTTTCTCATTAGGTTTGTATTACATCTGTATTAAACCTTCATCTTTTAAGAGACTTCAATTCATATGCTGTTGTTTCTTTTTCCAGATTGTTTCCCTCAGTAAGTGACGATAAGAATGAACGGACATATATCAAACACCCCTCCTGGTGGATATGGAAGTTATTTTCCTCAAATGAAGTAAGGTTATGTCTTTAATTTTCCTTTTATGGACAAAAAATAGTGTTGTATTTTCTTCTTCACGCTTTCATTTCTGATAAGAGCTATAATTATTAGATCCCATAGGAATAATACAAAGGCAGTTTCTGTAACGGAATGTGCAGTTTCCAAACCATGTAACCAAACTGACAGATATCATCTGACTGATTTTGTGTTAGTGTGAGGGTAAAGCTTTATTACTGAATGGGATCATCTGGAACAGAAAAATAAATTGCTGTAGCCATAACATACTTATCACATTACTCAGAGAGGTCTTCATATACCTGAGACGTTTAAGTTTAGCTCTGAGTGAATGTACTTTTATGCATAAAAGATGAGGCTGCCCTTTCCATCTGTGAGAAAATATCATTTCCCAGTAAAAAGAACTGAGCAACTGTTGCCTGTAAGTGTTACCTTGTCTGAGATAAGAGAATGCTCCCTGTGTCAGAAGCATGGCACTAGGCTCGTTCACAGCGCTAATGGGAATTGACCTAATCTGATGCCAAAGAACATGAATTCGTGTATGGAGCAGGGCATGTGTGCTGTCATCTGCTTCTCATATTGTTGTCCCTTTAAAGTGAGTTTGTATATGATTCATTCTTGTTGTTACACTGGAATGATGTTGGATTGTCTTTTCATGTGTTGTAGGCAATGATAGTCCTTTTAATAAATCTTTTATGAAAAGCAGTTAAAATTATTAAAAACAATTAACACTTGAGTATGGAGGAAAAAAACCCCAAATCCTACCAAGTTTTTGGCATAGTCATTATTATTATTATTAGATACTGATTACTTACATTACAGTGGTATCTATGTGTATACCACACCCCCCATTGTGCATGATGTTGTATTAATGCAATAAAAAATAGCTCAGAAGGGCTTCCAGCCTAAGTGAAACAAGCTTCATTGTATTCATGGTGCAGAACAAATATCCAGTATCATTACCTCCGTTAGTAACATCGTAGGTGTGTGTAGTCCCACAGAAGGGGAGGGGTTTTTTTCAATGCCTGTTTCTGTGAGGCAAATACATCTATACAGAAGTTAACCAGTAATGTTTTCTTCTAGTGGCTATGGTTCACCAACATTTGCTCAGGCGGAGAGGGAGCAGAATTCAAGAACAAGTGCAAAAGCTCTTTATGGTAAGATGGTGTAAAGTCTCTAAACATTTATGTTAAAATTGTTTAAGTATTGATTGTGATGTCATGGTGAAAATATTTTATACATATAAATCTGAGACTGTATGTACATACACTTGTGTGTGTATAAAAAAAATTAAAGAACAAAGTGATTTTATTCCTACTAAAACTAACTAGGCTAGCTAGAAAATGTTTTTATGGTTTACTAATCAGAGAACTTCCACTTGCTGATTTTTAAGGCATAATGTATAAAGCATTTATCACAAAACTAAGAGTGATCCTGTAGCTAAGGTATATACCAGGGAGAAGGCATTCTGGGATATTAGCCAAGGTATGTACCAGAGAGAAGGCATTCAGGGATATAGCTGTGCTATAGGTTTGATTCACGAATTGTGTCTCCGCCTGCTTCCCCACCTTTATCCCCTGCTAGCAGAAAAGGAATTGACAGTATTCTTGTTTGACACAAGGATTTCATGGAGGTTAGATTTGATATAATGGATTTGGAGCCCTATTTGGCCTGCTGTTTTCCACAGGCTTTGTGACTGTCAAATGTGATGTTACTTATAAATGCCTAAGCGTTTTTGCACTTATCAACTATAGATGCTAGTCTTGGCTGTATACGCTACTCTGTAGCCCATGGCCAAATCACTGTGGAGGCAGAAAGTAGTCACATTCCTTGCCAGCCAAATTGCACCATTTCCTGGTCGTCCACGTCCGCTGTGAATATATCCTGCTGATAGGTGTGCTGGTAACGGAAATACAAATGGCAATGAAGCTGAGAGATGTTCTGCTGTGTAAATCTGTGCCTGTTGTTAAATGCTCTTTTGAAAGTCAGTACAACTGATAAGACTGAAGAACAAGGTTTGCAGTAAGAACCCAGTCCTGTGCAGGACCCCTCGCACCCCAGCCTGCTCTCCCTTGTTGCATCGACCACCTCTTCTGCAGGTTAACAAACTGGAAAGCTCAAAGAGCAGTGGCTAGTAACCGCAACATCCTTAGTAGTGACTAGTCTTTCCTCCCTCCTATTTTGGATGAAGTGATGGCTGGGAGTGACCGCAGGGGTTAGGGGGGTGAGGGCAGGATGCTTTGTGGCATTAGAACAGCCTTAACTTTGCCCTTGGAAGGATAGCCTTCAGGCCGGGAGTTTCGTTACTCACCCCTGAGCACATGAGAAGAACTTTGTTGTACTGGTTGCCTTGTTGGCTTTCAAACTGCTTTGAAATTCGTGAGGCTAAAAGCCTAAGAAGAAAATGGGAAGTCAAGCTTTGTGTCCTTTGAGAAGAGGAGCGGTGTGAAAAAGCTGATGTGGTTTGGTGGCTGAAGGCACTGTGCTAGAGTAGTGTGAAGGTCCACTTCTAGAAAAATCAGCTAAGTCAGAAGTAGAACCCATTTGAAACATTTGTCGTTTAAAAATTACGTTGCATCTGAATCATTCTAAGTTTAAATTTATCGTTTTTAGTGGTATGCTAGAAAAGTCAGTCACTTGACGTAGTATTAAAGGCAGGGACTGCAACTGAGGAAAATTCTGCAGTGATCGTTTTAAACAATGATTTCTGCATCCTGTATGGGTTCAGTCGACAAACTGATTGCATGTGTTGACAGAAATAGTAGGTGGTAACAGAAACCAGCAAGAGACATTGTGAAAACTCTTAGCAGATTATTTCTTTATGAGACATTATGAGAGTGTTGCGCTTTTCTGTTTCATTTTATACCATCATCATAATTTTTCAAGAGTACATGGTTTGAACAACATGGCAGTATCAATAAGTGTCTTAACCATGTCCTGTAACTTTTGTGGGCTTTAAAAAGAATACCTCTCTGAGCTTTTTCATATCAAACATGTCATGGGATAGCCATATGTTGGTAGAAGATGGGGACAAGTGGGTAAATTTGAGATATATAATGGTAAACAGCCTTGTACTTCTAAAATACTTAATTGAATTCAGGTACTAATTGAAAATGCTTACCATATAACTGCTGCGTGGTGGCTCCTGTAAAATGAATTGTTGATCTTGGTTCACTTCCATTGCTGGTAGATATATCACGAAACTATAGCTGCAGTTGCCAGGAACTGAATGACGTAGAAGACTCAATTATCCTGGAGCTCCGAGTAAAGATATATTGGCATAGCTATTGGAGAGGAGTTTGCACATTTTACTGCTTCTGCTTAGTTTTGTATGCATAAAGAACTAGGTTGTCAGTATCACCAAATGTATGAACTGCAGAAAACAAGGAAAACACCTAAAACCTTTCTCAAATTCAGGGCAATTATTTATTATTTTTTTTTAATTTTAGCAATTCTGCTGCATCTTACGTGTGTCTTTTCTTCCTTTGTGATGTTAGGGATTTTTGTGCATGCTGTCCCACGGTGGGTGGGAAGCAGTTGAGCGATACAGGAATTGTTAAAATGTGTTAAAAATGCTTATTATAAAATATTTTCTTTATAATTGATTTATAATGAATAGCTAACTTAAATATTTTATTTGAGATCCATGAGACTGAAAGCCTATAAAGCAGACTTTTTTATATTTTATATTATGTACATGTATTGTAAATGTACATATTTTATTTATGTAAATACATAAATCTCATGTATTGAATAGATTCACTTATAGTATATTAGGAACAAAAATATATAATTTTACTGTAAAAGTAAAATGAACCATGTTTTTTTGTTTTGATAAAATGTGACAATGTAATGTTAGCAGCAAACTTTGTCCATGACAAAATTCCTTTTCTTGGAAGACTTTTGAATGTCATTTAGTATGAACAGGTGAAGATCTTGAATTCAGTTTCTTCCAAGCACAGTAAAGATTAAAAAATATTATTAATAATAATAATGTGTATATGTGTGTGTGTGTATGTATATATACACACACTCACATGTATATGTCATGGCATGAAGTTTATCTCTTGAGTCCCAGTGCTGAGGTGGTTCATGATTGTTCAATCCTTCCATCATCAGGCAGAAGGTTGACCACAGTGCCAGTGGGAAAGGAGGCTGGAGTTTTACTGGTGTTACAGACAGTTCAGTTAAAAACTAAACTGGAGCCATCGCTATCTCTGATGTGGTTATCTGATAGCAAAAACTTCCTTGAAACTGCCTTTTTTCCTGTGTCAAATAATCTTTGTTTTCACTCATTTCCTTCCTGAAATGAACTATTTTCTATTTGCATGATAAATCTTTCACTGAACTGGGAGGAAGGATGCCCTCTACAAATTCTTATGGGTTTTATTTCATTATTTAGTTTCTGATCTTTCCATCTGAAATGGGTTTTGGCTCATACTGTCATATGTTGTTCTAGCATTGGCTTCTCCATCTGTCTTCTGCAGCTCTGCTTGCGGGGAGACGTGCAGCATCAGTCGGCGCCAATAGCCAGGGCTGTGCTGGGGGTTTGTCGGGGGTGACGCAGTGTGGAGCAGCCCCATTCCCCAGGAGTAGCGAGCTAGTGGTTCGCTCCAAATTGTTAGATTATTATACAGCACAGAATTGAATGTTATGAAAACTGTCTTCACGCTGCATCAGAAAAGACTAGGTGGTTTATACATTGTGTTTATACTCTCATGGCTGTGATTAGGTGCTAGCAGTGAAATTGCCTGTGTATCTTTGCATTGCTCAAATACCTCATTCAGACTAAGAACTGTAGCGTAATAAATTCAAGGATATCACAAGCAGATCATAGACTAGGTAAACGAGCCCATTAAAAGAAGCCATCCATGTAACATGCTTGTGTTACTTGAGACTTGAATGAATTAAACTGACAATTGACTTCTAAACAATATACTTTCTCTGATAGCTAGTTCCACATAGCCATCAGGGAGAAGCTTGTGGCACAAATCTCTGAAAGTGAGTGTTTGCCTCTCTCTTAATGAGATTTGATTTGAACTCAAGTTTTGACCTTTCTCCCCGGATGTGTAGGTCACGTCTCCTGCACTTTGCTCTCAGTCTCAAGTTGAGTTTTTCCAGCTGCTGCAATACATTCTTAAAGGGGTGTCAGCAATCAGTCCAATGCAAACCATAAGTATACAGTAGTAGACTAAGTATTGGGCTTTTCTGCTTGATGATGTGTGGTAATAATTTATACTGTCACTCCAGGATTCTTAGGACAGCTTTTGAGGGAGACTCTTAATCCATCTCCACATGGATTGCCATCAGATTTCAGAGCTCTGTCTCGCTGTGCACTGTACAGACATTTTCCAATTCGGCTATGGCAGGGGAAGGTGGGATCCACCATTATCCTTCTTTGTGCTATCATAACCATAGCGCTGATAACATTTATTACATCTGGCCTATGCAATTATTTGCAAGACATCAGTAGAAGTCTACGCATTGGGATTCCTCGTTTCTGTTTTAGGCTTTTAGGAACTGAAAATTTGTTGTACCAAAAGGTATCATAGCCCTAACCAGCACCATCCCTGCTTCAGGTCACCTGTTAAGACCCAGACTGAGATTTATTGCTTTTGGTGAGAATTTTCCCTACCTAGATAAAGAATTAGATTTCTCTTGCTGTGATACATTTCTCTGTGTGGTCTTCTGGACAGTGGCACAGAGCCAGGCTGCGGAAGAGTTTATTAAGCAGCTTTCTAATTTACTATATTGCTGCACCCTTTTCCAGTTGGAAAATGGGTGAGACAGGACTCTAACCTTAGCTATGTCAGGTTCTGTTCATAGCTCTGCCTGAAGGGACCTTGGGCCACACTGGTGTTTCTGTCTGAAACAGTGGAATAGTTATGAAAGTATGAAACAGTCCTCCACAGAAATAACTGGGGAGGGGACAGGGTTCTCAGTGTAGGGAGGGCAAGGAAGAGAATGAGGGGTGGCAATCTAAAGCCATGTTTGTCTGTGTCACGTACTCTCTAGTGTATTCTTGGCTTGGCTAAAAGTCTTTGGTCAAGAGGTCATTTTTTTTTGTTTTCTGGTGTTTTGGCTACTTCCAAAATTGGTATGAAATCACCTTTTCACATCTTTTTGAAACCAGAAACATGGTCCATTCCTGATGATTGGCGAATTCAGTAAGTTCACAAAGACATAAATTGCAGTAGCGTATCTCCACATGAGACAGCAGGAAGAGTATTTGTTTCTGTGTGTCAATGTTTGTGTTCCTTTGAAAGGTTTAGTAGCTAGCAGATCTTACAGTCCAGGACCTATGAGTGAAATGCTGTGCTGTGTTTAAGTTTATTGCCCTTGCCCTGTGAGAGATTTTATTTTTTCTCCAGTTCCTCTGGGTTGCATTTGCTATAGATTGCGATTAAGAATTTAACTTAAGTGTCTTCTGCCATGATCCTTTTTTATTATTTTTTTTCCTTTTTCAGATGGAAAATACTTTAGGTAAATTGTGTGCAGCATACCAGCAGGGTTTGAGCTAACTGCAGTATTAAGGCTGCACTGTACTTTGCATGTTGGATGTAAAAGCTGCAGTAAGTAGAGTAAATAGAAAAAACTCAATAGTTTTAATAGTTTTATTCATCCTTTGATAGTTTTGTACATCCTACCTGGAAGTCTCTGTTGCAGAATTTCACTTCAGCTTCAATAATGCTCTTCATGTATGAAGGGACCTGTGAGATGCTGAGACTGATCAGAAGGATTAGGAGAGTGAAATGCAGCATACAAAACTTTTTTTTTTTCAGTTTCGGGGGTTGATCCCAGCCAGCAACTAAGGACCTACCCAGTTGCTTGCTCATTCCTCCTGTCTCCTCCCTGCAGCGGGATAGGGGAGAGAATTGGATCAAGATAAAGACAGCTTAATAAGTGAAGAGGGGGGAGGGAAAAAACCTGACAGAAAAAATAAGTAACGCAAAGGCAATCACTCACCACCTCCCACAAGAAGACCAATGCCCAGACAGTCTCTGAGCAAGGGCTACTTTGGAAAGACTACCCACTGGTTTTATTGCTGAGCATGACATTATACAGTATAGAATATCCCTTTGGTCAGCTTGGGTCAGCTGTCCCAGCTGTGTCCCCTCCCAGCCTCTTGTGTACCCCCAGCCTGCCCACTGGGGTGGCAGAGTGAGAAACAGAGAAGGCCTTGACACTGTTCAGCAATAGTTAAAACATCCCTATGTTATCAACACTGTTTTGGTCACAAATCCAAAACACAGCACCATACAGGCTGCTGTGAAGAAATTTAACTCCATGCCAGCCAGACCCAGTACATTCAGTAAGTCAGCAAATTCTGTTGCTCATTTTCAATAGTAGGAGATGAGTTACTTGCATTTGAAGATCATGTAATAAGTCAAGAGGCGTTTTCAGGGTTTCTGTAAAAGCAGTCAGATTAGTATTGCTGAATAATAATCAGCCACTTTGATATGTGAAAGAGTTGAGAAGATGGAAGCTACATTTCCAGAAGAATGGCAATGGGCAACTCTGTAGGAAAAGAAGAAAAATAAGTAGCTGTATATGGATAGAAAAAGACTGAGAGAGTCAGGTGCTTGGATATATCTGACTTGCAAGTGGAAACATGGAAGCGTTGTAGGAAGAAGCAGCAGAATCTTGTGTCATCTGGGTAGAGAAGGACGCAAAACAAGTTTGCAGGCTTATATCAATTTTGCTAGAAGTTCAAGGCAGTGGAATGCATCAGCAGAAGGGGGTGCAAAAGTGTTTGTGTCCTCCTTTCAGAGGGCAAGGTAAGAACCTGCAGAGGTTTGTAGGTAGAATCTGTGACGTGAGCAAAGCACTAGGAGAAAGCAGAGGCCGAGATTTAGTTTTGAGCTACTGGGAAAAACCATGGGAAACGGGGTGCATTCTAGATGCCAGTCTTTTTTTTTTTTTTTTTCTTTTTTCCTTTGTGTTATGTTCATATTATCTTCGTGAGATTTTATTCATTCTTTCTTCAGTGCAATTTATGCCAGGCAGCCAAGAAAGCTATCTGTCAGGGGGCCTGGGTTATAAGCAGCTGGGTTGACCCTGTATGGAAAAGGAGACCCACTTTCTAACTATTGAACTGTAAAAGGGTTGAAAAACAAAGGTTGAGGAAAAACACTTCCAGAAGCAACAGAAGAGTTTTGCCTGATTCTAGGGTACTTATTAGAAGATGTATTTTGAAGGGTGAATAATTTCAGGATGGAGCGGTTACCTGTATTACCTACCTCTAGCTCCTCTATAGCAGTGTTAACAACATTCACGGCTGCTGTAGGCCACTTCTTAGCTCATCCAAAACCACATAAAAGTTGCAGCACTGAGCAGTAATTAAGAGCCTGTGAGGTACCCTATCCTTTTTTTGGTTTGGTCTGTAACTGCAACAAGACTTAGAAGTCTCCCGTTTAGGTTGCATGCTTCACTGCAGAGTTTGCATCATTTTCTTGGACTCCCAGAAAAGGGATTCTCCAAGTCTGCATAGGTGACATACATTACATGGTGGTTTTGGTAGAAGGGCCTGTAGGATAACAAAAAATGGTGGTTGATGCCTCATGCCTGTCAGTGCTTAAGAGGCATTTGGACAATGCCCTTAATAACATGCTTTAACTTTTGGTCAGCGCTGAAGTGGTCAGGCAGATGGACTAGACGATTATTGTAGCTCCTTTCCAACTGAAATATTCTCTTCTATTCTGAATGATAACTTGGATCTCTAGCAGGTTCTAATAATAATTCTACCTGCATTAAAGTAATAAATACATAAATAGGAATTGTTGCTGAACTCAGTATGGATCATCAGTAGTTGTGGTGACCATACTATTTGCTTGTTAACACAAACACACATTGACTTTTGCTAATTGGATATTTTTATTGAAGTTCTTGTTACTATTCTGTTATAATTAAGAAAGCAGAACTTGAGGGGCTCTCCTTGGCTCTCAAGTGTAGGCAACCACAGATTTTATTAGCATTCGGAAAGCTTTATTTCTTATATAAACGCTATTGTTCTCACAATGACATAGTGTGTTGAAAAACTTGCCATCATGTCTACTGTGAGTGTTAGGGCTGCTCTGTGGAAGAGGATGTGTTAATTAGTGCTACGAATGCTTTGGGATATCCGGTCTTAACGCAAGACAAAATTTCTGTGAAGCAGAGCAAGGAATCTCTTGCAAAAGTTACTCTCTTCTTCCTAATTCCTTTGGAGCCTTTATATATTCTTTGTTTATTTAAAACAGCTCTAACTGTTAAAGTTTGCAGGATTTATAAACCTTACAGTGCATGTAAAATTTCTTATCCTGCTTTAATTTGATATTGTTAAAAAAAATACTTTTATTCGCCTAAAAAAAGATAACGACAGTCAAAGCTGAATATTTGATGCATTGTTAATTGAAACAAGTGACTTTTTTTTAAGCATGTATTCTTTCTTACTGGACAGCATTTAACTATCATTTACAGTCCATATCAGAAGACTGTTAACTGATCCCCTTGGAGATGCAAGTTCTGTGGGGTTAAACTAGATACTATTTTTTAATTCCCTTGTTTTGTTAGGAACAGATGGACTTTACTTCTTCAGGTCATCATCCAAACAAAAAAAGAAAGGTAGCAAATCAGACAGTATTGCTTTACTGACTGTTTTGTTGGGGTGTGCATGTGTGTGTGTGTCTCCTGTGGTTAAAAACAACCAAAAAAAATACTTTAAGTAACATGCTGCAAAAGCAGAAATAGTAGTTACAGTTGGAATCAATATAGATCCTCTGCCCTGGCATTTCAGTATAATGGAGAATTAAAGGCATCTATTTTAAAATAGTCACACAGATAGTTACAAATTCTGATAATCCATGGGGTTCTTGAATTTGGCCGATTGCATGACACACTCCTCTTGCTAAAGCAAACTGAGTAGCTGCTGTACAGAAGCAGGAGGGCTCTGTTGCACGAGCGATGTTTGTCATCATAGGAGAGGGGCTTCAAGCCAGTGAGGGATTTCAGAAACTGTGTTGTCTTTCATGAAAGTCACTGAGAACTGGAGAGATAAATGGGCATGATTATAAAAGGTGACAAATACTTCTACAAGTGACACCTGAAAATGAGGGCACTGCTGTATCTGTCAGCACCTGAAATTCCTGTCTGAAGGAACGCTGGTCACCGAAGAGCCTTTTACAGTGTGGCTTTCATGGTGTCCTTACTGCAGATCTCTGTATGTCACAGATCATGTGCTTGGTAGTAGTTAGCATTTTTTTATTTTGCAAGAAGTAACTTAACTTTCCTGTCAAAAGAATCACACACTTATTTTCTGGTGAAGTACTGAGAATATGATGAAATTGATGGATTTTGTATGTACATCAGGTACTCTCCTTCTGAACAAAATCAAGCTATCTATTTGACTAGAAGATCAGAAATCAAGTTATTTAATGAAATGGAGAGAAAAGAATTGCCTACTTGCAGAGTTTCCTTGGACCTTTCTGGGCCAAGTCTCCTAGTGACTTCCTTCCTTAGGCAAAGACCCTGGTGTTCGAGGTCGGGCCCTTAAGAGGTCATGGTGAAAAAAGAGAAAAACCCTCCAAATGCATTCGATTTTTTTTTCACTAAAGTTGAAAAGTTTTCTTCAGTATTCATCTGAGTTCATTATTTTGTGCGGTGGGTGGGTGTCATGTCTTTATCTTGAATTTTCCCTCCTCTCCTGGTTTGATATTAATCTATTGTATGGAGTAAAAGGCAAATGATGTTTCTGACTTTGCAGCATTGTGTTTTATTCAGCTGAAAAATATTTCTGTTTAGAGATCTTTGGTGTGTTTTGGGTTTGGGTTTTTTTTACCCCTTTCCATGCATATTTCTACATTAGCAACTCATCAAATTGAATATTTTAGGAAGAAATAAAGGATGAGTCAGGTCTGGTTTGTGTGCGGCTTTGTTGTTTTGCAGATTTAACATGTATATCAGAAAATACTTATGCTTGCAAGTGCATTCATACAAATTCAGTAAGCCTGATGCTGGTTAACCTATTGCTACCGAAGTGGCAAGCCAGTGATTTTAATAATCAGGCTTCCCAATGAAGGGTTTTCAGTCAGAACACTGCTCCCCTCTGGTGTCCTGACTCACTGTGACGAGATAACTGGCTTTTGCTTGCACCCACTGGTGCTCTCTTAACATCGTTGACGTAAGTATGATCCTTGTGCTGGACTGTGTGGGGGTGAAGGTTTTTTCTGTCGAAATACAGCAATTATCAGCAGCTCATCTTCTGCTTTCGTATATACAACTAGTCTTAAGTGTCTCTGAGAAGTATTCATAACAGCATGATAAGAAGTTGAATGAATAATTATTCTTTTTTTTCCTCCCATCTCCAGAACAAAGAAAGAATTATGCACGAGACAGTGCCAGCAGCATATCCGAAACTTCCCAGTATCACGTAGAGGTGAGACAAGGAGTGATATACCAATTATAGCTTTCAGTTACATGCAGTTATTTTTTCCCACATGATTTTTGAGGGTACATATGCTTGAAGGCATATACATCTTCCAAAATATCATGCCAGCCCGAGGTCACTTCAGAATAGATTACACTGAAATGTCCCAAATTCTATAGCTTTGCCATAATGAGCTGAAATTTTGATATAGGAGAATGCAAGCAAAGTTGTGTGTAGATTGGCAAATGGACAGGACTTCTCAATGGGATATCAATTCAACGTGTTATGCTGCCCTGTCTTTGAACCTGCCTTGTTGCAAGGATGAGGCAGAGCTGAAAAACCCTGTGCTGTTAGTGAGGCACACTGGATGATATTTAAAATGAATACTTTGATCAGTTATAATCAGCAGAGCTGACAGAATATTCAGAAAGAGCTGAGCATTAACCCCTAAAAGCCCCAGTTAGTCTACTATGGAGTAGTTACACAAATATATTCTGCCTGCACAGATTCTTCCCCAGAGTGAAGTGCAAAGTATGTTACTTCCCAACTTAAGCTGTTTTGCAGAATTACTGTGTGCTGCTGCCATAATTTATCCAGGAGTAGATATATTTAAAATATTCAGCAAAGTAAGCTTGGGTGCCCATATGTAGCCTGTTAAGCACTTTTGGATGCAATGCCTCATTTTGTAATCTTACTTTGGCACAAACTTTCTCCCACTGCTATCAGACCACTATCATGGCTTAAGCCAAAACTTGCAAATGCTGTAGATTCTCAGCTCCTTTTTGCTGGGTTTTAAATTAGCTGTAAATTGTGAAATCATATACTGAAGAGTCTTAATTTCAAGTGCTTCCATCCTATGACCAGCTTGCAAATGAATACTTGTGTTGCTTCTAATTGTCTGTCTGTATTTTTCTTTGGTTTCTTCATAACAGTTTTGGTACTGTACTGGCATAAAAATTAGTACTTGTATTTGGAGTCTAAGCATTCCTGGGTGAGCAGTCAGTAGAGAGTTTGTTTCACTTCTTTTAAATACTTCGATTATATGCAGCTTGTATCTACTCCCTTGTCTGTCATAACTAAGTGCAGTTATCCTGTAATAGAAGAAAGCACAGTTAATTCTTCTTGAATTTTCTTTTTCTTTTTTAAGTTATTTAGACAATAGATGTGCAAGCATATTTTAAAA
The DNA here is from genome assembly GCF_030936135.1 of Gavia stellata. Classification (NCBI taxonomy): domain Eukaryota; kingdom Metazoa; phylum Chordata; class Aves; order Gaviiformes; family Gaviidae; genus Gavia; species Gavia stellata. The sequence goes on along the minus strand of NC_082597.1, from coordinate 71,065,633 downwards.
TCGGTTTAGCTTGAATGAGCGTAACCAGGTCTTCAATAAGAATGTGAAGCTGGATTTATGCCTGGATAAAATGAAATAATTTTATGGGTTGTCTTGCATGGTTGGCATGTTGAAGGAGAAATTGTCAAAACCATAATGACAGGGAAACTAGTTGATGTGATGTCTGTGAGGTAGTATTCAATTTCTAGACCGTTAATTGAATCTGAAGAATATTCAGTTGATGGTGAGCAAAAGTGGTTAGTTTACTACATTTCTACTGTGATCCACATAAAAGAAGCAACTAGCCTGTCCATAAGGTATCCCAGTCAGATGCAAGCCCATCATGGTTGCTATCAGCATGCTAGCTGGCAGCTCTGGAAGAGATGAGGACACTCCAGGTCAGGGTGGTGGTGGAGGTGTGTTGGCAGGGTGTTTCTGGGAAGCTTCTGCTGACGCTTCCTCGATTCAACTTGCCAAGAGAGACAGGTTTTCACTCCTCAAGAAAGCTAATTAAATACTTAGGGTTTAATTCTAGCTGTGATACCTGAAAGATGTCAGAATATGCCTTCAAGTCTAACCACTTACTTTAGGGAGGAAATGACAGAGGATGACAAACAGTGAGTTACAAAAATCAGTTGACATAAAAAGACATTATGGACCAAACAACCTCTCTTATGGCTTATTGGTGGGATCTGTCATACACAAAGGCATTTTTATTCATTAATAACTTGTATTGCTATTTCCTGGCAATTTGAATACTGACACTGCCTAGCAAAAGGGAAAATGATTTTTTTTTTTTTTTTTTTTTTTAAATGTACGTCCCATTCACTAGCACTTGACCACCTTTGTTCTGGACCGAAAAGAGGCAATGATTACAGTAGATGATGGAATAAGGAAGCTGAAATTGCTGGATGCCAAAGGCAAAGTGTGGACTCAAGATATGATTCTTCAAGTGGATGACAAAGCTGTCAGTTTGGTGGACTTGGAATCAAAGGTAAGATCTGTGAGTGGCGGTCTCATTTTCAGAGAGAGAGAGAAAAAGGGGACAGGCAGAAAAATGATGTATGTGAGATTTGGTATTTTAATTAGCCTATTATCACCTTTCCTTTTTAACTCATGCAGCTTTTCTGAGATCAGGACACTGTGTAGTAAGGGGGTATTTTGTGTTTGATTTCTTTTTTCTTTTCTGGCAGAATGAACTGGAGAATTTTCCTTTAAGCACAATTCAGCATTGCCAAGCTGTGATGAATGCATGCAATTACAATTCAATTCTTGCATTAGTATGTAAAGAACCAACCCAAAACAAGCCCGATTTGCATCTTTTCCAATGTGATGAGATTAAGGTAAGCTAGTAATGGAGATCTGCTATGACTTATTTGAATAGGAGAAATTTCATGAATTGGCAAGTTCAGTAGATAAAATCAAATGGGCTGATTCATAGAAAATAATTTTGTTCTTTTATTCTTATAAATATGCTTTAAGTTTAATGCATTTATGATACCAACACTACTTATGTTAGTAAATGTAGCATAGTATGTCTTGCAAGAGAGTAGTCCTGTATGTAAACTGAATCTTTAGTGCATGTGCAAATATGTCATTGCTGTAAATACTGATTCTCGGGCTCTGTAGCGGTTCATTTAGGTTTGCAAATGAGTAAAGTTCTGGAATATGTGTATGATTTACATTCACACTTCTGAAGAAAGCGGTGTAAAATAGTTTGAGTTATCTCAAATTTATCTTATAATCTGCAAAGCACTCATCCGAGCCCTGAGTCTTACTTAGTTTTTCCCCTTTTTCTGCTCTTTTTGTCACTGAACAATTAAACCTTCTCTACATTCCCACCTCTCTGCATCTCTGCTTTGCTGGAGAGATTAATGAAAAAGAAAATATTACTTGCAGGAGGGGCAAAACAAGGAAAGAGATTGTTTGTCTCTGATTAAAATATTTCCCACAAGCATAAATTTTTTAATATATTCTTCAATACTTCCGTATTTCCATGGTTATAAATTTTAATTTCTGTTAGTTACACTATATAATTGGTATTTCTTTAAATTCCAATTGATAATTTCTTAAGGATTTTTTAATTCCTTTGTAGTAGTTTGTATCATTGTCTTAAAACAACAGATTGCTAATCACATTGTGCAACCGTTTTGAAATTGGTATAGTGAGAGTGGTGTGAAGACGACTGGCTAATTGCGTGATTAGTTGCACAGAATTTGCTGTTTCAGTGGAAACTGGGATCCTGTGAGAAGTTCAGGTGGCATTATGTTAAATAATGCAGGGATCCTTGTTGGGGTCTGGTTGGACCCCCCTTCCCGAAGTGTAGAGGTGGTCTCTTTTCTTCAGACTTTCATCTTTTGAAGTTGTTTGTCTGTGTACAAATAAAAATGCAGAGCACATAAGGATGACTTGGAAGTCCAGGATCTCTCTTTTCTTCTGAGGTATTGTTTGAGTCTGTGACCACACCCTAGCTTTTGTTCCTCAACCAGACTTGGCTGGTTTTGAAAGGCTAGGTCTTTCTCCCTTGCCTTTTTCCTGCTTTTGATTAGAAGTTACCATGAACCTCAGGAGCCTCTGCAATAAAAATTAGTCAAAATCAATAATATTTAGGGCATTCAATATTTTCTAAACAAAAAAAAAATTAAACATTAAATATCAAGAGTATGATTAATGGAATTCTTCTGCGTTTAAGTTCCTCAAATCCCCTTAAGCTTTTTCTATTATTTCTTTAACCTTAATGTATCCCCTGTCCATATTCTGTAGTGCAATTCATTATTGCCTGAGAAGTCCTTTAATCCCCTTGGATCCTGAATTCAACACAATCTTCTGGTCCCAGCAGAAGTTACGTCTTCCTCTCCAAAAGTTACATACTTCTCCATTATGAGGGTACTAAGAAAGACGTGGACCTTGTAAAGTGAGCCAGACACTGACAGATTTGGACTTTGACAGCCTGTGTAGGAAACTAATTTGTCAGCTGAAGACGTGTAACAGAGTATTCTAAATCCTACGGAAGCTGTGACCTATTTAACGCAAGATCTATTAAAATAATGCCTTAGACATGCATCAAAATTTCACTTGTGGGCCACTGGTGGAGGCAGACCACAGTTATGAAGAGGCAGGAACCTACAGATTAGGAAATGTTCTGAAAAATTCGTCTTCTATTAAATCAAAGTGAAATTGGAGGCTATTGTTATTTTTTAAAGGAAACTGTATCACTACAAGTTACTGTCCTAATCCTTTATGCTGCAACTATCTATAGTAGTTTTGCTTCTACTATCTATAGTAGATTTTTTTTTAGTAGTATGTCTTTCCCCTAACATGCTTGAGAAAAACAAAAATTATGTACATGGAGGGGAAAAAACAACTTATTCAATAATGGCTGCCTTGAGAGAATTACAGCTGTTCAGACAAATTTGGTATCTAGATGACATACTCATCTGATCATAATGCTTGAGACTGGAACAGTGACAAAAATACTGACTCCCAAACAATAGCATTGTGTGTTTCTTTGTTCTGTTTATGTGTAAAATAATTTATTCCAGAACTTTTAAATAAATGGGATTTGATAAGGGATTCTGGAATCTAAAGATGCCGTAAGAAAAAGTTCATGAGGAGATATAGCTGATAACTGATGGTTTCTGCTTCTGTCTCTTTAGGCTAGCTTTATTCATGAAGATATTGAAAGTGCAATCAGTGACAGCAAGAGTGGGAAACAAAAGAAGAGGCTTGAAACACTGAGGTAAAAATCTAACTTCTTGGCACTATGTAGGATCACCAACTAGTGCTACAGCATTCAGAAGCTCTCCAAGTCTGCCTGCTGTTTTTTACTCTTTATTGCTAGTTGGTAATATGCTTCCAAAACCACATGTAGAGGCCTTGCTTTAATAATTATCTCATGCTGTCTCAATTTATAGCATCACATTTAGCTTTCCTGACTCCACCTTAGTGAGGGGAACAGCTGACATCAATACCAGTTGCCAGAGAATAGCATTGCATGTCTCTGTTCTGCATATGGGTCAAGTAGTTCAGAATTTAAATTAAAAACATAAATGCCCCATAACTCCAAGTAAGTAAGATTCTGCTAAAAGGGTTTGGGATCTAAAGATGTTAAATAAAACAGCAACTGAAGATTGACTAATCTTCCTGCCTGCCTGTTTAACGGTGCTGAAGACTCCTTGTTTCCCTAGTAGCAAAACCTTCTATGCCAGTAAGAAAACTTGGGGGAAAAGAGTCTGTTGGGTTCAGAGAAGCTTAATACAGAAAAGAGAGATAGCCAACAGAGGTATAACAACAAGGACACAAATATATTAGATACTGAATGGTTATGGTGGCAGTCTGTTGAAAAGTTAGCATGTAACTGTGTCCTGATAGTATCTCTCAATAACACTCAGACATGTTGGATGTGCTGGGAAACTAATGAGATTTAATTGGGAGGAGAAAATAGGTCAGTACATCTAGCAGGGAAAAATAATCTGATATATCAGTCTCTGAGGGCTCTGAGGCCGAGAGGTCATGAGTGCATGACAGCTCAGCGCTGGTTACTCGCTGTTGTATCATGTGCGTGCTAGCATGGGTCACGGGGAGAGACCCTCCTCCCTGACATTGCATTCTCGAGCCACTGCAAGGTTACTGACAAGTAGAAGTGTGGGACATGCAGAGAAGAGTGCCCAGGAAACTGGAGGAAGGAACAGTGATGGAAACATTGTTTTTTGTTCGGTGTTCAAAGACCAAATAACACGTGACATTTTGTGGTGTTGTTGAATGCCATGAATGAGATGGGATTATAAAGAGAAGAGTTTAAGGTGAAGATCTTGCTTTTAAATAGGGACATGGGGAAGGGATAGGATGTGTATGTGACAGGAGTTGTTGGCAATTTTTTGTCTGTTAGTATCAAGTTGCAGAATGATTTTAAAGACCTCTCTTCTTATGGTATTTAAAACTACATTAAGAATGGGAAAACTGGAAAATTGCAAGTGGGAAAATTGATACAGTCTATGATGGGATGGTACATTTGTATTTAGGCAGGATGAACAGGCCACTGAAATAAAAAGGAAAACCAACCTGTAAATTTAATTGGTTTTGTTGGTAGAGGTGGTTGACAAGCTGTCAAATTTATGGACTAGATACTCAACATGTAATGGCTGAAAGATAAATTCTAATGAAAAATTTCACACAAAATGGAAGTCCAGCCAGTAAACTGCATATGGTGGTAAAAATGCCATCTACAAAACCCAAGCCACTGAATTTACCTGTGTAAACTGGCAGATCTCTAGACATTATGTTCTGTGGCACTCCTTGGGGATTTCCCGTGTGGTCAGGTGACAAAGGTTTGCTAACCCCAGCATGGAGTGGGTTTCCTACTAAGTTTAACTTATTTATACATCATGGTCTTGAGTACTGCTTACTTGGCAAGCCGATAGTATGTTCAACAGTAGGAGAGGTCCTTGTACAGCCTCCTTGTCTTCTCTGCTTAAGCACCAGAAAATAGAATGTTTTTCCTTCAAGTGTCACTTCTGGGCTTTCTTCTCTTCCTCTAGGATGATATCCAAAGCTGACAGCGCCATCCCTCCGCCACCGCGGGCGCCTGCCCCTGTGCCGCCGGGGACCATCACCCAGGTGGACGTGAGAAGCCGCGTGGCGGCGTGGTCCGCGTGGGCTGCAGAGCAGGGGGAGCGTGAGTATTTCTGGGAGCCCGCTGCTGCACAGCGCGGTGACAAACAGCTGTTCTGGGCAGTAGGTTTTTATGATCCTTAGTAATGAGAAAAATAATTTGGAAAGACCACTTTCATAAAGATTACAGTAATTGAATCCAGATACAGAAATGGTTGTACGAGGGCACCCCTCTGTCCTCGCTGAGAGCAGACAGGGTTATTCTCCCCGTCTAGTCTGAAATGCCTCAAGCCACCGTTGCCTGATCTAGGGAATAAGACCTGACTGTCATAATGTGACTTGTCATTTCCTTGCATTTATCCATTTTCTGAATTTCTGTTCAGAGCTGCTTTTCCTTGTGTTTAGCTGGGTGGTGGTGTGGCCTACCGATTTTAACCTGGGCTTTTTTGTGAACATAGTAACATTCACACTAATCAGTGCTGTCATAACTCTAATAATTTAATGATGCTCTCTTCAGTAATAGAGAGAGCATAGGCCAGATATTTTGGACAACTAAAAAATATAATTAGGGATTAAAAGGTGACAAGAGATCAGCGTTATTTATTTATTTTACATTTATCTTTATAATGGCCTGTATGGCTAAACTAGTTCTTTTTTTTTTGTCTTTTTTTCTTTTTTCTTTTTTTTAAAGCCTTAACCAAGGAATGCTGTAGCATTTCTAATGGGCTTGGATTTTTTTGTTTGGTGGGTTTGTTTTTTTTTTTTTAAATCTTTAATGGAAATATTTTTATTTTGATCAGATTTCTCTGAAAAAAATGTTCTTTAGAAAAAAGAAAGTTCCTTCTGTAAAATAGACTGTATTAAGGTTAAGGTGAGGCCTTTTTTTGTTTGGATGTTTGGGGTTTTTTTAATAGTAGATACTAAAATATTAGAATTAGAAGTCATTAACCATGGAGTCTTTATTATTTTTGGTTTATTAAACTATATCTATATCACTCGACAAAGTACACAACTATGCAAAGAAAACAACTAAAAATCTTCAGAGAAATCTGTAATATTAAGAATGCTTTCATCTACTAATCTACAGTGTTACATCTGCCTTGAGTAAAGGATAGTTTGTTCTGCTGACTTCTCCTCACTTCAGAAAAGTTTTGTTAGTTTGTCAAGTGTCTTGCCGGACGACTTGTGGATCTGAGTTCCTGCAGTTCCTTTTATTCCACTCATATGGATCTTTTCTAAAATGTATTTGCCAAAATCCCACCTATTAACAAATGCAATGCAGTACTTAGTGTGACTTGAAAATGCAAAACTTACCATTTCTCAAAATGTTAACCCTTGTTGTTTTCAAATAAGAGTCACTGACTCTCTCCGTTGTTATTTGGAAATACCAGTTCTATCACATCATTACCTCCCGTTTCTATGTTGCCAGACTTGGCAACCCTTTTTGCTAATTACTTTTTACATCAAAATTGACTTTGAAGTCATGGCTACACTCTTTCTTGCTTACTTCTGCTGGAGTAGTTTTCTGCTTATTTTGCAAAATGGGATCATTTCTCATTACATTGTGTTTATAATCTGCCACTTTCTGCTGTAATTTTTTAATTTAGACCCTGGTACCACACTTCTGTGGTTAACTTCATTTATGCAGCTCAGTTGACTGAAAGCATACACCTAAGCTTTTTTGTGAGACTTGGCAGAATCAGGCATTAGGGTGCAAGATTTTCAGGTTGTGTGGAGTCCTTGCAAAGTGAATGGTACAAACAGTTTTGTCCATCTTTTTCTTACAGCAGTAGGTTTAAAGCATAAGCTGTATAGGAAGTGTTGGTTACTAACTCTGCATATATGGATGTCTTATTCTCCTCCTCCCTTTTCTGCAGTTGAAAAACATAGACAGTACCATGATCATGAAGAAACAGCAGAGATGATAGCAGCAAGGATTGACAGAGATGTTGTAAGTGAGACACTATAGGCGATATTGCTTAATATCTGAAATTTTGCAGCTCTACTTCGTGGGAAGACTTTTTCCACGTGAGAAATTCAGTTCTGGAGGAAAGCTTTCCAGGCAGCATATGTTTGTGTGGTAGACCTAAAAATGAATAGATGGTAGTTCTTTTTCTTATTTTTTTTCTTTAAAAAAAAAAAGGACTGAATGTTGATGTAAAGTTTTCTGCTGTGAAAAGCTAGAAATATAAATAGTAATTTTGTGTGGTAGACCAAATTCAGCAAACTATGTAAGGATAAAAAATTCCATCAATTTGGTGGGACTTAGATTTGTGCAATATCTGGAAAATAAACATACGGTCATTTCTGGAGACAGGTGGACCTCGTATATGCATAACTTAAACTTTTCTTCCCTATAAGCAACAACATTGGGCAGGTCCTATGACGTATGTGATATCAAATATTGCCCCATTTGTCAGTTGTAACTTCCTACTGTTCTACTTTGCTGTTGCCTTCAGGGGCTCATTCATTCTCCTCTACTTGAATTTAAAACAATCCTTCAAAGAGCACTTCTCTATAAAACTGCATTCTGACATTCAGCAAATAGCTGTAATACTTTGTACTAAAGGAGGTTATGAAGTTATACTGTTTAGGAAAATGCTGCCCATTCAAATAGTTAGAATTTTTTCATGTGCTGTGAGAGAAAATGTGATGTGTGAACAAACTGTGTAACTGCAATCTGAATTTAATAATCTTGTTGCTCATATTTTAAAAACGTCCAGTGGCCCTAAGTTTTTAAAAATCTAAGATTTAAAATACTTTACAGGTGTGTAAATTTAAGAACATAATTAATCTAAATATGGAATGTTCTAGCATGAACTTTGTTCCGAGGAAGTTGTTCGTGTCTGAGAGTGCGGTCATTTTGATTTCTGGAGTATTTCTGCTATAGATTCTGTAGAGAAACTGTTACTTTTCTTTTCTCCCGTAGCAAATTCTGAACCATATTTTGGATGACATTGAGTATTTTGTTACCAAACTTCAAAAAGCTGCTGAAGCTTTTGCTGAACTTTCAAAGAGGAAGAAAACTAAGAAAAATAAAAAGAAAGGACCTGGAGGTAGGAGTTTTTACTGCACACAATTCTGTTTCTCTAAGGATCATTGAAGTAGCTAGCAAACGTGTCTTTTTGTGTTGTTTTTTTCATGAATGTAGTAATTTTCTTTCACTTTGAGCACAAAAAGTCCTACGCAGTATATTCTTAGAGGGAAACCTATGAAAATCATTTGCTTGAAGTCAATGGGGAGTGACTAATTAGATGTGACCACAGAATATGCTCACTGTCTTGGTTCTATATTTACAAAATTCTGTAAGTTGGTAAATTTATTATGTATTTATGTTTACTATACCTGTAATATTTATAGAAATTATATACCATATAATGGATATATAAAAATCTCGTTTTTTTCACCAGAGGGAGTTCTTACTCTCCGTGCAAAACCACCACCTCCAGATGAATTTGTTGACTGCTTCCAAAAATTCAAGCATGGCTTCAATCTTCTGGTAAGTGACTGCTAGTGGACATGGTGGTGTGAGGCATGTGATAACAGTTTTTTCCTGGGATAGCTGATGTTAAGTATAACACGATCTTTGTTTTCCCTACCACTACAAATTAGTTTGGGTGTCAGTTTTGCTGCATTGGTTTTCCTATGTCTTATTCTACTAGTACAAAGTGAAGAACTAAAATTATGGTGAAAGATGAAGGGGAGAGGAGGAATCAGTAACATGATGGATTTGCTTTGTAGTTATTTTTAAGTTGGGTTTTCTTAGAGGTTCCTGCTATTCCAGAGGGTGTAGGTGCTTTATTGTTGATACCCCTGAGGGGGCTGCAGAAGGTTGTCTTGTCTTTGGGAATGCGTTAATTAAGTTTTCTGCCTTCTGCCTAACTTTCCTGGTGACTTGTCCGGAGAAACATTGTGGGTCTTAAATGCTCTACTGCTGCCAGCCATGCAGAGATGGTCACTCCATCCAGGGAATTGTGAGCCTGAGTCTGTGTTGCCTTGGTCTCCACTGATCTTTCAGAAGGAGCAAACCCACAAGTATCCTCTTCAAGGATGCTGATATACCTGGAAATGTAATCTTGTTTCATTCTTGGCTGACACGCGGTAAGATAGGTCAGCTGATACTTGACCGGTCTTGCACTTTGACCATTTCCTTCTCCATCCGAGGTTGAACTGAGGCAAGAGCAGAGCTGGACACCTCTGGCCTAGGTTGGCCTTTGAGCTTTGGGATGCTGCTCCTCAAGTTCTCTACACAGTGACTAGATGAGCGTATTTCTTTTTCAGCTTTGTTGTGTTTCTTCTTTTCCTGGTTCTTTAAAGCCTTTTACTTGGGAAATTTGAGTTTAAATTGTAAAAGAATTTCTAGGAACGTCTCTGGGAATCACGTCTCTGTTGCGTGCTTGCCAGCATCACCAGCTGTGGCCTTAATTTAGTTTTATTCAGCTATGCCCATCAGACTCCCTGTGCTTATTGCCATCATTACATAGAACCTTTCTGGCCTCAGAACGCTCCATCCGACAAATTGCTGTTGCTTTATAGGTTCTCAACAAGCAGAGGTGCTAATTCAAGAGCCTTCTCCTGGCATCTCCTCTTCTGCAAGTGCTATTAAAGGAAGGCAGCAAGTGGGACACCTTCAAAGCATTTACTCTCTCTTCCAGTTGCTGGGGAAGCTATGCCAACGGGGAAAATTTTTCTTGCATTCACTGAGTCACATCAGCTTTCTTCTTCCTCTTGGGCAATGAAGTCTGATTGCAGGGCTGTAGGAGATATTTAGAAATGTTAAGAATATGTATTTTTTTTAAAACCCCATATCAATTGCTGTGATTCTGACCTTAAAAGATTGCTGTTTTGGGGGGGATGGATGTCTTAGAACATGCTGATCCTTCTCAGTAGTAGTGCTTGTAAAGTTCATCTTTTTCCATTCTTACTTCTTACTGTATTCTGCATTTAAATCAGTTTTTCAGTTGAGAACAATGTGCGCATCTTTGAACCCTTATCTTCTGTGCAAAAAAAGAAGCAGTTTGTGTTTTGGTGCTCAGCAGCATCTAGGACCTGGTTTCTAATGTTGCTCTTGAAGGGCTGTGCTGTAACAGTGCTTTACTTCAGCATCATTGCAGGAGCCACAAAAGCTTGAAATTTCACTTCCTGGTGCTTTATGTCAGACATGGAGAACTGTATAAAATGATGAATCTAGTTTAAAAATAAAATGAGTAGCTAGAAGAATAAAATCTTTGCCAACAGAATGGAAACTGTTTTAAAACACCATGCTGGAAGCTCCTAGAAAATGCCTACCATCTGTCAAAAAAACTTTAGAAAGACCTAAAGTAAGTTGTTATGGCTGAAGAACAATGTATAGGAAGTTACTGGAAGTAAAAACACATCCTCCTTCTTTCTTCATTTGGAGGCACACTCTGGAATGCTAGATGTAAAAGTAGAATGAGGCTAGCCAAAAGCAGTTTGAGGAGCAGATGGCAAGATGAAATAAAAACTGCTATAACTTTTTAAAACACATTCTGGCATGCTTCTTACTTCTGGAGTCTGCAGGGCCAACGGGTGATCAGTAAATAAAAGAAATACTCCAAGAAGCTTTATCAGAGAAAGTATATCGTTTTTTAAATGCATATATTTACTTGGAAAAGCTTGATAGGGGACAATATGTTCATGAAAACCATTTTTTTTGGGGGGGCGGGGGGACGACACACAAGAGATTATCTGTTTCAAATTGAAGAACTGGTAACGGGTTAAAGAACAGCAAATCAAAATGGCAAGTTACAGGCAGATGAATAGAAGCCCTGTTTGAATGGGCACCATTCATCCATCTATTCCAAAAACTAAGTCAGCAAACCACACAGTATGGTGTGTAACCTCTCTCAAACTGCCTTTCTTCCAGAGGAAGAGAAGTGGTTAAGCTCATAATGCCTGATAATCTTTAAAGCCATTCCAAGGATCTGAGGGACTATGACAACCAGGTACCCCTGAGGTACCCACACATGGGATGCGGTTTGTAGGCAGGTATATTAAATTGAGGAAGAAGCAAACACGCACCTTGCAAAACAAAATAATGTCTACAGATCTATCAATTCTTTGATTCTGTTTCTTTGGATTTGCAAAACATATCCAGCAAGGTTGCACATCCTGAAATTCTTAAAGAAACTGAGCTCCTGTGAGGTTGAACGTAGCTTCTTAGATTCTTGTTTGGTGAAATAGAAAACAAATTATAGGACTAAAATGCTGGTTCTCAAAGTGCAGTAAATTCAGCAGTGAAGTCTCACACATGCCTCTGCGGAGGCCTTTGCTGTCCAACATATTTATGGGTGTTCTGGAAAATGGGGAGTGTAGAACGTAGAAATATCTCATGACAGCAGATAAAGTGACAGATGAAATTCAATATTGATAGATTTGATAGAGTCATGAACAGGTAGGAAAAAATATCATATATAAAAATAAAACAAATCAGAACAAAATGTTGATGTAATACAGATTCCTGGGAGAATGTCATCCGTGTTCAATGGTGATCGACCAAGAAAATGTTAAGAACTATTAGGGAAAAAAAGAAAATTAATAAATAAATACCATCAATATACTGTTATGTTCCCTGGCCTTATTTTGTTCCCAGTGTAGCAAAATGGAAGGAGACACAGGGAGGACAAGAACGCTCAAAGGAATTACTTTAGCTTGGAAAAGACCAAACAGAGGAAGAATGTTATAGATCTGTAAATGGTTATGAGTATCACTGTAAAAAGCAAGTAGAGAAGGATTGCTCAGTTTTCATTTGGAAAAGAACTACAGAATGCTAATGAAACTGAGAGGTAGCAAAATTTCAAAGGAGATAATTCAGTTGCAGAACTTCTTGTTTTGCACAATAGGTGCTAAAAATATACATGGATTCAAAAGCGGTTGGATGAATGAGCACTTGCACTTAGTGGATGTCGCAGGCAAAACACTGAGCTTAGGAGGACCTGTGGCCTGACCAGGGATGGCCATTCTTATGTGAAGTATTTATTGTCATAAAAGTTAAATGTTTCTTAAAATGTATCATTTTCCCATTCCTTCAGGCCAAATTAAAGTTCCATATCCAGAATCCTAGTGCAGCTGAACTGGTTCATTTTCTCTTTACTCCACTCCATATGGTAAGGTTTTATTATTTTCTCGGTGTTTTCCTTCAGAACTCTTGTATTTATATGATCAGTAACCTTTTCAAGGATAACAAGATTGAAATGTTGTGTCCCTGGACAATAACTAAGGAGAAAGGTGTGTATCTCAGGATGAGGTTCTCTTCAGAAAATAATTTATATTATTATATTATTTATATTATTTTATATTATTATTCTGCGTATATTCCCATCTATTGAATACATTTATTTAAATCATCTTTAGCTTTGTGTGTTACAGTTTGCCATTGTAATTTTTAATTAACAACAAAAAATTGAGATAATTTACATAATGCAGGAGGAGAGTTGAAAGCATAGCCATATGTCTGTTTAATGGAAGTACGTGTGGTTTTGATCAGTAGAGCAAAAATAACATTGCCAAAAGTGGGTCTAAATATAAAACGGTTGGTGACCAGAACAGCAGTTCTTGTGCAATAAATGGTTTAGTTAATCTGTAGGACATTAAGACACATCGAGAAGCTAACAAAGTTTGGGACGGGGGGTGTTGTTAGTAATAACTGTTTCCTAGCAGCGCTGTAGGTAACTTATATTCACAGTAACGTCCTTGCTGACAATGTGTATTTTCTTTGTATTATTTTAATACTTGGATTTAGGTGGTACAGACAACAGGAGGTCCAGAGCTTGCTGGTACAGTACTCAGCCCCCTCTTAACAAAAGATACGGTAGACTTCCTGCGATATACTGTCACCAGTGAGGAAGGACAGTTATGGATGTCATTGGGTGACACATGGACCAAAGCCAGGTGAGGAAATGCCTTTGCATATTGTAGAGATGATCTCTAAACTCAAGTTGATTGACATGACCTTAACCAGGTTATCCACCCCCCCAGTAAACTCAATATTCATTTTCTAGGCTTTGGACTCTTCAGAAGTTTTTGGAAAGGAACTCTTTAGCCTCAGTGGGATTTGGGAGGAGTTTGATTTTAGGGGTCTCAAGCAGGGAGAAAATGGAGACAGAAATTTTTGTTTTGTCCATGGTATCAAGAACCTCTTGACATAACTTCTTGCGGTCATTTTTTCTGAACTATCCCTTGCCTGTTTCCAGTTGTTTTTGACCGTTATTTTTCCAACGCAGCTATCTGGACTTCATTAAAAATCAATTTGAAGCAGGAATTGCAGCTCCTTGTGATTGCCAGAGAGCTTAGCCCAGAAAAGCACCATGTGCTCACCTTTACCTGCTTCAAGCTCTGCTGGCTTCATAGCAGCTTGTGGTGGGACTGGCAGTGGAAATTGCCTCATAGGATTGGAGCCCCATGTGGGGAAAATGGATCACTGGGTAAAATAATGGGCTTCTTGTCTTGGAAGTTACTATCATCATTTGTTTAGTCCATCCTGAAAAAAGTTTAATGGAAAGAGAAGTAGCTCATGTTGAGCAGTGAGGAATGAAGCACTTAGAATATGGTTGGTTGACCTGTGCAAATTAGAAATGATGGTCTGATTGATCTCAGTATCCAGAGGTACACTGTGGTGTGGTGTAGCAGGAGGGGTGAATGATAAAACTCAAGGGTTACTGACTTAGCTCAAACCTGCTAATGGTCTAGTAATTGCTGACTGCTCCTGCAACTTGTGTGACTGGCAGCATTTGTCCCTTAATTTTTAGCGCTGTCAACAACGAGACTGTTAAAAGACTGTAATGTACATTGCCAGTTTCTGCTTCCACGGTGAAGATACAGTAATTTATATTGCAGGACAGTGTCTTATGTATAGTGACAAGGCAGAGCATGAAAGCTTTAACTTAGGTATTTTGTATTACAATAGGAAATGCTAATAGAGCTCTGAAAAGTAATGCAGTATTTTAAAAAGATCAATCTGGACTATAAAACAGCAAATGTGATGATAATTCTTCTGTCTTGGAGCATGTAGAGTGGGCTTTTTTGTTAGTAAAAGCTATTGTTTAACTTTTTGTTTTAGGTGTAGCTAGGCCACCTAAGCTTCTGTGCTTCATACCTGCTTTTCGGGCTTAGAAAGTAGGCTGTTTCTTTGAAGTCTTTTGTCTGGTGCTTTCACACAAATAGAGCATTGCAATATTTTTCCCCATCTAACAGTTAAAACAAATCCTAGATTTGTTTGTGATTAATTCTTCTATTACTCACCCTTTGCTACAAGACAGAAATTTGTTGTGTTTTACCACTGGCAAGTCCTTACCACAGGAGCAGTTTCTTTCTGCAGGGCACAGCAGGGAGCATAGTTGTGGTCAATAAATGTTTTTAGACTTTCTGTGTTCTAGCCCAATTCTGCCTGTACTGTAATCCCAGCCTCTCCTCTGTACTAATAAAAATTCTAAAGCATTTCAATTTTTAGGAAACGTATTAAACCAATATTTGCATGGCCATTGATACAGATCTCTAATTTACTTTTCATACAGAGCGGACTGGCCCAAAGACCATTTTATTCCACCTTATGTCCCCCGTTTCCGAAATGGTTGGGAGCCTCCTTTGCTGAACTTCATGGGAGCTCCAAAGGAGCAAGAACTCAATCATTTGGCTGAGTCCGTGGCAAACGTTGCAGAGCAACAGCGGAAGCAAGAAATGAAAAGACTGTCAAATGAGGTAGGTTACTTGTGACAGTGTTCTGTAAATTAGCTGAAGGCAGCACCAACTGCTTCCTTCATAAAGAAAATACTCTGTGACATTGTTGGAGTAACCATGCTCTGATGTCTGCTACATCAGTGCAAGCTCAGTATACTTCTATTAAAGTTACATGAAATCGAATACCTGTTCAGCCACCAAAAATGTGATTAGGAAAAATACAAGGCTTTTGCCTACTGCTCTCCTTAAACTTGGTGCCTTTTCCTGCCTCAGCTGGGAGGACAGTCCAAGCCCCTACGGTTCAGTTTGATTCTTGTCGTGTGCTTTCAGATCCTATTGATTTTGATTATATATACTTTACACAGACTTTGAACCAAAGCGTTCTCAAATGCGCATCCATGCACAGGCACACAGACAAAAAGAAAAAAACACCACTTTTTAAAGAATTTTGGATTTAAGCTACTTCTTCACAAACGTGGAATTTAATATTCCTTTCATTAATTTCTTGATACTTTCACTGTATTGCAAGAAAGTATTCGGAGGTGCTATTGGAGTAATGCCATATCAGGTAATTTAAGCCTACTTCTGAAAAACAGCTGCCAATTAGAAGACTTGTTGCACAGGAACATTTTCCCATCCTTTTCTCCCAAGAAATGTGATGAATTTAGCAAAAGATAAGCTATTCTGTTTAGAGAATGGAAACATGCACCACCATCTAAAGCCTTCAGAGAAACCGGAGTGCGTTTTCTGACTAACTCTGTTGAGAAGCAAAGAGGCTGACTATTAAGATTATATCCCCTACTTTTTCAGTAGAGTTGATCAGAAAATGTTCTTTCATTCATGTGAACATTTTAAGAATAAAAGTGGATTTTGTTGCTTTTTTATTCACAAAAAAAAGCTATTGCCTTTTTAAACATATAAAAGTTTTTGTTTCGGAAGCTTTTTGTTGTTGGGAGGACATAAGCTTTTGTTTAAAATTTTAATTTTGTTTTTCTATGCTAGCTTTAATTTAAATCAAGGTCTAGCTAGTCCAAAGTACCCTGTTAACAGCTGTGATATGGAAGTGCACCTAAGAGTTTTCTAGGTTCAGTCCATAGCCTTTCCTATCTTCCTTGAGCAATCCACAGCAGTACTATATTCAGAGTACATCTTAACGCGATGATACTGGATTTTATCTTTATTTTATAATGGTGAGCTTGACAAATCTGTTAGTGACAAAAATGCACATATGGAAGAAGATTCAAGGGAAGGATTTCAGAAGGATTGCCTGATTGCCATTTGTGCTTTTGAAAAATATTTGTCATAGTTGCCATTTTGGGGTTTGAGCAGGGTTCAGCTTTCCAATGTTGAGTTATTGCAGTGAGCATTTGCTCACACCCCTGTGCTGGGAGGTCCTGAGCATCTGTACAGGGATGGGGCCTGGAGATGGTTAAAGCTAAGAAGGAAAAACAGTTTCTACCTCATGCAACCTTCATCATGAAAACAACCAACATTCAAAATATTTCTATGGTTAGGGTATTTGTCTCAGATGTAGGAGATGTGTGTTCGGTCTTAGACAGGTATAGCTGAGTTCATAACATACTGTTTATTGGCTGCTGTGGGGTGGCTTTCTCTTGCAGAGCAATTCTCTTATTGGAGACAGAAAGCTTCCCCAGCAAGAGTTTAGCAAAAATGCCCATGGAAATCTTGTCACAATAAAACGTTGTTTTCATGAAAATCCCTGTTAGTCAAAAAAAAAAAAAAAAGCTCTATTCAGCTATAGAGATGAACAAACTAGGTAAAAAGTCTGCCAAGCAAAGGAGGATAACATGGTACATATTTGATTACTTAAAACACTGTTTGGCTTTACACCTACAAAGATATACAAGAATAAATGGACCAAAACTGATTTATTGCCTGTGATTTCTTTTGAGCAAAAAAGCATTTAGTAAAGTCAGTGGGCACAGTAATGTGAAATGTAGCCGTTGCCATTGCTGTCACGCCATTCCCTAGTCATCTCCCAAAAAAGCCTCACCAAACATTGTCTCAGTGTTTCACTGCTACTCTACATTTCCATGCAGGCAGGCTTTTTTGTTTACATTGTGCTCCTTCTAAATTAAAAAAAAAAAAGTATTCAGAAAAGAAAAGCATTAATTTTTCTCTTCTGATGATTGTCAGGATTTCATTTATTATTTATATATGTAATAAGTTAAAACAAATTTGGAGGGGAAAAATACATTGAGGGATTTTGGTTGCTTGTGTTTCAGGGAGTTGGTTTCATACTTTTTGGTGGTGGTACTGTTGGTTGGATTGGTAATTGTGCTGACTTAGCATCTTCGTCTTAATCTTCAAAAGACCAAAAAAAAAAAAAAAAAAATCCCAGTTGACTCCAGGCGTTTGTGTGTGTGGCACCTGGGATGGCTGGCCTTAGTTTCAAGACTGTCGCTGATTCCCATGTGGTCTTGGGCAAGTTGTTTAACCTTGGTACCTTGGCTCCCTGCTATGGTGCCTCCTCAGCACATCCCTAGGGGGAAAAGCGCTGAGCTGCTTAATAGCCGTGAAATGCTGCAGGTGCTCAGCTGGAAAAAGCTGCGCGAGTGCAAAATGCTGTTTGTCTGCAGCAAAAGGACCGCCCTGGAGTGGGTGATACAAGAATAGTTATTCTTTCATAAGTCTGCTGTAACAGGTCATCTAACGAAGAGTGCTGGAAAAATAAGATGAGAATTTAAGTGTTCGTCTCTTGCTGCTAATTAGCCTTGTGTCTCAGTGTGGCATTGCTCTCCTGAGGACCGAGGCTGAGTGTCAAGAGCTGTGCCGTGCTGGGAGGGGAGAAAGGGGTGTGTTGAGCCGCTGCCCTCTTGGCTGGGCAGGGGCTGCTCTGGCATCTGGCAAAGTGTAACCCGCTCATGAGAACCTTGTTCTTCTTGCCATTCCTGAATCTTAAGATGTAGCCATACACACAGCTCCCACTGGAGGGGTTTCAAGGTGGAGTCAGCTCAGCGATAAGCAGGAGTTCAAATGGCAGTGAAACAACGGGGAACTGGGGATAGAGAGTCCAGTGAGGCTAAGGCAATGCTTATAATTTGTGTGTGAAGTAGAATGAGTTCCTGCTTCCTGGGTGTCTTTTGATGTAAGGTAAAGCTAGGTGACACTTGAGATTTTTTTTCAAAGAGGTCTTAATAATATAGTTTTAAAGAATATTCCATGTGCATGGGGCTTTTGTGTGGTTTTAATTTCTTTTCATAAACCCTAAGCCCCGTAGGCAAGTGTCTCTGGGTGCCAGGTCAGATACTTGGAGGTAGAAATTAGGTGAGTGGTTTTTCTGTGGCCACACAAACAGAAAAAAAAAAAAAAACCAAAAAATCCAAAACAAACAAAAAACCAACACCAAAAATACCAGCAAACCAGGCTCAGAGATTTGGCAGTTTCTGATGAATCTCAGCTGTTCTAACTTGTGCAGCTGGATGGTGGTATAAGGAAAAGATCTAGAATGAGCAATTTCAATAGAATCTCCAGAAATTAGCTGCTTAGCTTGCTTTTGTTTTGGGGAATGGTGGTTAAAATAATTCTGACTTGGAAGCAGAGTATCATTTCTGTGTTTAAGGTGGGGTTTTTTTAATGGACTGCTGTTTAAAATATATATCCTAAAGCCTTGAATATTCTTATATATGTACTTGTGATAAATTGTGATTATTTTCCTTCATTAAAATCCTTAATTATACCAACTGTCACATTCCTTTTTGCATTTCTTCTTTGACTATAGTCATGTTCAGTGAGAGGGTGACATAAATGAGCCACTTGATATTATCCTGCAATAGAGTGATAATTTTACTGGGAAGATTTTTTTTTCTTATACAGACTTAGAGTTAGCTAGCTAGAGGTTTCTGGCTTTAAGTGTATGTCTAGACCAAAAGCTCAAAGCGGTTTCTCAGTGCAGTTTATTTTAAAGCCATTCAGCCATTGTTTATAAGTTGTGTTGCTGTAGTGATATCTGAGAGATGACATGGACCTTGCCCCAGAGAACTGGTTTTTCTAAAGAACACCCACTGCAATATTAATGCAGTGGGATGACTTAGCATAGAAATACTTTTATTCTTATTCTTTTGATCTCTCTGTTTATGTATTTGAAATGCACAAGTTATTAACTTTTCATAGCAGAACCGTGAGCACCTGAGGACTCGTGGATGCTGACAGGGACCCTAGGGGTGCAGGATTAAGTGAACTGGGCGGTGCCGCTGATGACACTAATTCACTTTGTGGCTTTGTTTCTTTTTGTCTTCCAGCCTCCCGGTGTTCCCGACTACCCTCCCTCCGACGGGTATGCATTCAGTAACACAGTTTACAAAAGAGGGCCTCTGCTGGACCAGGGGGCGGCTGTTGCTGCCTTTAAGCAAACTGTTAGCCGACATGTAGATAGGTAACACTGA
This sequence comes from Gavia stellata, assembly GCF_030936135.1. Classification (NCBI taxonomy): domain Eukaryota; kingdom Metazoa; phylum Chordata; class Aves; order Gaviiformes; family Gaviidae; genus Gavia; species Gavia stellata. The sequence goes on along the minus strand of NC_082597.1, from coordinate 71,045,942 downwards.
ATCAACGGCGTACGTGGTGCTGTGGATAACTGTCCCGACTTATTGCTATTGGGGTGGCAGTGTCTATAATTACCTCTGGTTGTGTCTGGAGCAGATCATTGTTTCTATGGGGAAGAGATTCTGGTTAGCCGTGGGTATTCTGCTTTTGCATCTCTAAGGCACATCATTAAGACTCTTTTAATACAACTTTCATGAAACTACCCTGTTTGTGTATGCTGTTAAATCAACGCTTTTGTCAAAAACGATATAATGGAATTCCAACCCGATTGAGAACACAGCATCCTCCTATTTGGGTTCACATTTTATTTCTGCTTTGTTTCATGTATTCAAATATACTTTTTGCTCTTTTCAGAACTACAAAGAATGACAAGTTTGCTCTGAGATTCATCTGTCCTTGTTTTGAATGATTGATTTGTTTAGCTTCTCACTCAGTGCTCCACAGTCTCCTGCTTTTTTTTTCTGGGCTGGTGCCTAAATATTCACTTTCAGAATAGTAACTCCTCGTTTCTTCCATTCTCTTTTTCAAACGTTACAAAAGATGCTCTGAAATGTTTGCATAGCAATCAGTGTCTTTTTGCACATCCTCTTTCATCCCCTTCATTTTAGCATAAATCTGAATAGCTTGACAAGATCAAATGTGGCAATCCTTGGAGTCTTGGTCTTGTCTGTGGGGAGAATTTATACCCGTACGAACTGTGGAAGTAAAGCAGTGTTGGAATTGCTCCCCCATGCCAAACCATAGTCGGTATACACCTATGAAGTGTATTTTAGCTTATGTGCTATGGAAGGTGTTTAAGTTCTTGGGATCGGATTGCTGGTTAAAACAACATTAATATAACTCTTTTGATGAAAACCTTTTCATAACTCCTAGTTTTGAGCTATGTGCTAGAAGATCCTGTTATTCTGCATGCAAACATATTCCCACGTGGTGTGCAGAGTGAAGACTCAATTCTTTTCCTGAACTTTGGATTTATTCTTCATAACAACAGCAGTAGTAGTGATCTCTAATCGTTTTCTCAAACTTGGTTACTTTCTGAGTTCTTGTCTCAGGACCAGTCAGCTTGAAATCTAGATGACCTGTACTCTAAATTCCTTTCTCTCTTATCTGTAATGTGATAAGACCTGTTTTGTCCTTTCAGAGTAAGAGTACTCCATGCAAATGTTGTTGCCTCCATTTCAGGTTTAGAGAATGGGGCTTATTGCACTGAACTATTGATGATATCAGTAGATCTGGCTGCAACTGAAAGAGTCATCCAAGCCTCCTTTATGGCGGATAAAGAGAAATGGGTGTTGCTGAGAAGCTGTTCGTGTAAGGTGAAATTAGTCTTTTGAAAGATATGAAATGAGACATGCTGTAGTGGTGCCTGTTTCTCACCACTGATTGCAGGAGGGAGTCGAGATGGCTGGTACTGATGCAAACATCCACAGTGTCCCTCTATCTCCCAGTCTGTTCAACACGACACAATTCAACACGTCCATTTGCTAATTGGCTCTTGAGACATACAGTATGTGCCTGGTAGGAGCTCATTATTGGGGGAAAGCTGTTAATATGTATTACCCCAAGTATCAACCGTTTAAAGGTAAATTTTAAAGCATCTGTGAAGAAGGAGGTTGAGGAGTGGGTTTGAGGGAGAGAGTGAGAAATTCAAGCTGACCCTTTCAGACATCATTTGCTGGTCCTTGTTCAAAGCTGGCATTCCTGATGAGCGGTCTGAAGGCAGTGACTGAGCCACTCACTACCTTCTGAGGGACAGGTAGGTTACACCTTGTCCAGGGAAATTTTAATCACAGGGAACTTCAGCGAGCCTTATTCCAACATGCCAGGACCTCCAGTAAGGTGCGCTTTCCTTGGGTGATGTAAACTAAGCATCAGGATCTTAAACTTTCATTGTGACATGAGCTATATCGGGGACTCCCTCTGATGCTGAACAAGTACTGAATAGTTTTTCAGCAAGTTGTATAGTGTTTCACAGTAGTATGCTGTGTAGTTTGGTTTTGCGCTGTCATTTGTGGAATAGGCTCTTGAGCAGTGTGCACAGGGGAGCAGAGGGCTGCAGTTAGAGTATGTCTGATAGGCAGTGAGAAAACACAGCAGAGGATGGATGGAGAGAAGCGTTGAGAACATTTGTGCCCTGAGTAAACTGTTTGGCTCATTAAGCTGGGTGTGAAGAATTATGCTCTCTTCAGAAGCGTACAGTCACTGACTGGACCATGTTCTGGGGATGTTGCTGTTGATTGCAACAGAGTGGAGTAAAACTGAAATGTAAGCATTTTTTAGAATTCTTCCTGAGTTACGTTTTTTGAAGCGATCAGAATTGTCAGGTGTGGACAAGGTAGGAAAACTCAGTGAAATGAGTTTGGAAAGGCAGACTAAAAGTAAAAGTACTTTCAGAGGTACATTAGTCATATCCCTGAAATAGTAAGAAAGGAGTTCAAAATTATATGAATTTTGAGTGGGTGGCAGAAAAAATTGGGATTACTCGCACATCTTTCAGGCTCATGACAGCTATTCTGCAGGCTGGGGTTCATCCCATGTTTTTCACTCTCTCCTTAGACACTCTCAGTGTTTTGTCTTTCTTTCAAAATAATCTTTCAATTTAAACATGACTCTTCCTTTGTTCTGCTCTTCAAGTCAAGTGAGACAGTTCTCCACAGCCATGCAATAGCTAGGTAACTACTGGATTGCTCAGGCACACCTGGGACCCACAGTTACACAGCACCAACATCAACAGCCACCTGCATTTGTATCCCTGCGCTGTGGTGTTGTATGCAGCATTTCAAGCCATTGATTGCTTCATGTTTTCATTATCTGTTTGGATTTTTTTTTTGTTTTAACTTTACTACCTGGTATGGATTTGGGTTGTTGGGTGTAATTTGCAATAAGTGAATGGGGTTACTGTTTCTTTTGGACCTGTTTTGAGGGGGCTGGGCGGCTTCACACCTTGAAGAGATACTACGTCAAAGAAACTAGTAGCTTCTTACCCAAAGGTATTCTCAACAGGTCTTTCCTCATGGAAACAGACAGACACAGAGTTTAACTGTGGTATGCCTTGTTCTACAATGAACCCTGTTTGTAACTGCCAAGAAGTTATTTTTCATTTTTAATTATCCAGTAACTTGAGATTGATAGAGTGGATGGTATCTTATGGTCAGTTAAGAAAACTGATCTACAGTAGGCGAGCATTTTTTAGAGTTTAATTCCATTGGTGTTGACGGCAAAACTTTATTAATCTTTTATGTATTTGAAACAATTTATGATGAACATTAGAAATACAGTTTCATACAAAGCACAAGAAATCAATTATATACTAGGTATAGTCATTTGTTTATATGGCAAATGACTGTCTAACCTACTGTAGGAAAACAGACTAAATATAGTCTACATGTTTATTTTAACACAATGGCACCTGCTAATCTAAGTTGTTATACACCCTGCAAGCAGTAAGCCGATAAAGATTACTAGTTCTTGAGGTCCTAGTAGGTCAACCACTTCTTTCTTTTGTTTCTTTTTTTTTTTTTTTTGCACTTAAATCAGTGTTATGAATAGGTACTTCTACAGCAGCATCATGTTATGATGCAGTTTTTTTGTTTAAAAGTTTTGCACGCTGTTGGAAGAGGGCATTTTGTCTGTTTTTATTTGCTTGAATTTCTCACTGAACAATAGTCTGATCTTTGCTTTGCAGAAACTATGAAGCACACAGTAAAGCACAGACCAAGAAATATGCCAAATGCAAGTATGAATTTGTGGCGAGAAACAATAGTGAGCTTTCCGTCATGAAAGAAGAGATCGTAGAGGTAATTTTTTTTGCAAAGAGAAAACATGATTTTCTGGTACTACTCAGAGCTGAGGCTACCTTTGCTGTGGGCAGTGTGGTTGTCCTTAATGATTACTTCAATGTCTTTGATTTATCTCCCTTAATATGGAAAGTTCAATTAATTTCTATTGCATTGTAGACAAGATAAACGGAGATTCTGCGCTGACTTATGAATTGTTGCTGTAGAGATCCAAGCTTGAAATATATTTGTGTCTTCTCTAGTGTTGCTTTTGAAGGCCTCATTTGGTAGTATTTAAATAGCTACCTCTGGGAAACACTATCTGTGTACGCATAGGGCACAGTGAAAGACTGTCCTTTCCTGGAAGAGTTCGTACCCTGAAAACTACTCACATTTGGAAGGGAGGGAGCAACAAAGAGAGAAAATGTTGTGTATGAGATTGCACGGCAGGTCGTCAGATGTCAGTCTTCTGGGCATCCTGCTCCAGTTCCCTGTTTACTCAGATGTGCTCTCTCTCCAAATTTGTGCGCTCCTAGAATGATGCACTTTTCCTTGGGTTATTAGTAGTTACTTACTCCTTTTGTCAACAGCATGTAGGGTGTCTAGTTGCCAGCCTCTCTGTGCAGCTATTTGATTTTCATTCCACTGTGTTGTCCAGCACATGTCTGAGTTTACAGAGTTTTCTTCCATATTTTATCTTGAGAGCAACGTTTTGAAAAGTGCAGTATTACCACGTAGGATTAGTGATGGTGATAATCTAGGAAGCCTACAGGGGTTTCTTAGGGACATCTGTGTAAGATCTGTTGACAATTGTAGAACCTGGCAAAGTTATGGTTTTGTTTTGAAACGATGCACGGGTCTAAGTACTGGCAGGAGGAAAGTCATAAAAATTATGTAATTAATTTACCAAATTATTTCAGATTCTGGATGACAGAAAGCAGTGGTGGAAGGTTCAGAACAAAAGTGGGAGCACAGGCTTTGTGCCAAACAACATTTTGGACCCTCTGAGGAATCAAGAAGGTAGTCTAGGATGGTCAGAGCCTGCATATACCCGCACCATCCAGGTACCGTCCATTCCTTGGGGGTGAAACTTCTTTTGAAGTGTGCATGTGTGTGTGGAGGAGATTCACAGGAAAGCTAAAATATCTGCATGTTCCACTGATATGTCAAAAGATTTGTATTTTTTTTACAGACTGAGGCTGATTTCTGTACTGCATAGAGTCTAACATGAGGATAAAGTTGATAGAGATACAGCAAAATCTTTTCCTTTAAGGGTTTTTTTTCTGCTTATTTGCTTAGAGGTGGTAATTTCAATCCTAATGGATGTGTATGCATTTATTTTAATTGCAAATATCCTTTGCGGATTGGTAGCTGTTGATGCCAAAGAAGGAGTTTGAATTATTTAAGGTAGGGTCATCTTTGTTTCTCCTAGGAGAGTGAACGCTAGCTTTTCTTTTTATTTTCTGTCTTTGTGTGTCTTTATATTAGTCTTGAATTTATTTAATTATTGTAATTTTGGAGTCATAAAAAATAGGCGTCTTTGCCTTTGAATTCACAAAGCAAATATTTTTCAATTACTATGTCTGTGCATCAATAGCACTCTGTTCTCCTGACCTAATTCTGTTTTTCTTTCTTTCATGTTGTGGTGTGGAATTAAGATTTTTTTGTTGTTGTTTCCTTTATAGGTTGAACAGAATTAGAGGGTAAAATAGTAAAAAAAAAAAAAAATCTTACGTCAGTGCAATTGTCCACCTCAGTAAGGATATACAAGATAAAGTTGTAATGTGTATTTTTAGACAACATTTAAGTGGGCCGGAGGCTTGTAAAATAAGAGGTTGTATTTTCTAAGACCTGTTTCTTCCCTTTTATATCTAATGATTTTGAAAAATTAGGCAAACAAGTTTGGATTAAGCAGAAATACTGGGCCTGCCTCCGAATCAGACTTTTTCAGTCCAAATGCAGACCAAACTTCTATTGGAACTTGAACTTTAATTTAATTTAATTTAATCTAATATTCATTCCTTGTGCCTAAGCACTCCAGCTGATGACTGAAAAATGAGAAATGCTGTAATGTTACCTGCTGCAGAGTCATCCAAAAGTCCCAATCGACGATGTCAGTGTGCCGGATTCTGTGTACACAGCCATCTATCGTGAAAGCTGCAGCTTTTGCAGTATTTCCAGTATTGCCATGGATAGAGAAAGTCTCTTGAGAATCAAGTCCTATGCTATTTCTGGCACAATAATGTAGTAGACCTGTCTTGAGCTTGGTGGGCTTGAATCAGACCATTTCTGAGTTTTTTCCTATCCCTAACTGTTTGCCTATAACGTATGAGCTCATTCTAAATTGATTATGTTTTTTGCCTGTCTGTGAGATGAAGCATGCATCTAGAGTGCTTTTCAAAGCAGATCTGGCTTTTTTTTCCTTCAGGTGCATGTCATTTTGTGTGTTTGGAATTTGCCAAGAAATCCTGAGCAGACTGAGTACAGTTTTGAGTAGGGGTTCTTACGCTATTCTTTGTAATGCACTGCAGGTTTTGAAGTTTTCTATTTGAAATAATGACATGATATGAGAAATAATAAAATAATCATTTTCACAAAGTACTCTCCATGGACCTATGAAAATTAGGGTTAGAGAACAACATTTAAGATAATTTTGTTTCTTTGCCCTCTGGAAGGTTGTTCCCTACAGCTTTCTGATATTCAAATGTGAGCTTAAAATACTGTGAAATTATTTAGGAATATAATGAATTAAACAGGATAGAGGGAGTCTTTACCAAGACGTGTCTGTAATGTTGTTCTTAACTTTATGGTGATTGTTATAATTTTAGCACTCCTGAGCATGCTCATTTGTCTGTCCCTGTGACAGATACATGGTTCATTTGGGATCTGTTTGCATAACCCTATTTAATTTCGTAACAGCGCTATGAGACATTGCTGCTATTTCAGAGAGAAATGAGGCATTGAAGGGATGACTGCCTTGCCCAAGGTCAAACAGAACTTGTGGGCAGAGTAGGAAATTGAAGTGGATCCTATCAGTGCCTTTGCCAGACCCTGAACATGAGCAGGCTCAGTGCCTGGTGCTGTGCGTCTTTGCCCGTCTCCTAAGTTGTCTTTGGTTTTTGAAAGACTGATTTCAAAGTAGTTTGCCTGCTGCGGTAGCCACAGATAAATGTTAGGTAGAAGGTTAGCATATTTCTTTACAGACTAATGGCCTTCAAAACACAGCTGACCAAAGGATGTTTCCAGATTATTAGGAAGGATTAAGGATTCCATTGAAAGAGATGAATTTTTTCATTCAATTATTCTACAGACGGACACCCTTTCTCTGAGAGCTGGATGTCTCATTATCACAATTATTCTCAGAACTGCAAAGTTTATTTTACTCTCACTCTGTTCCCTCTCCTAGTGACCTCTGAATCCACACACTAGATTAGATCCTGAATTTTCTCTCAATCCCTTTCAGGATCCAGGTCCCAGGTAGTTACATGAAAGCGCTGAATTGTCTAAGATGATACTTGCAAGAACATTGCAAGCAATATCCTACTTATTTTATCATCTTTGTGAGTCAGAGGCTGTAACACTGTCTTTCTTCTGGTTGGTTGAATTAGTTCCGGGAAAACAGTATTTTTGCTTTTTTGGTAGTTTTGTACATTTAGGAGAGCATTTTGCTGATTGTTTATATTTTAATGTTAATTATTGTTTATCAGAGTTTCCTGTGGTGTTGGTCATTTAGTGTGCCTTTTTATTGTGAACCAGCAGTAGTACTTCACCATCCCATTATGTGTGAACATAAACAGTTTCCCAAGCACTCTGATTTCCTCTTTTGTACAAGTATTGCTGGTGAACCTAGAAGATAATTAATCATAATATTTCCTCTTTACTGTGCATTTTATTGTCTTTCTTTAATGCTCTTGAAAAAGAAATTTGAGGAACATAATTGGGATAGAGGTGTGTGTCTTGGTGGGCATGTTAATTGATCTCATGACACCCTTTGTAAGGTGAGACAGTTATATTATCAGTGATGTATATGAAATCCTGAGGCACAGAGAGTAAATGTTAAGCCAAATGCAGTCCTGTAGTCTTATTTTAAAAAAACGTGACTGTCCACGGAAGTGTGACAGTATATCTAAGAGGCTTGTTTATGGTATGTAAACACCAAGACAAAAGTCTCCGCCTCACTTGGGACATGTGTCCTTTGCGTTTCTTGGAGATCTACCATCAAAACCTTTCTTACAAGTCTCTTTGTTTAGCAGCTCACTTAAAATATCTCTGTGGGAAGTTGTTTCCCCTCAAGCACAGCATTTGTGCTCCAAGTTAGTGTCACAGTGTCATACTCACTTTTGCCTGCTGCTGTCTTTCCTGCAGATCATGAAGTGTTTGATAATGAAGCAATGCAGTTGTCAGGTGTTCATTTTGCAGTGGCCAAAGAGATGTCATAATTTTGGACCAAGAGCCAGTGTCTCTTTTACCTCATTTCAAATCAAATGCTCTTTAAAGTTGCCATCGGGCCAAGACTTTTTGATGGCTTTAAAAAAAAAAGTTGTTTTCTGACCAATTGAACATTGATCCAATCCCTAATTATGGAATGCCACTTACTATACAAAAATGTACTGAGTAGTTGTAAAAAGGATTTGATTAATGATAGGAATTAAAAGGCTCCAGTTTGTCCATTTTTTTTTTTTTTTTTTTTTAAGAAATGGGCACTAATCCTAGCAAATAGCAATTTGAATAAGTAAATTCTCTCTAATTTTCTCTTTCTTCCATCCTAATGTACTTCTTGCTTTCTGGCAAGATTCTAGTAAGGAGGGTTTGTAAATACAATAAAAACATAACTTCTTTATACCTTGCAAAAAGCTAGTTAAGTGTCTAGTCATGGGATTTTAATAGGCAGCTGTTTGACTCTGCATAATAGCTGAGCTCAGCAAAGGAAACTGGCGAAAGATGTTGCTTGAAATTGCTCCACCAGTCTTGGGTACCTCATTGTCCCTTTTGGGTGAAGACAAGTAGTTAGTCCTCTCTTCTTTCTTAAAATGAGTCTCAAGAAAACGTCCAAACCACGATGCTGTTGACAGAACGGACGCTGAATGCTCTGCAGCCCTCCTGGTGAATTTCTGTCACTGTGCAAACTGGAATGTGGCACTAAAATATTCAGAAAGAAAGTAAATAGGAAGCTCCATGTTTGTGTTAACTTAATGAGAGCATTTCCCAGCACTAATGCTGGTTATGGTTGTATCCATTGCCTCTTCAATGCTAAGTCTATATTTGCCATAGTTTGAATACACATATTCCCTGGTTTTGATGCCAAAATGTACTTGAAAATATGTTGTTCCCAGTTTTTTTACAGATCAAGAATTAGGGTTGATACCATTAGAACTTTTACTCAAACTTATTATTTCGCTTGCATTAAAAATAGATCAGATCATAATGAATCTTGATTTTTGACAAGATGCAGCCTGTAGTGTGTTGAAAAAAAGCTTTGGGACCTCTGTTTTTTTCCTGTAAAAACAATGATTTTCTGGCAAAAAAAAAAAAAAGAAAAAAAGATCTAGTCCCAGCAAGCTTTTCTGATATATCAAGATTTTTAATGAGTGCATATCGTCACTGTTTCAAATAATTTAAAGGATTTGTTCCAATTACATGAGTTGAGGATTGCAAGTTTATTCTTAAAAGGAAAAAATCTGAGGAAGAAGGAAAAAAAACCCCAGAATTGTTCCATATTCTGATGGCTGTCAGCAAATTAGTGAGTACATGTCTGTCAGCAGCGACCTTTACCTCATTTTCTAAGCTAGCCAACGTTTCTTAAGCTAAAATAAGTTTCATTTTTAATACCTGCTGTGACTTAATTCTTGTTGTTCTACAGTTGCAAGTGTTCTCTACATTCACCTTATGATCTTCATTCCATTGTTAGTTGTTTGTTTGGGTTTTGTTTTTTATTAAGCCTCTTTCTAAGTTTCTGTCTGGGTATGTGCTTTGAAAAAAGCTCATTGCTTATATGGCGTCACATATCTATGTTTTGTAGCCAACACTCTGTTCATTATTCAAAAGAAGAAAATGAGAATAACTCACTACGTGAGTTGCTTAGTGAGTAAGAAGAGCACTTTATTAGCGCTGATGTTACTTTGTTTTAAATTGCTAATGTGTATGAAATTTCAGGAGTGTTGTGTGAGGCAGTTACTTTTTACCTTTCTGACAATACTATTTGATGTGATTTATACTGTTTTCCTCACAGCAATTGCTGGGAGAGCTTTCAGAGGTAAAAAAAATCACTCTTCTGATATTAAACCTCAAAAATTACTCTTTTGGACTATGTAGTTACCAAATTCCATAGTGCATGCTTGTTCTGTTTGTAGCAATGAATAGGAGTGATGGGATGAATATGTGGATGTCCTCAGAAGATCTGGAGTTAAAAAAAAATTGTTAAAAAAAGAAACTTTAAATGTGATTCGAATGTATAATTGGCTTTTGGGCACTATTCAACAAAATGTGAAGTGTATTTCAATGTGGTTTCATCTGTAAATTTAGAATTTGAGTGATGCTTCCAGTTTAATTTTTATTTTCACTCCAGCAAGTTGTTTTGATGAGGCTTGTGATTGCAGTACAACATGATTTTGAAACTACATCAGTAGCATCCATTGAGAGCTACATGTAGTGTTTAGCTATTAGTTTGTCTGGATTATGATGGTGGTGATGTGCAGTTGATGCCTTGGTTTGTAATGATTCCTCTCTACCCTAAAAAAAGCCCTCCTTTTTCCTTGCATGTTGTTTTAGAAGGTCGGGGCACACATGAGGGTACATTGTGGGGATAACAGTCTAGCAGATTTAAAAAATATCTGAATATCATTAGAACATTTTAATATCTGTGAAATTTTTAAATTCGTTAACAAGATTTTGGATCTACCATAGTACTTCTACATATCATAAATTACGGTATATTTACTATATACCTAGTAGGGCACTCTCTTTCCACCAAAGGACAGGTTTCTTAAATATACATTATTCTGCCTGTTCTCTTTTATATTATGCATTTCACTTTTCTTGGCATTTGACATTTAGAAAAGCATTTTTTGTCTTAACATTGAAGTAGTAGAATACAGAAAAGTCAATCATATGATTTTCTTTTATTTTTTTAATCTCCCCACAATGCACTGCACAAGGTGGACACAAAATAATTGAGATTAATGCCTTTGAACAACTAAATGCTAAGGAAGAAAAAACAAAATGGTTTAATGGGAATGTATTGTAAGACTATATGTTTGCTTCAGTAGCTGACTACTACAATTTAAGCAAAAAATTATCTAAGGGAAACAAAAGACTTCTTTCCTAGGCATAATTGACTGGCCATAGAAGCTGGTGGGATAAATTTTCTGCTGTTGTAACTCAGTATAGCTTAGCTGTAATGGACCCAGTTTATATTCACTACAAAATGCCCTGTCCATCAGTTAGACGTACTGAGTTGGGGACTCCTGTACAAGGGCAGTTGCTGACATTTAATGACAGTTTGATTGTTGTCAGGGCAGTGATCTGCTGCTCAGATTCTAATGTATGGCTCCTACAAATATTTCCCTGCTTGATCTGCCATAAACCCTCTGCCTCCAAGGAAATAGAGAAATGTATTTCAGGAAGGAGCAATCAACCTGGGGAATTTACTTATCTATTTTCATACCAAAGTAAGCAGACTTCTCATAACTAAGAAATGAGGCATCCCTATTGAGCAAACAAACTTTAATATTAAACTTACCAGCTGTGTTAGTCCAAAACTGCGGAGAGGGAGCACTGTTAAGAGTGAGCTGTGGAGTTGGAACTGTTTGAAAGAAAAGGGTAGCATAGGTTGCTTATGAGCTTCTGAGCTTGTCTGTCATTGGGATTGCTTTGGGAAAACACATGGGTCTTCCTGTAACTGCTGCCATTCTAAAGGCAAAGAAGAAGAAAAGAAATTATTCCCTGCAGTTCAAGAAACAATGTGTTATCCCAACCTCAGTGACGTTTGTAAGTTAAAACATTAGTCAGGCTTAGGTGTGGCTGGATACATTCATTTTTCGTTATTTTTTACATAACATCCCTACAATATACAGTTTTACACTGATAAAGTCCAACAATTCAAAAATTTTGGAAGCTGTTAAAAAATGCCAGGTAGTAGAAGTTTGGGATTTAAAACCAATTTCAGTTATAGAACTCATCTGTTTGAAAGAAAGAAACATGTTTCAGATGATGCCATTGCTGTGAATTTTGTGTCCAACAGAGAAGGAAATTGATTCCAAACACTGATGCCAAATCAAGTTTTGGCAAATTTTGGAACTGTATCTGGCAAGTAAGATGTCTCTGTGTAATAAATGAAATCAGTTGGTGCAAAGCATCCCAGCATTTTCTGCAGAAACCTGAGTTTGTCTGATATCTTGTCCAAGTTTTGTTGTCGAAGTGAGTCTCTCTGCATCTTTTCAGAAACAAAGGACGGACTATGTTGCAAAACAACCTGATCCAGTTCCTGCTACTCCTTCGCCACCTCCAACACCCGCTCCTGTCCCTGTGGCTGTCCCCCTCCCTCCCAGTGCACCAGCACCTATACCGGTTCCCGTGCCCAAAGCACCAGCAACCATCAGCCGCCAGAGTAGCACTTCTAGTGACAGCGGTGGTAGTGTTGCACGAGACACCCAGAAGCAGAAGCAAGTTCCTGTGGATCGTAAGTTTGTCTAAGAAGCGGGGAAAAAAAGTATTTCTCCCATTCCTGTGTGTTTTGCTAAATCCTTAAATTCCTTAAAACCTTGTGTTTCAGATAAATGTTTATGAAATATTTAGCTTTAACCCTATGTTTAAAATACACATTTTCTGTGTATGTGTGTTCTGACCCTTGCTAATCACAGTGGTAAGTAGGGACAAAACACTTCCGCACTTGTCCCAGTCCTAAATCCTTTCCTTTTATGACTGTTTGGGATCTTTGGTCAGTGGTTTTCAACACTGTAAATGCCCATGCTGGTATTCTGGCTAATGTATGTTTTCCACCTGAACTCACTGCTGCATTACAATTTAAATTGCTTTTAAAATCAGTTAGGCTGTTTTTACACTTCTATCCATGGTCGTCCATATTTCTAGGGTATTTGCACCATTCTGAAGCATGTATTCAAGGCTTGCAAGAAGACTTACAGGTCTGGCTGATGCATGGGAACCATGTTGTAATAGTGTTGGAGACTTGTCTTATAATCAGGTCCCCTTAGCTTGGTCAAAGCAACACTAGCTGGCAGGTCACTGAGCAAACTTTCATGTCCTTGTCTTACGGAGTACGTTCTCTCATCCTCCTAGCCCTTTAGCTGGAAAAAAACATGATAACCTGCATCCAGCAGTGTGTGGCAGTCTTGAAAAGTTCTGATTAAGGTCACTTTGTAAATATAACTGATGCTCAGGCTCCTACTCTGTATTGATTGAAAAGCAAGTCAGGTTAGGAGAACTTATTTAGTCAATAATTTCTGTCCTAAATGCACTTTAAGCAATGTGATTGCTTGGCTTAAAAATAACTGAAACTTGTAGGCAAGCATTTGCTATAGCTTTTAAAGTAATAGCTGTTAAAATAATGAGCTTTTTGCAGTTCAAGAGCTGACAGCTTTTCCCATCCTCTGCCTCCCTGCCTTATCAGAAAATGCCACTTCCACCTGAGGTAAAAACTGGCACCGAGTGTAATCCTTTCTTGCAGAAGGGCTTCTTTTTCCCCCTGTCCCCGGTGGATGGGAAGCATGCCTGCTTAGATAACAACACTCAGTTGGTGGAGCCTGCTTTGACATTGCCTGGTGGTAGACAAGCTCTCACCTAAGCGCCGAACTCAGGAAGGTTCTGGGACCTTTTTAATATTTTTGCATATCAGACTGGTTGGCTGGAAATTCTAAATGGAGAGCAGCCTGGCAGGAAGAACAGGCTTCACTGCTGTTTCCCAAAGAAACAGTGGGGCCAGCTTCTGCCTTTGTCCTGTTTTGGGCAGTTTGTTACTTAAATAAAAACAGAAACCCAAGCAGTTATAAAAGATGTGGAAAGCAAGGGTGAATTTTGCGCACACACACACACAAAAATGATCATTTTATTTCCATGTAAGAAGGACTTTGCATGCTGTAGCAGGTGTGTTTCCCTGAATCCGCGATGGCCTTCTCTATCCATTACAGATGGAAAATGTGAAGACCATGCTGGCTTCAGGTACAGGGTGTGAGGTGTGAAGGGTTGCTGTAGACTAAGTGGTTACAAGACATCTCTTGCCCTGTCAGGCTCCACTGATGCCCTGGGCCAAGCAGGAGAGCTCCTGTGCCCTCCTGGGAGCTGTCGCTCAAGCCCAGCTAGTAGGCTTCAGGTACCTCACAGTCCTCGCAGAATAGCTGCCTCTGCAAAGGTAATGGGCAACCCTGCCCGTACACCTCCTGCCCAGTACCCACCTGAACCCTGCAGAGAACACGCGATGTAGCACCTGCTTCACACAGGGGTATCTTGTTTATTTATGATAATGCATCTAACAACAGTAAGAATCTGTTTATCTAACAGCTAAACATTTATCTTTTGATATAGTCTTGGTCTAGACAAAACATAAGTCTTTCAAAATCTGTGTAAATAGAAAGAAAATAGCAATTTTCTCGCACTCTTCCTGTTTGGGAAAATAACTGGTGCGCGCTTTGATAACATTGCCTAAAGGCTTTACTTGTATAGCCCGTCTCAGACCTTCACATATCACTGAGCACATATCTTTTTGGCTTCTGATTCATACTCTGGGGGGAAAAAACCCGGCACAATAGGGCCTGAATGCCTCAAACATTTTACTAGAGATACTTCACCACTTTCAACCTGGGGCTATTTTGTAAGTGGAGTATATATATATTTTTAAAGTGGAGTATAAGAAATGACTTGACTTTGATAAAGTAACCTTGAGAATAACTCCTGTGTGGCATCTCTCTCTAGGCAGGAAATCACAGATGGAGGAGGTGCAGGATGAACTTGTTCACCGGCTCACCATCGGCCGGAGCGCTGCCCAGAGGAAGTTCCACGTGCCACGACCAAACATCCCGGTAGTTAACATCACTTACGACTCTTCGCCTGAGGATGTGAAAGCGTGGTTGCAGTCCAAAGGATTCAACCCTGTGTAAGTTTGAAGGCAAATGTAAGAAAACTTCTTAAAGTTATTTTCCTGTCAGTAATTAGGATGTGGTCTGCCCACTTTTTAAAATCAAGCGGCCTTCTGAAAATCAAGACATGTCAGCTGCACCCTTGGAAAAAGAAATTTTTTTTACATATATATACACATATGTATTTATGTATATATGTGTATATAATATAGCTATCAATATATATCAATGTGGTTATAGATCTATGAAGACAACCTACTTCTCTCCTTTGGCTAGTGTATTTTTGCTTATTTCTTGTTTGTTCCCTTGGTGTGACCCCAGGACTGTGAACAGCCTTGGTGTGCTGACGGGTGCTCAGCTTTTCTCCCTCAATAAAGAGGAACTGAGGACTGTTTGCCCAGAAGGGTCTAGAGTCTACAGCCAAATTACGGTACAGAAATCTGCCTTGGAGGTACGTATAACCCTTCTTACTAACCTAATGCTGGGTCGCCACTTTTGAACCTATAGAAGTAAAAAGCTCTTTCTGTGAGGCGGCTGTTTTTTCCTCAGTTCCCATCACTTCTTTGTACTTGAGTTATTTGGTATTAATCCATTGAAACAGCATCCATCAAAACACCAGGTGGGATCTCTCCCCACTTCTAAAGGAGTCCACAAAACATGAGAAAAAGTGCATGGTAGTACTCAAGTTTAAGACATTGTGTGCTGTAATCAGGCTGCAAGAAGACAAAATGAGCCAAAAAGGGCTTTGGGGAAAACAATAGGAGAGAGTAAAATGCTCTTCTTATTGCTTCTTGCTCTGCCTGGTACTTGGACAAGCAGGTACTCCTGGTACTTTTGGTGGTGATGAGTTAGTTTTGCTTTATCTTTGTAGAGGAGATTTATTAGGTGTGAGAAAGTGGTAGAGTGAACTCACTGCTGAATCTCGAGGCCTTTCTGGTCAAACACTGGGGCATCTGTATTGGTGGGTTCCTAAGTGGGGGAAAACACATTTGACACTGTGCTAGCAGAATTACTGAGCTAAGAATAAAAGTATTGTCTCTCAGTATTCATTGCTCTGTGGCAGTTTGCTTTAATTCCAGTAGTATTGTTCCTTAAACACCTTAAAAGCTTGTATACAGAGTTGTGCTAGGGAGAATGCTTACCAACTTTAAACCAGGAGAATTGCATGGGCATCTACTTCTTTTTTTAAAACTTGCAGCAGCAGGTGGAGAAATGGACTCGATACTGTCTAGAGGTGAGACTAACCCAAACGGGAAGCTATATGCTTCACATCCTGTTTAAAAGAAAATCTTGAAGAAGTTTAAAATGTGTTTCCATCCGCTCATGAAGCTGGGACTGTCTTGCTTAAATGATTTTAAGCTTTAACTAGCACACATATTTTTAAAGACAAGTTTATGATGATGCATATGTTACAAATACTTGATCAGTGTGGATCAGAGAGCATTGCTTTCTAACACTGTTAAAATTGCTTTATTCCCTTCTTCAAGCCCTGTTTTCTTGTGAGAGGAAGGGAGAAATATTTCACTTCTATTCTTAGGAATATATGTCACTACAGTCCAAAGCAATCCATCATTTCCTAGTAAAGATATATATGTATTTGTCAACTTTTCTGAATGTCAGCAATCTTATTTCAGTTTCATAAGGCTTCTGTGTACTGAGATGGAAGTGCCTTTGTAGTGGAAGTCGGTTTGAAAAGCAGAGATGGACCGGATTGTAGAAGTCTGTCCTTTTTTTCCTCCATGCTGTTATTCTGCTTGCCTCAGTTAGGTCTCGCTCTGCAGGAAACTGAGCAGTCAAAACTTTTCTAATAAATGCTCTGCGAGCGTTAATAAACAGGTACTGGGAGTTTAGTGAGGTTGTTGGATTTTGTTAGTGAAAAGGTAATTGAAATATTTATTTCTGCCTCAGTTATTTCAGGTTTAACTGATGAATTTCAGAATTTATGCAATTCCTGATTGCTTTAGCCTGTTGTTTGCTGAATTACCCAAAACATTAAGTCACATCTTCCTTTCTGTCCCTATAATATTTCAAGTTGCAGGGTTTAGGAAGGCTGTCCTTCTTTAAGAGGAGCTATAGGAATGAGTATCACAGCCAAAATGTCTACACGTGATAACCGGGCAAAGATGAGCTTGTGTGTTCCAAACAGGGCCATGTTCTTCCTGCTCAAACTAGAAACGCTTCTAATAACAGAAGCATTTAAGCATACACATACTTGTACCAGCGTTAGGCCTATTTTACAATTGAATGCTTTTTATAAGCAGTTGCTGGGTCATGGGTTTGACCACTGTAATTGTCCTACATGATTAATCAGTGATAAATTTTCATGAAGTTCTCTGGCACCCTTTATGTAGTACTTGTGGTGTCATATTGCAGTAAATGACCTGGGTGTTAAGTACAAATAGCAACAATAGCCAGAGACAGAGCAAACCCACACACTCTCTAGCGTTATGGAACTCCATGCCTCGTCTTTATTTGTTATTTCTACTCAGGGTCTTCCACAAGTGTTTCTGGATTCGTACCATTTTTGCAAGCCAGCGAAAGGCCTACCTCTCAGTTTTGGGGTTACATTCCCAAATACGGACAACCAGATCTTCACCTTTATGCAGCTACAATTTTCCTTTCAGTGTTCCTCTACCTCAGGCAGAGGAATTCAGTATTTTGTTATTGGAATTCCAATTGTTGTTGGCATTTAGTAATTTTACCCTTAATGAGGACAAAAATGAATAGGTACCATAATTTCAATTGTTTTATTTTCATGGTAACTCCATTCAGCCCTGAATCACACCAGAGTTTAAAACACCCAAGGAAGCAAGACTCCTAACGGAGTTGTGTGGCCCCTGTATAAGCAGACTGCAAGTGTGGGGAAGGTGTTTGGGGTTTAACAGCTTTCTGGGCCTGGCCAAGCAAAAGCAGGAAGATAAGACTGTGTGAGACCGGTGTGTCAGACAGCAGAGCTGGCCATAGCCAGGGCCAAACACCTCCTTTCTGCCAGAGGAAATGGTGGTAGCAAGCAGAGGTGTCTCAGGAGGAGCCAGGATGCACCACACTCTTTGTGCTGATCAGAGTATTCCCCCCAGGAGCTGTTTTCTGGGGTTGCTCCAGAGAGTTGAAGTTCACCTTGTATACCAAGTACAGTGCATTATAGCAACTTGGCTGCTCACCTATATGGATTTACTTTTTCATTGCAAAGTGAAAATATTAATAGTCTCCATGATTAAGAGTCTTTATGTGTCCATTTCCCTATTTCCCTAACTTTTGTTGAGCATTTCAAGCTCTGGTGTTGAAAAACGCTACAGAAGGTAAGCGTAGAGACACAATATCCTGAACGCCACCTTTGTCATCTCCAGAACGGAACACTTCAGGTCCACGTTCTCATTGTCTTCCTACTCCATCAATGGGAAGCATGGGCACACATTCCTCTAAAACTGAAAATGGTTCCTATCTAATATATGTATCCAATTGGCTGGAAGAACAGCTTGTTCTCTTTGACACATCAGTGAAAGGAATTGCCCAGGCACAGAAGTGGGACTGAACAATGGAGCTTACTGATACCTCATGATCTGGTTAGAGACTAAGCTGGGTAAATCACTAAGGCCAAGGTCTAGCAGTCTATTCCAAAATGTTGTATTCCCAAGAACAGCCCTAGGCCTCTTAGCTACCCCATCTCTGAGTAGGATGTGCCTGTTGTGCTGTGCCACGTGATGTATTACAATTGGTTTAGTTGAGCAGTGTTTCAAGCTCATCAGTCATGTTGTTATTGATGTTATCAGGAAGGTAAACTGTTTCAGCCTCAGCTGCTCAGCCATTTTCAGTAAAATACTTGCACATGATCTCTGATAAAGCACGTTTTTGGGTAGCTGCTGATGTTTTTTATGCATGACTTAGTAACGGGTGACTGCTGCACTTGCTCTGTATCTGAAACCAAGTGGGCAAGGACAAGATGAAGTAAGACAAATAAAAGTGCTCTCTCACCTTCAGGGAGTCAATTATAAGCCCCCTGCTTTGCCCTTCCACTCTGGGAGGAGAGAGCAATGGTAATTTACCCAGCAGAAGCATCCTAGCCCCCCTCCCTGTGGACACCTAACCTGTCTGCCAGGTAATGGCATCATATAATGCATTGTAATGGATATAATGGGCTAAATCTAAATTAAATTTTATGTCGTGGGATAAATTGTTGGAGTTCAGAATCAACTGAAGGATTTTTTCCCCTTAACAGTCCTGAAATGTGTTTTACAAATTCCAAAACCGGTTTCTCCTTCCTTATTCAGAGGCTGGTTTGGAATATAGTTTTGAATCTTGGAAGGTCATGTCATAGCCAAATAACACAGTAGCGGCTATGGTTCTTGCCTTATAATCCTCTAGTCTCATTCAAAGTCATGCACACTTTGGAAAGTTCTGCGCTAGTGGATATGTATTCTGGCCTTGCTAATAACTTCATTTACGTTGTTGAAGCAATCTGTTTACAGCTAGCTCAGCAGACCTGTTTTTCACCCTGAGATGTCAAATAAGGCCTTATCCTCACAATACTACACTGTTGCTAATATAGTAATATGATTCAATTCTTCTTATTATGGTGTTCTAAGTTTGAAGCCTCTGTCTCTGAACAGCAAATGCATGATGGTGTATTGTGTCATGTGGGATACTAAGATTAGGTATCTCAGTCCTTATTTAGACCTTGGCTGTGCAAACCCATGTGTGTGCATGAATTTTGTGTTTACATGAAACTAAAGCCACCAAGGGTTTTATGTGCTTTAATTTCTAAATGTGATTGCCATGATATTTAAGTACTCAAGGGTGGAATCCTGACAAACTGCTTCTACTGAGGCCATGTTTCACCCCATAGATATCCAAAACTTCCAGGGGCTTGCGTGAGGATTAAAGATGGTCAGCAGTGCTAAAAGTCAAGCTGGCACTTTTGATAGTATGCAGGTTCTTTTCTGGTCCACATTTAAGGATAGTGTAAATCCTTTCCTATTCCAAATGTTATTTAACCGGATTCTTAGTGCATTTTTAGTTCTGGAGCAGCAAGGTGAGTTTAACTTGTTAAGAACATCTATCTTACTAAAATGCTGGCAGAGGATCTTCGTCATGTGTCAAAACCACAAGTAAACCACTCTTTTTCTTCTTCATTTGTTTATAGGCTAACAGTGGTAGTTCAGAACTGCAAGAAATTATGAGAAGACGACAAGAAAAAATCAGTGCAGCTGCCACAGATTCAGGTGTGGAGTCCTTTGATGAAGGAAGCAGCCACTAAAATGTCTTTCTTCTTTTCTTTAATTCCATTGTCCATAGCATTATACCATCCAGCTTTGCTTTAGGAAGCAGTGCAGGAGAATGTCTTATAATATTGTAAACGTAACTAGCCACCATAAAGAAAATTTATAGTAGTCTCCACAGAAGTACCTGCTGCTGGCTTTTCATCCTTAAAAATGAACAGATGAGAAATTCAATGGAGGTTTCTGACAGGTGAAAATATTGGCACATGATTCGTTTACACCCAAAGAGGAGTCTTGGCTTTATGGAATTAACCATTCCATGACAGATAAACAGGAACACGTCTTTGTTTGCGATTCATCCGAGGGAAGGTGAGCCAGCAATAAAAAAGCATTTGCACCCTTCAGTAATAATAAGATTCCAAATCCCATCTCTTGCTGTAGTTTGCAATTATGTCCTTTTGGCTCAGTCTTTCTTGTCATGCACTTGGCTGTAGGATGTTCAGTTAAGTCGTTGATGGCAGCAATCAGGGAGGAAATGTTTAGAGAATGAAGAGCAGCCTGACATAGACTGAATCTTTCTTGCATCACTCCCAAGATGTTTTATTACTAATGATGCTGTTTATAGCAAAATAATACTCTGTACATTGATTTTATCAATACTTCACTCGTGATGAACTATAATATTGCACAAGAAGGAATAACTAGAAAACAGTAACACAGCTCAGCTCAAAGAGGTGATCAGATCTGCTGTAGGTAGCCATGAAACAATTTGCAGTACATTTTTTTTTTTTAATATACTTGCGTTTTTTTGTTTGTAACTTAACCCATCAAAAGAACAGTGTATAATCTAGACTTCTTTGTGTGTTGATCCCAGATGTCAGTTTTTCCTTATGTAAAAAGCTATTGTTCCTTTATAAATGTAATCTTTTGGAAAAGTGGATTCCTGGAGGCAACAGAGGGAGAAAAAGAAACATTCCTTCCAGCAAATATTATTTTTGAAGATGCAATGATTTTTGTCCCAAAAATGTTCTGTTATTTCACATGGCCATGTGATTTTATATATAATATATGTATTATATATAATATATAATATCACTTAATTTAGACAAATTTAATCGTCTAGTTTGATTAAGTTTAATAGTGCCTTTTTCACATGAATCAGCTTAAAGTCTGCAATAAACAGTATTTCTTGTCTGTTAAATAGTTGTATCTTTGTGGCTACAAAGATGGTAATGAAATAAGAAAGCGTTCTTGATTTTTGCCATTGGTTTGCCCTTCCTCTGCATACAAGGGAAGAAAGAACCCTATTCATTTTTCATAAAAGAAAAATTAAAAGTCTTAATAAAGGTGTTTAGTGCCATTTATTGTAAATGTCCTTACAAATGCTTCTTCTGTGTGTTTGTTACGTGTCTATGTATATTTCCAAATTTAATATATATTCTTTAGGCCTGTGAAAAGTTCTACACCTGTCATTTAAATGTAGTCTTATACAGCAATGGGTCAAGAAGTGACGAATCCCAAACTGAGACTCCAGCTGCCATAACAATCATTAAGAAACGGATTCTTCTCTTACCCAGTGAAAGAAACAATGATTCTCGATTGCTTTCTCCCTATAGGAAAGATTTGAACCAGCACATCAGCATGATAACTGTATCCATTCAACCTATATACATAGCTTTATGGGGGAAAATTGTCTGCCTCACTTCTGGTCCTATCATTAAAGGTCAAGCCCAGTCCTCCAAAGCCTTGATGTATTCTCTGATTCACATTTAAAATCTCCTCTTCCCCATCCTCTCTAGTAAGAGTCCATATCTAGCCTGAAGAGCTGTACAGCAAAGTCCCCTACACTGGGTGGTGAACGACTAAGAAAATGAAGGAAGATCTGAAGCTACTCTTACACAGATGCTTCGTTACTTGTAAGTACAGGAGTAGGAAATTTTTATAAAGGTCTTTGAAACTCGTATTTAAAAATTAGAGTCACTGTATTTTCTCGTGGAAAGTATGCCTGATTCCATAAAAGGCACTGTGGTGGTTACCTGCACCTTTTTTCCCCTGTTAATTACCAGAATATGAAACCAATATTCATATTCTCTGCAAGCGTATTCTAGCATTCAGCAGACAGTTTGCTTTTGCCCGAAAGGAGGCATCAGCTCTGAGACTCTTCAGACTTTGTGGAGTTTGGCATGTGGAGGTCTTGGAGGAAGCACCAATGTTTCATCTCTGAGAGAAAAGAGGTGGCTTCACAACTGGTTATTTGAAGCTGGGTTTCTGTGTAGCTGTTAAGTTGTATAGAAAGAGCCAGATGAGTTTTGAATGTGGTCAGTGTGCTCAGAGGCATCTTTGGAGATACTTGGGAGGAAAACAGGAAACCCCTTCCATATATGTGAGGGATAAGCAGAATAATCTGTGGGTTTGGGGGTTGGTTGGTTTGTTTGTTTTCTGTGTTTTTTCACAGTATTTAACTACTAATGACTTAACAACCCAGTACAACGTGAGTTGCATTTTACCCTTTAACTTTGCTGAACTAGACTTTATGATTTCTGAGTTAGTCTGTGAAATCTGAGCGGCATTAAGGCAGGTATTTGCCT
The DNA here is from genome assembly GCF_030936135.1 of Gavia stellata. Classification (NCBI taxonomy): domain Eukaryota; kingdom Metazoa; phylum Chordata; class Aves; order Gaviiformes; family Gaviidae; genus Gavia; species Gavia stellata. The sequence goes on along the minus strand of NC_082597.1, from coordinate 71,023,277 downwards.
TTTTGCTGGAATTTCCTTGACAGTTTAAGTCACTGCAGGGAGCTTCACCCCTCTGCTGTGCAGTTTTAGAATTTTTAGCTTGTTGACAATTACAAGAAATCAAAAAGAGATCTCATTTGGGGTTCATCAAATGAAAATAAAATGTTTTCTTCAAAATTTTCAGTGTCTTAAATGAAAACAGTGGTAAAATGCAGTGTTACATTCAAAATGTTTTCTTTAGGATTCGAGCAGTGAGGATTTTGTTTTTTACACTAGTATTTTAGAAAGATGTGATATGTGAAAAGTGTTTTTGAAAGGAGACAAAACAGTTTTTTAAATGTCAAAAAGTGCCTTATTAGATGTGGAAAAGAGAGTTGTGTTTGATAACCTAGGAACTACTTTACTACTTTTCTGCCATCGAGTCTGCCTTTTAACTGGGTGGAGGGAGAGAGTTTTAACAGCATATGTTCACTCGGCACTTCTATGCTTTCTAAGCACGTACCTTTTAAAATCACTTTACTAGGCACTTCTTCCCTCTCCTTTAGTCTGCTTGTTCCCTTGGGATACTATGGGGAGAGAAAACCACTGTGAAACCTCACATTTAATTTGTAAAGAACACTTCTAACCAATATTGATGCATGGAACAGTTTACTTACCATCTAGCAGTTCAAATAGTAAACAGTGTTTTGCTCAGACAAATTGTGATCTATAAATGAGAATTTCATACATTTATTGCTCCAAAGCATTGTGCTATATAAAAGTTGGTGGGTTTGGGGGGGCTGGGAAATAAGTGCAGACTTCCACATTATTGATGTGTGCGGAAATGAATGGTTTATGGGGAAGTAGATATCCAAAATGATATGATATTCTGAAGTGTGCAGAGCTTCCAGTGACTTTGAATGTTTGTGGAACTCTGAAAGTGTCCCTGGAAGTGCTTTGCTGGACAGTAACATCAGTACTTTGCTAATTTAACCACGGGAACAATCGGAAACCCATGAATAACCAGTATGATGTGGATTAAGTCTTTCTAATTAGGAAGCCTGTAACTAGCAGATTATTATTTTTTTAAGTCGTGAGAATTGAAGGCATTTTGAGTTTTCAGGTTTTTAGGACATATATAGAAGCAAGATATAGCTTGAATACCAGCGCCTTGTATCTCCACTGATTTTCCTGGGCTGCATCTCATGAATAAGGGAAAAATGATTATGAATGGGAATATATCTGGCTAAGCCACCATTTTATAGGAGCCCAGTTTTTCTATGATGTTTTTCCTCAACTGTGAAGTCTGGGTAGTGCCTAAAACATGAAACAAGCAGCCCTGTCTAAGGATCAAGTCTGACCTAACAGGAGTATTTGCAAGACTATTTCTGTGCTCAGCCTTGCACCTTCACATACAAGCAACAGTGTTATATATGTGGAGTGCAAACGTGAGGGACTTTGTGCGTTGGGTTTTGTGTTTAAATATTGCACAAACGTCTTGAATTTTTACTGCTGCTATGTTAAGTTTTAGCTAATAAGTGCCTATTTAGCTGCCTTTGACTCTTCAGTCAAAGTATCTGCCTTCAGTTTCTCTGAAGTTATGTGCTTAGGTTGCAACTTTGGCCCTTTACTACTTCCTCAGCATCCAGACCAAATCCAGTATCAGGATATTTGTGCTTCTACTTCTTGATAATATTTGTAGATTAAAAGAGGAGATAAAAGAAAATGGGGAGACTTCCTAGATGCTTCCTAGCCACCACTTGCCAGTGACAGCAGCGGCAAATCTCAACCCTCGCCCCGCTCCCATCCATCTCAACAGCACTAACAACAGTACGTTACCCTCTCACAAGAAGTGGTTGAAAGCTTTGCCTGCCTGAATGAAACTACTGTTTTCATACAAGCCCTTTAAAAAGTTAGGAGTGGGAGAGAGGTGGTGTGCCTCTGTGGTTAATGAACTGAATGAGAAGGGAGGGAAGGGCCATTTTTGGTGCGTTAAGATTATGATGTTGAATATCTGACAAGGGGCAACTTTGTCTTCTGTAAGTGCAGGAAAAAACCCTGTAAAATGAAGTAAAGCACAAGTAAGGCTTCCCAACCTGTTCTTCATCCTTGTGTGAGGATGGAGGGAAACAGTTCTGAAGACCCAAGTATGTCAGGGCTCACTGCACAGGGCATGCTAGCAGAGAAAGCACTTCCACATATGGCTCTAAAAACTTCTTCGCTCTTCTAAGAAAGACATGTCCTTAGGTTTACGTGTTTGTTTCTCCCATGGCAGCATGCACAGCATGAGGCAACAAGGAGAAACCTGCCTTAGTTTCAATTAATAGTCACTCACTGTGCAGCGCTGCTTTTACATGCATCTGGGTCAGTAGATGCTGTAAGAGCAGCAGATAAATATAGAGCATCTATGGTGTCAGCAGAGCTATAGGCATGAAACCCATAATTCAAAAAAACTATTACAAAACCTGAAGCTTCAGACAGCTTTACAGCTGTGATGACTTGAGAGTCTTATTTTGACAGATGCTGGAAACGATATCAACACGCAGCATGAGTCCACAACATTGTTCTTTTGGACTTCCTTTCAAGGAGCGTGACAAGGTAAAACCAAAAATACGACAAGTCCATAAGTCTGCATAAGTCTTCTGAACCACAGTGTCTCCCAGACGCTTTCTTGCTTTACTTATGTCTTGAACTCTGGGAGAGGTGGTTTCCACTGCCATCCCAACACACCCAGTCATGCAGTTTTGCATACTAAATGGGGTAGGAAGAAGTATTTTTCTGAAGGAGTTTTCATTGTAGTTGATCTTGTGATTAAGTAGCTATTAAAGGAAAAGTACACATCTGTTACTGTGCAAATGGAATAATTTTTTTTGATATGCATTCAAAAACTGTCTAGTAAATTCAGGTTATTCAGGCAGTATCATTGGCAACAATGCGATTTTTTGGCATCTTTGTAGCAATCTTGTAGCCTGTCGTGTTCAGCCAAGTTTCTGTTACAGCCAGCTCACGCTGTGATATTCTGTGTGCACATGAATGTTTTAAAAGTAACCTGCTTACTCTGGTCTATGATACAGAATAAATGTAGACTCCATGGGCAATGCCCAGCAGGAGGGAGGCGGCAGTAGATGAGAAAGCAAGAACATTTGTGGGTTTTGGTGGTTTTTTGGGGGTTTTTTGCTGTTTTGTTTTTTCCCCTGGCTAGTTCTCTAGAGGGATGTGAACATATTTTCTGAGTAAACATATAATGAAACTCTGAAATATATTTAAAAAAAAAAAGCATGAAGGCAAGGTCTGAATTATCAAGTGTTCATTTATAATTCTGTCTTCAAATTAGGCCAGACAAATCTTTGCTGTTCCTACTGAAATGGCAAGCCCTCCAGCTGAGGCGCACTGGTGAAATAAGAGAAAGAAACATGTACCATTGAAGCCTTTCCTGTTAGCAATCCGCTCCCTGAAGGCAGGGCTCTCTGCCCCTTTGCATCCATCTCTATGCATCTTATTAAAAGAAACAGCATCTCTGCTTTAGGACTGGGCTTAGTGGAAACTTCGGCAATAGTATTGGATGCGTGGAAAGAGAAGGGGGTGCAACGCATCTCATACCCATTTCATAAACAGAGGTGGAGTCCTGTTTCTTCAGTACCCTTCACAAGGACCTGTTTTATTTGAGGGTTTATGTGAAGTCTATGCAGTTTTGCATAACATGTATGGGATAGTTTGAAGGACGTTTTCCACTGTAACCAATATGATGATGAAGTAGATATTAAAGGAATGTACACCTATTTACCTGCTAGTGGAATAACTCTTTGGAAGAAAAAAATTCAAATATCATCTGAAGGAGGTTATCAGGCTCCTGGAAGTAGCTGAGCTACCGAACTACACCCTGGTACCCTGACAAGGGTACCCCAGGCCCTGGGGTGAATGAATAAAAAGCATATGCAGGTGCGTTTGCTGTTTTGCTGATAGTGACTTCTTCACAGGTAAGCAATCCAGTGTGTTTACTTTCAGTTCAAGTTTGTTTTGTTTACATTGAGTACCATTGCTGCTAACTTCCAATGAGGTGACACAAAGCAACAGGTTACAAAAATGCCATCAACATCCATTCTGACAGCATCCATGTCACAATACACAATGATGTACCGGAATTATACAAAGACAAAAAAAAAAAAATATATATATATAGCTAATTATTCTGACTAGAACTGAAACTGACAGTGAAAAAGAAAAGAGTCCCCCACCCTGACCCCGAAGCTGCTGCAGGAATCCGTACTGATGCTTTGGCAGCCTCATAGCAATAAAGCAATAACCAGCCCTTCACATGCCAAAACCTTGGTTTTGTAACATCATGAATTCCTGGCTTGGAGAAATAGTTCCATCCATTAAAGCACTTTTTTTTCCTCCACCCCCCCCAACCTGAATCAGCTTCACATTTTTACACAGGGTTAATACTTACTAAAAATAATAAACAAGTGAGGGCTGTAGGCACCATAGACTGCTCGGACAGTTAAATGCTATGATAATGGAGTCTAAGATATCCCAGCTTGAAACTCTGCTGCCCTTCAATTAGATTCATTTAAAACAAGAGCCTGATCAGTGGCACTACTGAAAAGGTTGGCGAAAAGAGCAATCCCTCTGCTTAGTTAGTAGTAGCACAGTCAAGAACTGAAACCACCCCATCTCTCAGTGTCGGCTGCCTGCTTCAGGCTTCATGGTTTGGATTTCTGCTCATCAGTCTGTTCCTCGGGTTTTGTGCTCCCCCCCAGGCCCCACATACATCAGTGCTGTAGGAAACAGTCAAATTCATGTACCCAGCAAAACCACCCCCCACCCTCCCACCCCCTTTTCTCTTCACAATCTCCAGATTTCTTCATGAATGTTCATGCCTCGCTATTCACTAATGAGGTATTATTAGATACTAACGATGCCTGCTCTCCTATGGACGTTAGCACAGACCAGTGACACACGAAGAAAGCTCTTCAGTCAACCATTAAAAAAATATTGCACTTACTTTAACCTTAAGCCCAACCTGCACAGAAAAAAAATAATTAAAAAAATTAACCAAAAGTACTAAACAAAAACCCAGCACTCTGGAGCAATCTATTTTATGCACATATAGTGTCTTTTCCTTCATGTTGTTTAGTTGAATTTGGTCCAGTATTTTAAAAAAATGTCCAGAAATTAAACAGTTCAAAAGACACCGCAGGCTCGTTAAGGCTTTGTCTTCCCAGTGCTTCAGAAAGGTAAAAGTTTCTTTCTTTCATTGTCCGTGTACTGCAAAGCAGCGGTCTCTCGTGGCAGAACAACTGGTCGTTCAAACCATCAAAAGAAAAAAAATCAGAAGCAAGGGAAGATGGGTGTGCTTCATGGTCTCACCTGGAACTAAACAAACAGAATGCTTTAGAAATAAAAAAGGAAATAAATACAGTTCTTTCCTGGCATTTATTTTTACCAGCTCTCCATACAGGCTGGGACTGCAGCCCACCAGTATAAGCAGCTGAGCTCTGGGAGTCAGACAGTAAACTACCTGAACATCAGGGAAAGCGAGGCAAATCGGGGTTCATTTCACAGGCAGGGGAATGATGTATGCAGAGTCTAAGAAAGGCACTTCTGCAACAGCACAGACACACAGTGGAGATGGCTGGTGTTGGTGCCCACAGCCCAGCTCTCCCCCAGCTATTTGAGAAGCCAGTTTGTGTTGAAAGGCTGTAGCTTCCTGCTTCACCCAAAAGCAAATATGAAGGTTATGGTGGGGTTATTACTGCCACCTAATAAACTCAAGCTCATTAGCTTAAATAGCAGTGATTTACATCCTCACAGCTTGTCCCCACCAACAAACCTCTTGGTAGGTCAGAGCCGTATGTTTTACTCTGCAGCTGGGGACTGGGCTGGGTGAGTTGCATGCAACAGATCAGGCACTGGGGCTCAGTGGAAAGGCAAAATGGTCGCTTCACTTATGCTAATGGTAGTACTAGTTTCAGACCGCTCCTGTTCTAGATTTATGAAAAAAATTCCCCAGTGTTCCACGTCAGAGCTTTCTGGTTACCATCTCACCCTCCAGCAGGCTCTGTTGCCACAGCCGCTGGCAGAGCACCCTCAAACCTCTGCTGGCCTTGGCAACCTGGCAGCTGGTAAGGGACTTGAGACTGACTGAAGATATTAAAGTCCTCCCCTCCTTTAAGTTTTGTAAGGAGTGTTAGGGCTAGTGGCAGGGAATGGTTAGATGGCTCACTCAGGATTTCCAGATTTTCTTTTTCCTTGAATGATGAGTGAGCCAATATACTCTTAGAGTGCCATGGAAAGTATAACGGATTATTTACTGCAAGAGGCTAGAGGGATTTTCCTCACACTCTCCATGTGAACATCACCTCAGAGGGGGATGAGGCCCAGAAAGCTCCAAACCGCCAGCAAAGCTCCTGGAGCAAACACAGGGGATGCTGGTTGCTGCCAAGCAGCCGGGATGCAAGGCTGTGGGCATGGTGCAGGGCTGAGCTTGCCTGACTTACCACCTGTGACTCTGAACTAGGACTTGCTGACGTTCTCATATATGACATCACTGATGCAGAACTGCTGCTTCTTCTTTTGCCACATCAGCTGCACACACTGGTGAATAAAAATGTATTGTTCCTGGAAGAAAAGACCAAATGAGTGGACATTTTTGCACCTCAGAAAGCACGACAAAATCCCAAACAGTGAAACAGTTTGATAATTCACAGTAACAGCCTGCACAGCTTTGCCGACTCTCCCTCCTCAGCCCCTCACAACGTACAGTGAGTTGTCAGTTCCCAAAATAATAGCCAGCAATTGACACAGATGGCAGCTGGGGAAGCACGAAAGCCATGTGAGCTGCCCTGGCATCATAATCACTTAGTAACAACCTGAATGATGATGGGAGAGGAGAATAGACTAGACTAGACTAGAATAGAATAGTTCAGTTGGATCTGAGCTAAAGTGGGTCTAGTTTATACTGCCAGAAAATTAATTAATTCCCAGAAAGGTACCTGAGTGCTTTATGTGCAACAAATTGCACCCATGCCACACATGCCCCTGAAATATTTTAATGAACTTCACATTCCTTAGTGCTTGACTTCTTTAGCAATAAAAAGGCTGAAACCTGAGCTTGTTCACAGAACGGTTATTATTTGGGGAGTTAGCAGCCTCTGTGCAAATGACACTGTAAGTAAGTTGGGTCAATCACATGCACCATTGTATTTGTGGACAGGTTTTTGTGCAACAAGACTGTGGTTATCTCTGGGTTTGGGTTTGGTTGTGGACTGGCTTTTCTAAGCATTATCATCATACAGATTAAACACTGTAATTCAATTTGGAATAACCTTAATTGATGACTTTTAGATTTCAAAGAGAGAGAAGGCAAACCCTGATGAATCCTTACACTAAGCTTTATGTGCATGAGGCAGAGGGAGCAAGTGAATCTCAAGCAAAAACAACTGTCCCAAAACCTGAGTCTGGATTTCAGCCCCTGTCCCCAGTGGTCTGCTGATGCCGGGAGATATCAATAGGAGTTTGAAGCATGTTTCATACCACAGAAATGCCTGGAGTTCCTCCCACCCACTAATTTGGAGTGACTGGTTTCAATTCAGGGTATTCTCCAATCTAACCCCCTTTCTGGGCCTGTGCCATTTGCTTATTTAAAACTGCTCAGTGAGACACTGCCAAGTTTCCAGTGTACGAGGCAACGTGAACCCAGGTGAGCTGTGTGTGGTTTCAGGTTTTGTAAGGAATGCCTTTTTGGTGCTGTCTGCGCCTGAGCGTCAGTGCTGCCTAGGGACCTCCGCGCCTGGGCTTGGCCGCTGCCTGGAGCAGCAGGAGCTCAGCCACTGCCAAAGCCCAGCCCTTGACAGCAGCCCCAATCAGGCAATGAGTTTCTACATGAAAAAAAAATTAAAAAAAAAATCACATCACCCCAGGAGTGGGTAGTTGCAGCTGAAATCAACCATCAGGATTTGTTTCTCTGGTGTTTACACCAGATTAATACAGTTAATTGTGTTGAAAAGCGGTAGGAATAATCCAGAATGGGCTGAGGATAATGATCTTTTTTCATTTCTACATGCTAGTTGTTGTCACTGCAGGTTTTCCTCCTCCTCTCCTCCCTCTGCTAAATCTTCTTTGCTTTGCTTGGGATTCAACAACCCTTGGCAACAAATTATCTGCCAGACCTAGCCTGCAAACAGTGATAGTGGCACTTCCAACTGTATGGAGTTTGCCAGCTTATGTCTGTGTCTAACCAGCAAAGAGTACAACAGGTGTGAAATCTTTCCCTCAGTAGTAGAGGAACTGGGAAGGTTTCAGATGCATAAAAGCTTCTGCTTTGGAAAAAGGGTTTGTGATTTTTTTTTTTTCCCCATTGTATGTTCTGACAACATGACTATTCTCCTGACGTTTGCCTTAAAAACAGAAAAAGAACTACCCAGTAGATATTTGGGCAGGGAGAGGGGCAAGGAGGGTGTCTGGCAGATTTACAATCCTTTTGCCTGTTTTGCTTGTTATTTGTATTACCATTGTGTAACTGAGTTCCTACGCTTGGCCAGATGATACCCTCTTGAACAAGCGTGAATGGCTGTCTGATACTGATAATCATTTCATGAGCCATTAATCCCCTCAGCAAGCCCAATTATTTTCAAAAAGGTTTGAAATTTTCATATGTTAATCTCTTCTAATGCATTTTTTGCATATTAATTTCACAGAAGGCAAGAATAACTCATCCCCTCTGGAAGACATCAGTGAGATTGTAGATATGTTATCAGACCCACCTATGCAGCAGATTAATAATGTGACAATATTACAATGAAGATGAAAACTTAATTGTATCTATTCATAGCTATTTTGTCAAGTGTTCAGGGGGAACAACAGTTGTTGGACACGAACACGCTACAGAGAGGTATGAAATAGATCCAATGATACATTCAGAATGTTGAAGTGACCTGATCTTACCTCTGTCTGCACCATGGACATTCTGTAGGACCGCATGTCAGACACCAAGCCTAATATATCTACGAACTCGTGATCACGGATGTGCTGTAAGAGCCGATCCAGGGCTATGAAGGTTCCTGTTCGTCCCACTCCGGCACTGCAACACACACAGACATGCATGTCATTTCAGGCTTTTCTGATGGGGACACGGGACAATCAGTGGTGCTGCAAAAAGCAGGCGTCCTGCAGCTGCGATAATCAGATGTAGCTAATCTGAGGTCAGACAGGCTGGTTGATCTGTAGCATTTAATGCTGTGCAACCCTTCATCCATTGTTCAGGCAGATTGTATGGAGTGGATGGCTCTGCAATTATTTCACCTTCCTATACTCCTCTTCACGCACGCGCACACAGGTAGAATGTGCATGCACACCCTCATCCACCCTGAGCTGTCTGCTCTTCCTACTTTCACTGCTCCCCTCAAAAATTTCGTAAGACTTCTCTAACTACAGGGGCTGTAGCCATAACTGCGGAGACCTGCTCGGCAGTCATTGTTACACAGAGGCAGCTGGGGTTGAACCTGCACAATTCGGTTCCACGGCTCTCCCCACTGCAAAGCTCTTGGCTTCGCAAAGGCATCTTTGCAGTTCATCCTCAAAGGACGAACCACCCAGCAGAGTCTACACTCCAGGACTTCAGCCTTGGGAGCATGAGACAGAAATAGTCAGCAACCACTCAGCTGACAAATCTTCATCTCCCTAAAGGGAAGCTTAGTGACTAGAAAAAAGAAACGCCGCTTTGATTTAGAGGTTCTTATGTGCATATGATTCTTTGCAATGTGATTTCATATGTAACGTTTAAGTCTGATTTCATTACAAGTGTGGCTTTAGAGGTTTTATAGACTTTCATATAGTGTCCCAGCACCATGCCTACTACTAAAGATAGAAGTGTGTGTCTTAGCAAAAGTTCTTTCTGCTGTCTCGTCATATTTTTCAGAAAAGCCTTGAAAGTATTTGCAATAATGTTTAACAGTTCATCTCAACACAGTTCAACACAACTGTCATGAAACAGGTTTTGGGGTTTTTTTTGCTTGTGTTTAACAGAAGTGTCAATATCTCAAATGAGATGAATACAATGGAACTTCTGATCTATTTATTTGACAGATTCATTAATTGATAAATTCCTTGTATGCCTTCTTTAACATTTGAGAACAATTGCTGTAGGAGTTGATCAATACATTCTTTCTCCCCCACCTCCACTAATTTCATAGCATTGCTTCTTTTAATCTGTGTGGTCTAAGACATACAGTACACTCTAAAAATACTGTCTGAAAATATCTCTCTGCTGCTAGAAGCATACTAATTAAAAAGAAAATACTACAGTTGTACCCAGCTCTCTGACACTTGCTTCTATTCCTTCCCAGAAAAATTAAGTGGTGTGTAAGGGGTTTGATTTCACAACACTACATATAACTATCTTCCCTGGCTTACTAGCACCTTCCTTTCTTGGTATTAGGACTCCCAGAACAATATCCCCTATGAATTTCTCCATTAAGTTACAGGGGAGGGCTGCACAATTTGCTGCTTTTACAAATGCTGCTGTTGTTTTGCATTCCAGTAGAACACTAAGTGCCTTATCTGGAAACTAGCAATGATACTGCTGTAAAAGACTGTTTTCTGGGAAGGAGCTCTAGAAAGTGCGCAAAGTGGGGGCAAGAGAGAGTCGGTGCCAACCATCACATCAGCACTAGGAATGATAGCGCTGGAGGGTGCTGACACATAGTGCAGCAACGTAACTGCTGCCTCTGGGGTGGGTGATGTGGGGTTGGCTGAGATTAATCTCGTCAAGCCTTGACTTCCATTAGGAGTGTGTCACCATAATGCACACATATTCATCCATTGCAACCCATCTATTTACGTATTTGTTGTGAGTAGCTCTCACCCTAAGAGCCACAAAGAGGTTTGAAGTCAGCTGGGAGAGTTGAATCAGGAACCAATCTGGTATGATATCATCACTAACATGGCAGCAGCCCCCAGAGAGGACAAGTAAATGAGCATCTTAATAAAAGGCCAGATGATGCACAAGAGATAAATCTGGTAGTATATAAAACAATGTTCCTCCCAGAAAAAACAAAAAAACCATATAACTGTTATCATGGGATACTGGTATTACTGCTAGCACAGGATAGCGCTCTTCATGTCACCTCCTAAATGTACCGAAAGCCAAGTGACCAAGGAGGAGGATCTGCGCAGAGACACACTTCTGCAGGGGAGCAGCACGCTGCGGCAGGCTGCTGGCTGGACCACACCATCCGTATCGCGAAGGTGTGGAAATGAGAGAGCAGGGGCAGGCTCTGAGCTGGTGTAAATCAGGATGGTGTGCTGTGCCTCCTGAAGCCGTTTGTTTATAACATCCAAAGAGCTGACTCCACTCCAGAGAGCAGTGCCTTCATGCCTGTGGCTGCAGACTGAAATCCCAGCCCCAGTGTAATCAAAGAGGGGGACAAATCCTTTACCCTTAACACCAAAGAGAAAAATCTCCAGCTAACAGGTGAGCAGAACGCCAAAATCTCTCCTTCCAGTGGTTTCCCAACCTATTTAACAAGTTACACCCTTTAGTTCTCCATTTCCTTGAAACATTTACCTGCAGTGTATGATCATGGGGCCTTTACTCTTTGCTGATTTCTGCCTGACCATCTGTACAAACTGGAGAATGCTTTCAGCAGCGTTGGTCGTGGGGACACCATGGTCTGGCCAGGCAGTATAGTTAAAATGCATCACGTCTTGCACCTCATCAGCCTAATGGGAAAAGCAGAACAGCAGCATGTTCACAGGAGTTTTAGCAGTGCAGTCACGCTCAGTTGGACTGAGGGTTTTTTGTCATTTTGTGGTTGGTTTTTTTTTCCCCCCAGATACAGCCTAAAAAAGTAAAATCATCCAAAAAAAAGGCAAAGACTTTACATGCTATCGGATTAAAAAGGGGAGGGCATATCAGGCCATCATTATAAAAAAGGCATGAACCCTTGTTTCTGGGTTTGGGATTTGTTTCTTCCTTTTTCCTCATGGTGGTTTGATTTGATTTTGCTTTTAAATCAAGAATTGTTGCATTTTTCAAGTTTAGGCTTTCTCCCTCTTTCTATTCCATTCCCTCTCCTTTTCTCATTTTACCATAGATAAAGAACAATGCTGTTGGCAAACAGTCAAGACTGGACTCTTGAGAGCTTTTCTTTTCAAGTTCCAAAGAAAAAAATTACCAAAACGGAAGGAAAAAATCATTACAGGGGCAAAGGAAATATTTAGAAAAAAACCCATTACTATAAAAAAAGGTTTATAATGCTAAAAACACTGGTGGCTTTAGGTGAAGTAAGATCCTGAATGCTATTCATTTTGGCTTTGCGAGTTAATGGAATTCAAAACATGGGGAGGGGTGGCGGGGGTCATCACCAAAAACCATGGCAAACAATGCTTTTAGTTTCGCCATTCTGGGTCAGGCTAAATAAGCCTACTGCAGTAACCGCTCTCCAGTCACAGGCAACAGCAGATCCTTAGACAAAGGTTATTAAAAAATGAGATCACTACAAAAGGCCCTGAAGTAGCTGCCCTGCGTTTGGTAAAGGACAGTTTAGCTGAAATGCAAACTGCAGTCTCGTCATTATCTTCAATGGATGCCAGCAGCCCAACACATCGTGTTTTATGCGTTTGCATTTCTACCCCACACCCTGTGCGCACTTTGTAATGCAGTGAGGCATGGCTGAGTACCACTAAGGTCCTAGGCCAATGCTGACATGCCAGTGCCCAGCTTTTGTCATGTACCCTCCATTCTCTAACCTTTCCTTCACAAGCTGGTACCTGCAACGGGCTGGTGCAGAAAACAAAGCTGGAAAAAAATGCCTGAAAATCTGAACAGCTTTAATTTGGAAATCGCATGCTCACACGTGTGTTTCAATACTTTATAGAAATATATGAATATTGCAGAATTGCCCTTTTGAAAAAATATTTTCAATTTCTACATTGGCATTTTCAAGTATTGAATTCTATATAGCAAGAAGATATGCCTGAGATAAACAAGTTTACACATTTGTTGTCACTAATTATTGGCACCATAGAAGCGTCCAGAACTCTGGTACTACTTTTGTTTCCGTCTTGCACTTTGCTGAGAAATTCACAGAGACGACAATTATAGGGGAAAGTTTTGTGATTTAGCCATTTGCCTGTGTGGAGTGAAGGTAAGGTCATCAAGCTTTCTCGTAGGCATTTTCCACTGAATGCCAGAAATGGACAAAAGTTCAAGAAAAGGCTGGACTGAAATTACGCCCACCCTTATAGCAGGGCCACGCAAAATGTTTCACTTACGTAGCTAATTCGGAAATTCCTATAAACCCAGTCTGTGTGCTCCTCCTCGGACAGCATCTCCACTGTGATGTCCCCATATGCAACAGGATCTTCCGTAAAAGGCCAGTAATGATCACATTTCACCTGAAAGTGAAATATATAAATATGTATTTGTATTTATATATAAAAAAAAAATGCTTATATATAAAAGCATAACCAAAAGTGTATCAAACCTCAGTTCGATATTTACTATTTACTTGATGCTTCAGTAAGAGGTAATATATCCTGCAATGACTTTCAGCCTGATCATTCCTGTTTGTGTAACTGTGGATATAAGATATATATTGGTTTTCTGAAGGGTAGCATTAGTATAGCAAAGAACTGAAATACATAGTGCCTTTGTAGATTGTTACTTTTCCTAATAGAATAGGTCTAAAAGGAACAAAACATGGGGGAAAAGAATATATATATATATTTTTAAAAATATATATTACATTTCAAATATTTCTGTTATAATGTCAAGGAAAATGTAAAACATAATACTTGCATTTTATTATTATTTAAACTTAAAAGCACAGAATCACAGAATGGTTGAGGTTGGAAGGGACTTCTGGAGGTCATCTTGTCCAATGCCCCCTGCTCAAACAGGGCCACCTAGAGCTGGCTGCTCAGGACCATGTCCAGATAGATGGCTTTTGAGTATCTCCAAGGATGGAGACTCCACAACCTCTGGGCAACCTGTACCAGTGCTCAGTCACCCTCACAGTAAAAAAGTGTTTCCTGTTCACATGGAATTTAATATGTGTTTTAATTTGCACCCCTTGTCTCTTGTCCTGTCACTGGGCACCACTGATGGATGTCTTGTCTCCATTCCCTCCCATCAGGTTTTTATACACAGTGACAAGAGGCCCCTGAGCCTTCTCTTTTCCAGGCTCAAGAGTCCCAGCTTCCTCAGCCTCTCCTCATGTGAAAGATGCTCCACACCCTTAACCTTCCTGAAATGCCTGCCACAAGTGAACGAAGTGCCATTCCAGTTCTGGTTATGATGTTGCCTTATGATCAGAAAACAATGCAAAGAAATTCACCCATCAGAAAATAAATATGTTTTCAGAGTAGTTTCTTTTATACTATGTGCAAGATCTTGTTACATACCCTTCTTTTCTCATTGCACTGAGTGAGCATAACAATAATTTGAGATTTTTGCTGGAGAACCATCTTCCAAAAATCATTCCTAGTTTCTGGCAGTGGTCCTTGGGTTGCAATGTATTCCTGGGGTGAATTATAACCCTAAGAAACAAAAAGACGGGTGCTGTTTCCCAACATGATTCATGATTCAGAACACATATTTTTCTCTGGCATACCTTTTTTTTTAGCTTGCTCAAGTTCATTTTATACTTTTTAAAGTGATTTCTAATACAAAGAAACTACATCATGCTTTTTTGTATTTATTTTGAGATTACAACTTTTGCCAGTTTTTGATGCTCCCAAAGTATAAGCAATCTAGAATGAAAGACAGAAGATTGATCTGTTATTATAAAAATCCTTTGCTCTGAGAACAGGAAAAGCAACATTAAAAAAACAAGTAATGAGAATACTTAATCAAAGTGCCAGCTTCTTCCAAATTTCATATCTAAGGGTTTGCTTAGTTACAGACATAAAACCAATTATAGATGCTTAGCCTGCTCATCCCAAGCAGTGTCTGTGGTGATTTTCAGTCACTGATGTAAATGGAAGGTAGCAATGAGTAGGATTATGTGCATGTGTTTATGTCATAAGGATTTGAATTAGTAAAATATCAATTAGAATTCTGCTTAAAATAATAGAGAACATGCTGAGTCAATACCCTTAACAGACCATCATTGCTATGTTTTATTGAAGCTCAGATGCTTTATATCCATGTATTCCTTCTCCTATCTCTATCAACACACTTTTAGTTGGAAAGACTCTTTTCCCTCTCCAAAACCAAAAGACCGTTATAAAGACTATAATAAAAGATCCACAGAATGGCCATTTTGGCATCTTCTATAACCATATTTGCTGAGATTGTATCATCAAAACTGCATTTGGAAAGTTATTTGATATTCCTAATATGAGCAAAAAATACATCCACCACACTGCATGATCCCATGTAAATTGTGCAATTTCTGTGCCACCACAGTTTGCAGATTGTAAAAATATTCATGATTTGGGAGAACTTTCCATAAATGGCTTCCTCCAGACATCTCTAGAAGTCAGCTCAATCTAAGTTTTTGCACTACACAGAATTTGCTATTTGTTTTTCTGCATGGGCTATGTCTGAACCTAAGTGTTAAATCTCTATTATCACAGAGACAGAGATCACCACTAGTATCTGTGTTTGGTGGCAGGTACTCGGTGGAGAAGCAATGATCAGGAAAAGCCAAGCATTAAGATGACGTGTCTGTCCCATTTTCTATGGTCAGCATTATGTTATAAGTAGAACTAAAGAGATGTAAGCTATAAAAAGCAGAACTGAGCAATCCAAAAAGGACTGCTACATAAAATCCTATTATCCATAATCCCATGTCACAGAAGTTTCCTGATTTGTGAATGATGCTTTTGAACGCTGCAGTGTTTTTCTTTCTTGATTCACTGCGAGCTCAGGCACTTGCAGCTTGAGTGTTTAGGTTCATGCTCTTAACATATAGAAACTAAGTGCAGGCCACGTGCTCAGCAGTACATGCGTGGCCGATGCCACAGTGACAAAGAAGTGGTCTCACCGACTCATCTGAGGTGTCCTCCCTTTTCCATAATGCTGACTCAGCTCTTTCCAGCACAGCCAGCGCCAGCTCTGTCTTCTCTTCACGGCAAGGGTGTAGAAATGCTCATCTGTCTACGGTCCCCAAGTGAAAGGTCTTTTTCTAAATCGATGCTGTAGTGTCCTGCCTCCTCTCCATGCAGAGCAAGCCAGTGGATGTTGCTCTCCCTAACACAGCTTACACTGAGCCACAGCATGTTGGGGGGTAACAGAGGGGCAAACATTTGCAGCAGTCGCAGGCATAAGCCTAAGTGACTGCACAAGCTCAGGCTTGATGAGGTTTTAGCCCACCCCCAGTGTCAAACTTTTTAACTACAGATCTGTGTATACTTTAATTGTCCTAAAACTCTGGGTGCTACTTCCTGGTAAATGGCTGTTCCAAGCCAGGCAGAGGGAGGCACATTGGGAGCACAAGAGGTGAGGCAGAAAGCAGAAGCTCTCTCCACGCACTATCTGGGCTGTGTGCATCTTGACAGTTGTGGAGTGTCTGGCTTAATTCTTTTTCCATGTGCTGTAGAAACCTGGAAAATTTTCTCATTTAAAAGTTCATGTTTTTCCTAGCTGTCTCAAAAAGCCACTGGACCTCTTAACACTTCCTTTCCATTCCTCTACCAGTCCGATCCAGGTTTCACAAAGGATCACAGCTCACCAAGTGCTACTAGGGCAAAATTTGCAAAAAATCTTCCCCCCCCCCACCTTTTTTTTTTTTTTGGTGGCTGGTGAAAAGCACAGTTCCCTGTAGGGAAAATATTGGAAGGTGAGGGAGATGCTGAGAACGTGACTGAGCTTCCAGGAGATATTGTGCTATTTGCAAGGTGACACATTCTAACTGCTGTGCAGGGGACTGTTCTTTACACTGACCAAGTCTCTGTACTCACAGGAATGTAGTTGGCATTAATGTAGTCAGATCCCTCTTCTTCATTCATTGAAACTAACCGGACACGACTAAAATCATCTGTAAAAAGAAAAAAAATAATTTTCCTCTCAAACATGGCACTCATCTCCAACCAGGCAAAATTAAAATTAATCCTTTAAAAACTGAAAAAAAATTATATAAAATAGAGAATGCTCATATTTACCAACAGAGAGCAATGTTTGCTTGAGTAAACACTACATGGATGCACCATCACCAATGTTCTGCAAAATACACCCTCCAAACGCTGTCCCTTTGGCCCCCTTAAGTTTCATTAAAATAGTAAGTAAAATATAGTAACGCTACTCAGTAGTAGAAACAACTTTGTGTTTCTCACCTCCAAACTCCTGTCTTGATAAACATCCCCAGAAAGCTACATCTCTTCAAAGCTAACAAAAAACATCTATTGCCTGGTTCTCTCCAAAGGCAGGTTTTAGAACAGGCTTTTATCAGTGAGAAAATCTGTCCTGATTCTCCAATTCTCTTACTAAAACTCTTCTTTCCCTCAGAAGGGGAGTCTCTATGTAGGACTAGCAGGAGTCTCTATGTATTGTACTTACATGGCAGGATATTTGTGTAGCGATTTTTACAGCGATTCATGGGAAGATCAGCAGCAAAGTGGGGTATGTCAAGCCCAATCAGTTTTAGTTCCTGGGGTAACAGAAGAAAAATGCCAAGGTCAAACTCACAAAGACTCAAAAAATAATTCTTTGTGAAGTGATTACTCATGGCAAGTACCAGATGAAAATGTTCATAAATCACTTTATAAAATCACAGCAGGTTTACACCGACTTTCCTTATCTGATGCCTCTGAGTTTGGCTCCAAACAGCTAGAGAGCAATGATGTGGTCTCTCCTGCTGATGCTGCCGACGTACTGCTGCCAAGTGCTGTGACTGCGGACTGCTCCTCTCTACCCGCAATTTATTAGCCAAAATAATGCCAAACCAGGGGGTTGATAAGTTGTTTCTGCAGTGGTCATCCACCCCACTTAAAGGGTTTTCTTCAACTCTTCAAGTGGCTTTTGATCTTGATACAGGGGAATGCTTGGAAGATCTTTCTAGTCATTACCTTCAGTAGCTACATCTAATATATGATCCATCAGAGGACTTTTCAC
This sequence comes from Gavia stellata, assembly GCF_030936135.1. Lineage (NCBI taxonomy): Eukaryota > Metazoa > Chordata > Aves > Gaviiformes > Gaviidae > Gavia > Gavia stellata. The sequence continues at coordinate 71,005,261 of NC_082597.1, read as the reverse complement.
TGGCAGGAAGGCAACATATGTCAGCCACCTGGAATGGTGGTAGCACCCTGACAGTCCTCTCCCCTCCCTTTCCATGTTTAAATCTTTGGGAATTAGCTCTAGGATAGGAGCTTTTTAGTTTTATACTACTAAACTGACTTTAAATTCTGGGTAATTAAGAGAATGTACCTGAACTGGTCTTAGAGAGACCTTGCTCTTAAAGAGATTTTTTTATGTTACCTTCTCATTCCAATGCTTCGCCTCAAGTTAAGGGATTAAATAAATAAAATAAAGACATTAAAATCCTGAATCCAATTCAGGCTGCCAGCATGTTCTAAACTTAAAGGGAGTGTGTCAGTCTGAAAATAATCTTGAATCGAATGTGATGAGCCACTCAAATCAGCTTACTAAATACAGTCTTTAATGACACCAAGGTCCGCTTTTAAATTCCGCTGAATTGGAAGGGAAGCTGACCCACCCAGCAACAGTGCACATTAAACAACACAGAGCACAGGAACACACCATGCAAACCTAACATCTGGAAAAAGCTGATCTAGGCAGCTAGGAGAGGACAGAGTCCCCACAGATTTACCTCAAATTGCAGAGAAAATTTATAATCTGAATCTTTGGCCATATCCTTGATGTATCCGTCAAAATCATCCAACTGGACAGGGCTTTAAAAGAAAAACACACAGAAATTAAGAAAAAAAAATCCCTTTTTTAGTACATTTTAGTTCTATTTTCCCCCAGAATACTATCAAGTCACGAATATGTATTTGCAATTGTTAATGCTAGAAAGCAACAATAAAGAGGAAAAAAAATCTTGTGTTTCAGTGCCACCAAATGGTGGGCATATTGCTCATTACCTGCATCATACTGTAATGGCACCAGAAAAAGAGGCTGAGAGAGGGGTGCTGATCCCTCTGCGTGAGCTCAGTGCTGCAGCTGCTGGCACTGATTGTAATAAGCACCCTGGTTTGGCGGGGTTGGAGTTGTCCTACCCGAGGGAAACCACTGGTCTGAGGCGAGGGGAATGGCCCACGCACCCTTCCTATGGTTCCTTGGCCCCTGAACTGCTTTTGCAGGTGCGTATGTCCCCAAGGCACAGGTGGCACCGTAATAAGTGGTGACCCAGAACCCCATCGCAGACCCACTCTCGGTACCACCTCACCAGCGTGCTTCTGGCACTAGGGCAGCTGCTGCTTCATTTAAGTTGCCTCTTGTGCCACGTAAATCGTGGCTTTCAGATATTTTTACACCTGGCAGAGACACTTTTAAAACTCATCTGAGCTTTCTCATGCAGAAAAATGGATTTCATATTTAGGTTTTGATTTTTTTAGAAGGTTCACAAAAAAAATCCCCTGAAATAGCATTTTGGATGCCACTGCCGTGACTGCTTTCTCTGCTGGGTTCGAGAACTATACACATTTGTCTGTAGAGGGCAAATTCTTCTCCCAGAGAGATGGTGGCTAAAAAAAAGTGGCATATAACTATGCAAAACCATGCAGAGCTTCAGCAGGTATAAATTAGCCTTGAGCAACTCCCATCATTCTACACACTTTTTCGCCAGGTGAGGGTCTGTCTGTTAGTACAGGCACAGCCTTTGAACATAATAGAGAAATAATTAGGCTAACACTCTGAATAAGGAAACACAGGTAAACAGCTTCCTTCACCTAATTATCATGCTCTAATTTACAAGCTACTGAAGCATGTACACAGTAATCTTTTCATTTACTTTGAGGCAATATGCCCAAAGGAACCTGTCTTATCACCACTTAATTACTCCTGTTTACCCGTTAGCATTAATGATCTAATGTTCTAGCAACAACCGTAATGAGAGCCTCATGTCAAGAGGGAAATATCACTAGAAACAAATGCATCCAAGGTTTTCACCATTTGTCATTTTTAACTAAGGATAAGCTCTGTTGGAATCACTAAGTTGAATAATTGATCTTTTCCCCAATGACTAATTTTCTATCAGTAAGGCACTGTTTTACCACAACCTATCTGTTGAGAAGACTTGCTTTTGTCCAATTATTGTTTGTTTTCTGCCTTCAGACATCTCTCTCAGGACGTATTTACTAAGAAGTTTTCTATATCTGTAACTGCAATATCAAATACCACGTACTCCATAATGCATGTATAGTCTAAGGTGATTTTTTTTTTTTTTATTTCTTTAAATATCAAAGAATTACATACTTGGTCAGCTTTCTCTTCTTTAATCCATTTTTACTCCTGTAAAAAAAAAAGTAGTACTGTTTTTCCATTCATTAAACTATTGTATAGTCTTTATTCAAAGTTAGTACTGATATAAGAATGTATATTTTCTGGTCCCCATCATACTCAGGATGAGATTGGTGATAATGTCTTGGACATTTTTAAGAAGCTGATGACAGCAAAATTTCCATTGACACCAATGGAATTCTGTGGCTCTGAGAATGACCTGCTTGTGAAAGGGAAAAGGTGTGCCCAACACAAGCAATGGGGCCTCTACAAATCCTGACCCAACATCACCATTGGCTTCAGGTGGGCTGGGGCTGGGTCCCTGGGTCCCGAGCCCAGCCGAGCCTGGCAGGGGGCTATGCTGTTGCAGGGGGTGGGGCACCACGATGCCCCCGGGCTGCTCCGCTCCAGCTCTAGCGGGCTGGGAAACTGGATGCCAACCCTGGAGAGCAACCAGGAATGAGAATCATCTGTTGGGGAAAGAGAGAAGACCACCATTTGCAAATCTAAGTAAGGGTGAAGGAAAAAGGAAAGGACCTGAACACTGTTTCTCACCCATTTCATAACCTGCTTCTGTTGATCAATGAAGACAATGGCAAACATCCTGCTGACTCCAGCAGGACTCAAGCTTAAACCTTAGATAATTTTAATTGACTTTTAACAGCCATGTAATATACTGTCTTCACCTGATTTATAAGTGGTATAGTTCACTAGCAACAGTTGCAAGCAAGCTTATGTGTGTGTTAAGCAGTATAACCCATAAGATGTGGACTTACGAACTGCACTACACTAACTACTACCATGTGGGTTTTTGGAGGGGGTGCGTGTATTCATTTTGGTGTTGCCACAAAAAAGTTAAGTAATCAATCAGTTTAAATGCACTAAGTAAGCACCCTGGAATAATTTGGCTAGAGGTCTGAAAACACTGATCCCCTCTGTTAAACCAGCCACAGAGCACAAATAGATTCTTGCTTACTAAGAAGGGATTTGAGTAGTGTCTTTTTTTTTTTTTCCTGGGCATTAAACAATATCTGTTCATTCACCACATTATAATGATGCTATTTTTAATTTCATGATGATATTAAAATGATTTCTAGATAACTTGGGTCACAGCTTCAATTAGTAAATTAAAGGTGAAGACTTTTAATTTCAAAACAATGAAAACATACAGAAAGAAGTATTAAAAAGTGGAGTATTTTTATTTTTCTACCCTGCTAAGTTTAGAAGTGAAATTTAAAAAAAAAAAATTATTCATTTCCAAAATTAACTTTTACAAAATACTCAGTTTTTGGAGCAGCCGCAACCTGTAGTAATTTTGTTATTTTTTCAAGGTGCATTTCCATTTAGATGTGGAGCTTTGCCTGCAGAGTTAAGAGCTACAGCAATACCATGTTTACACTAATGTGGAGATTTACTTTGCAAATATTATAAACCTCTTCAGCCTACCATGTTATCTATATGGATACTGTCTGTATAGTATCTGTACATTCATGTGTACTATACACATAGCCTAGTAGTATTTATTCTACATCTTCAAAGATTTTTTCCAACAAAATCTTAAAATTAATTTCTCTAATTTATTCAATACATTTCTTTTCTGTCCCCTGTGACTGTGGTAAACCTTTTAATGTCAGGCACATTGGAATTAATTTCAGACGAAAAAAATATCTAAATGCTTTTTATGATGGGAATGCTTCTAAGAATGCTTCTCCAAAGAACAGTTCAAGAGGCAATAAAACAAACGATTGACATCCATTTCTCAGCAACAATTTCTTGTGCTTTGATAGTCTCAAGAGGCCTTTGTTTCTTAGCATTGCAATTGTTTCCTGAATGTTCATAAATGTTTTAAACCAACTTGTGTGCAAAACAAAGACATTTGAAACATTAGCTGGTGTTTCATCTGTTCTCCCATTTACCCTGCAGATTAAAATACAAAGAAAGGAATTAATCTCATCTCATTCAACTTCATCTCCTTTAAACTTGGTCATCTAGACTAAACTAGGTAGCTTGATTGAAGAGGAAACCTCTGACAAAAGATACACACCTGGAAAGGTGAGTTAATGCATATTAATGCATATTAAACAAAAAGAGGCAAAGGGCTAAAAGATGACGACTCTTTTTGCAGCAGTGCCATTGACAGTGGCCGCCTTGGGATTCTTGACCATTAGAGAGTTAAGAGAGATCAGTGTGACCTCCACAATGATAAACTGCTTGCTTGATCCTCCATCACTGTGCAGCTTCGACAATTAGCTGAGTTTATGTCAAAGTTAAAAGTCAATATAATGTTAGCCTTGGAGAGATGTGGAAGACTTCCATCTGCTCTTCAGCTGGGTGTGTGTGGAGAACATGCTTTTATTTTCATGGGAGAAGAAATGGATCTTTCTTTTGTTATATAAACCCACTCATCTCTGGGCCCACTGAAAATTTAGATGGGTTTTCTACAGACCCAATGTGACCCAAGGAAAACCAGTCTCAGAAATCCCTATGCTGAAGATATTGATGACTGCCTGCCAGTTAATCTGAATTTCAGTACCACATTTTTCTAAATAACTATACCTTGGACCCAAGATTATCAGGAACTTAAGTTTCTTTTATATAAATTAAACATTTTTAGATCATAGTCAATTATAATGATTTGTTAAATGTTTTATAAAACAGTTCTGGTTCTAAATAGACCCTGTGACTTTGTTCGTTAGGTATTTTCAAAAAAACCAATCAGTCGTTTACTAAGTCTTTATAAATTATTTACAGACTAAACTATTAAATACACACACATACACACAGAGACGCTCACACAGTGACCCAATTTTCACACTTCGGGACTGCTAGTTTGTATTGATTCTCAGTGAACTGTTGTTCAAAAAAGCAAAACTTTTACTGATGTCAGGAGAGCATAACTGCACCTTTAAAAACTAAGGTATTTGACATCACACACCAAACAGGTAGGGCACGATCAAGCAATTTTAGTAATAGAAAAGCAGCAGCAGCAGAAGGCAATGCCAGGCAATGAACAGATGAATAACTGGGACAGAAGAAGCCAGGACTTATAATGAAGTAGCAAAAGTTGCAAAGACAGCAATGAGATGAATATGACGACCACCGTAAGATTATCGTTTTAATACCAAAATGGGTTGGAGCATAAACAGACAAACTAGGTGAAGCAGGGTAGCAAATACTTTGATACCCACATCCTCTCCAATCCATGTTCTAGTACAAGAAAATTGTCTTCAAAAGCTTTGACCCATTTGAAAACAAAGGTATCACACATTTTTCATGTAATAGAAGTTAACATTCTTTACACATTGCATATGGAAAAACAAGTAAATCACTTACCAAGGATTAATATAAAATGCCAAAAGATAATCAGTCCAAAGGCATGAGGGTAGCAGAGTTAGGAAAGCAAATACACTTCTACGCCTGTGAGCATTAATAAATAACATACATAAAGATGAAAAAGTGAGGAGAGTTAGTAAGACAAACAGAAATCAGGAGATCAGCAAATTCTGTTTTAAAAATCAGCTAAACCCATACGGGCTTCCTCTGACTTACTTCATAAGAATATTATTAGCACCCATAGAATTTTTTACTCCTCAACCTGACACCCTATGCAGGATTTTCGGCTATCCAACATAAAATTCTATGAAAAAATAAATGTGTTTTATGGTATTGATTCAGGCCTGTTATTCTAAATCAAAGTTAATTGATAAACTGGCAGATTTTCAGATTCTATGAAAAAATAAATGTGTTTTATGGTATTGATTCAGGCCTGTTATTCTAAATCAAAGTTAATTGATAAACTGGCAGATTTTCAGACAGTGAACTGTGTTTGAAAATTTCATCCACAGGTTTATGGCCTGTGGCGTTAAGGTGTTAGGTGGCGTTAAGTCTATTTGCTGATGTTTTGACATATCTCAGGACAGATAGTTTGTTTTTACCATGTACAACTATGATAATCTCCCACATTTGCTCCTGCAAGTGATCCTGTGGATATCAGAATATCTGTATCAGATAAATTCAGATAATTCCAATATCTCTTAATACCCTCTATTGAGTCAGATTTCTGAAAACATCCATATAACATTTTGCAAAGTCCCATTTTTAAGTGCTTTAAATTCTTTCCTAGGCTTTCAGCAAAACATTTTTCGAACTTCTTCTAACTGTGGTTTCTATGAATAACTAACTATTCACAGCAGGTTCATTGTGGCTAAGGGAAATTTGAGTATAAAATAATTCTAAACTTTTGTATTTGCAACCTGTTTACCAGATTCTGCTATGCGTTAATCCAGGAAACCCACTCAGGCCTGTTCTGCCTAATGGTGGAGTGGGCTACAGGTACTTTGCAAATGTGAAAAATTCATGAAACTTAAACAAAAATTGCCCCAGTAGCAGGATTTTTTGCCAAATACACCCTCAGCGTGTTTTTTCACCATCAGAAGATCTGCTGTCCTAAAATCAATACCAACCTTCTACAACTGTTCTAAAGAGGAACCACTAAGTGAAATTTCCTTTTTCAGTACTCTTGGCTCTTACGAAGTCAGTAGATACTGTGTTTTTCCTGATAAGCAAGTCATGTCAAATGTAATCATCTCTAATCATACCAGCGGTGGAAAACTTCTGCCCATGCAGTGAAAACTCCAAGTTATGCTTTAATGAGTTTTGCTGCTGAAGAGAAAATGAGCAGCGCAGTTTCTGCAGGGCACCTTCCCCGGGCATTGGTAGGGATTGTGTGGGTCAGCCAGAAGCGAGAGAGACCTTTCTAGTTAATCAAATGCCACAGTGGTTGCAGCATCAGGGCCTTAGGGCTTATCTGTTGTTAGGGTTTCTATGGGACCATAAGCAGATCTTTGGTGCCACAGAGAGGTTTTCATTAGGCTTAGAAAAGAGAAGGGGTGATGTTGCCGGAATACTCCTCTTTCCTTTGGGAAACTCCAAGTGAGGTTTTTACTTCCTCTTGCCTACAGAGTCAGAAGGAATTATTCAAGCCTGGGTCTTCTTTCATCATCAAATCATCATGAGAAATTTCCACACTTTATCAAATCACAGGCTAACGTGCTTGTGGACCCTACTTATGTTGTTTACAGATGAGGAAATCCGACATCTAACACAACTGATTTCACTCAACATGTGAAACATACATAATTGCCCAATAAATACAATATTGTTTTCCCAGAATTATATAGTCTTTCACCTACTGCTCAGGTGTACTGAACAATTTCATTTAATTAAAAGAAAGAGACGCAGAGACTGCTCAAATCCTGAGAAATCCGCTGAGCTGAGCTTTCCTTAGAAATCAGTGGATATGCCCATAGCTCCCTTACTAGATCCCTGGAATGACTGCAAGCAAAATGGGTTTCTTAATCCTTCTACCTGTCTTTAGGGCCGTATTTTCCATTTGACCTGGATGGACAGTGAATCTGGTCTTGACATTAGACAACAGAGGCACACAAAACAAGCTACCTTTACTAACTCTCAGAGAAGTCAGGACCATAAGATTAGGGCACACTGCCTTCAGTTACCAAAAACTTATGGAGATATTAAGCAGGAATATTTTCACCCATTTATATTTTTATAACATAATTTAGGTATGTATACATATATGCATATATGCACACATATATATACACACACATACATACACATATACTGAATCAAGTAACAAGAACCTTCACCTTGACATCCAAACCTATTAATTAATTCCCCTTCCCATAAAAAAGCCTTTTATGGTTTTAATAATGTCTGTTGCTAGTTTAATCATTTGATTCAAGCTTGGATATTTAATTAACATGAGTGTTTGATCTTCTGCCTTCTTTGCCATTAATAAAGTCCAAGCAAGAGAAGCTGAAAGAGAGATTAGTTTGTACTGCATACAGCTGGCTGCTACTAAAGCTAAACCAAGCAAGTGAAGCTTGTTTAATATCCAGTTAATTAGCAGCACAGTGAGGTATTGACAAGATTTGCTGGGCTTGTTAGTTCAGTTTGCATGCTTATTAGCAAAAGACTTGTTGTGGTGAAGTGTCAATCCATTTAATCCCATCTTTGCTGGCAGGCTGCATCCTCTGAGATCATGGAAGCAGTTCCCTGCGCAGCAGCTCCTCTTTCCAACTTCTTGGCTGTCAATAAAGCTGACCATGGGTGTAAAACTAAAGCGCATATTTTGTTCTTCCTACGTACTGGAATGGGGGTGTCAGTATGCTTTTAAATATCTGTGTTTGGACTTGCCTTGGAAGATAAGAAGCTTTTGCAGAGATTGCTAATAATAAAACAGTAAACCTTGGGTCAGTCCTTAGCACCCATTTGATTATCAAAATAGGAATGAAAATGACTACACTGGTGCCAGTCAGGTAGCTCTGAGAGCTCTTTTGCTTCTATAAAAGCTAATCCTACAGACTTCCTTTGTTTAAATACGGCTGATGGTGTCGGTGACAGTTTGGAGTCCACAGTCAGTGCCTGCAACTCTTGTAGGTGGTTTTCTAGACTAGCAAGAATATGGGGGTTTTTTGAGTCTTTTCAACAGCACTGAACATTAAGTTACAGTAAATATTTGAGTTGGCCTGTCCTTGTCATCCAATGCAAGGAAAAATTAATTAATGGCACTGCATAAAGACAGATGCTAATTGGTCATCTACAGGCAACCTTATTCCTGGATATGAATATATCTCTATGGAAGTGCTAATGGATTTATAGATCAAGTTTCTACACTTGTGTGATTTTAGGAAATATGTCTGTAAGAGAAAGGAAAAAAAATATCGTCCCAAAACACATCTGTGCAACTTGGTTGACATATATATACATCATTCCTTACTAAAAATAGCAGGTGACAGAACACATAGTCTTGAGTCATCATTCAAGAAATAAATTACTAAAATAACAGGTATAGTAGTTTTATCTTAAAAAGGGACAGTGATGACATAAAAAATAAGCAGTTAAGATTAAAGATCATATTTGCCAAAAAGCAGAGATGGGGAAAAACATAATTAAAACTTTGCTTCAAACACTCACCAATTATAGGGAAGCTTTCCATCTCTCTCTAAAGATGCAAAATTGACAAAGGTTCCAGCCCCGCACTCCCTGTTTCAGGAAGACCATTGGGTACAAAGTTACGATTTTTGGATTCACAACGCTTGCAATGACGTTGATTTAACAGAGAACCCTCAGAGCTGCGGAGAAATGCTGAACACTCACGTCTGTGACTAGGTCTGAGATAATCTGTGCTAAATGTAACTGAAATCCCTTAACACAGTCATCCAAAACCAATAAATGTTCAACACCACCTGAGATCAGGTTTCCTAATAACACTTAAACAGAGGGAAATGAGGAAGAAGTTGCTAATAAAGATCTCAAACAGACCTCATGTTCTGTCCAGATTTGGGCTTTCTATAGTCTGGCACTAGCACTAGTTGCTGGCCTCAGTACTTATGCTAAATATTTACCTTTCTATACTAAATATTCACTGTCCCAACTCTAAGAAGATGATGTGTAACTGTATCCATTTGACAGGATCATGGTAATTTTGAGTTCACAAAATAATTTTAGAAAAAAACTGAATTTCCTGAATGAGATTCCAGTGAATTTATCATAAGTCCATTATTTTCAGCTACAAAGGATAAACTGACTTGACTATTTTAGATTCCTTGATTTAAACAAACAATTGCTTGCAGCTTCTTACTGTATTTACTTTTTTAATTTCCTTCTGGGTTTTTTACCTTCTGTGGCTAGAAGCAGTGAAGAAGTGAAAAAGAAAAAGCTTTGGGCTGTCTGCACAGTAATTAAATAGGAAAGAGAGTTAATTTAGCTTGGATTGTCACAGAGCCAGTGACATGTAAAAGGAACAAACCACACAATGTTTGCTGAAAGAGATAGCCTGCAAAATATGTGTGATGTGGTCATCTGTTGCACGGAATACATAGCCAAGACACGACACATAAAATGCAGTGTCTCCTAGGTAGCCTTTCTTGACACAGGACAGTAAATTAATACAAAATATATTACACAGATTATAAAAAGATGAAGACTCCAGGACACTTCCAAAACCAAGGTTTGGAGAAACTTCCACAGTTCGCTCAGGCCATAACATAACTCACATCGAAGTGAACTGTTACAGGTAAGACCACCAGGAAAAGGAAACTGAATTTCAGTATTCAGGTACAAATGATTGGTGCAGATAGCTGAAGAAACCACAGGTTCTGTAAAAAAAGGTTTACCCTTACAAGATAATTTTTCCCTTCATCTGTATGACACAACAAATTGGAATCATTAATGTTATAGGTGAACAGCAGGCCCTGAGATCCCTTCTGGATTTGTGGGTCTCAGTGTATATTTGGCTGCATCCTAACTGCATAGAAAGACAAGATCTATGTGAGCCCATATGCTGTTTCCCATGCTGCAGTTCCCATAGGAAGGAAGTCCTGAATGCAGGATTTGGACAACTGGAAGACCTGGATTTGGGGGCAGACTGGGAAATGCGCTAGAGAGACTCTCAGGGCCCTGGGCACATCCTCCCTCATCCTAGGGGTTTGGCTGCCAGGGCTGAGGCCTTGCATGGCCTCTGAAATGCAGCATCCTGGACCTGATGAACAAACCATCTCTCTGTTGATATGGAAAATCTCCTGTTCCAAACCATATGAAAGATTTGCAAAGCATCTTGATGTCCTGCTCATGCCCAGTTGCCTCAGATCCCAATTATCCTTTAGGTTCCCGTGACAAGTGCTTGCACTTCTTACAGACCCAATCTGGCAAAGCTCAAAATGAGACAAAAGTTGAGGCAAAGCTCAAAATGAGAGAAAAGTTGAGGCTTTTAACTCAGGTCAACAATGAAAGTAGATAGAGGGCGAAGACATGCTACTCCTAAACACCAGCAAGACAACTATTTTGAAGGTATGCTGTTCACAAGCATCTTGAGCAGCACCCATGCACACAAGCATCCTCAATTGCAACTGTTGTCATGATGTGTTTGTTGTTTGAAATTTTTGGAATTAGCATAAATCTGGACTTACCTGGCCATTTGTAGATGTTTTCTCCTGAGTACAACAAGAGTCACCAGCAGCAGTCCAATCAGAAGGATACTTAGGATGGCTAACACGGAGATTACCACTACATTGGGATTCATCTCGGTGACTGTACATACAAACAAGGACTCCTGGTTATTCAATTCAGAAGTGCTGACAGTTTTGGGGTTGTTTTTTCCCTGAATGTTGACAGTGTTATTTTTCTGAACTGATCTCATTCAGCCTGGAGTGTTACAGAGAGAAAAATCTACCACTCGAGATAAAGGAAGGTTTTGACTAGTTATTGCTCTTACAAAATCTCTGTGGGGAAATGACTTCACTCTGGTATTTTGTTGAACTTTGGCATGTTCTGATTCTTTTTTTTTTTTCCTTTTTAGCTGACACTCATAACACAAGAGAAAAGAGTGAAGGAAATATAAAATACAGATACTCATCATCGTCTATGTCTCCAAAGCACATTTTAAATCTGAAGTTGTTCTTCAACAATAATCAATACCTTTTCTGACCCAAAAGCAAAATAACAGTCTGAGGCTTTATAATACACTGGGCTGAAATTGATTGAATTACTTTGGCAAATAAATTTTAACAAAATATTCTGCTTTAAATAAGAGTTGGAATCAACTCTAAATAACAAAACCTTGATTTATTTTTGTTCCATATTACATGCTTATCTAGTGTATTACTGTGAGACCAGATACCCTGTTGTGCTTATTATATAAGAAACCCTCTCTACATTACTAGAGAAACCCTCTCTACTTACTTTACATCCACAGCTGTCTACAGAAGCATTTTTTAGATTAAAAATAATGGAGATTTTTAAGCTAAGTATCAGACACTGAACTCCAGCATGGAGTGGTGTATGATGTACAGGACCAGTGACTAAGGCTACACAACTCTCTAACTAAGCAGAGATGACACTGATCATTCTGAAGGGGAGAGTTTTTTAAAAAAGTCCAGTGCTCTGGGCAGTTCAAGACTGATATTCTTTCTTCAGAGTCAGTATAGAGCCAGGCTTGACTGGGAGCTCCTGGGCAGCCTCCATCAGGAGTTATCCCTTCAGAGTGTGACTGCTCCAGATCCTGCGGTGGCCCTTCTCCTTCTCTCTCACCCTATCTCCACTTCCTCACTGAAAGCAGAAAACAATTTTCTGCCTTAGAAGCTTATAAATGTGATTTTCCTCTTGTTTGGATTTGGCTGAGAAGACATTTTTCTCCATAAATGTCATCAAACAGTACCCTAATGTTCAGCCTTGACATCACAAACTAGGTCCCTGATTTCTAAAACTCAGTAGAGAATTGAGCCTCTAGTTTGTATTTTTCCAAGTCAACCCCTCCCAGCGGGGATTTTTCTAAGGACTTTTTAAAGCTGTTTCCCCATCCCATCCACATCTGGCAGCCTTTCGGTGATACAAACAACCCCCGGGGCCAGCATTACTGAGAGCAGCTTTAGAAAGCAAGGAGAAACAGATGTTGTAGCTGGAGGAGGAAGAAGAAAGCAGGGAAGTGCTGCTTACCCATGGTGGAAACCGCAATGAAAGTAGGGATGCTGGGGCTATTGTGGCTGAAGGTGGTCACACTGCAGTTGTAGGAAGTGGCAGGGGTTAGGCTGGAAATGGTCACTACGTGTGAAGAGACAGTGACAGGTTCCTGCAGACACGGGGAAAAAATACACAGAAGTTGCTCTACTCTCCACCCACATATTTGACCAGGTAAAGTCAGATCTGGTGAAAGAAATCAGCACTTTGAAACCCAGGGAAGGTAACCAGGCCCTTCCCTTGAAAACAGGCAGGTAGCCTAGCAGTCTTGCAGAAGAGGGGAGAGGAACAGGGGTGAAAACAGCAGCAGGAACAGCCCAGAGCACCCCAGGGAGCCCCAGGGGCCCTTGGGGAGGGCAGAGAGTGCCTGGTAAGGGGTTGCTCAGGCACATGCATGGTGGGGGAAGGCGCTGCGACCCCCAGGACATCCCCAGAGGTGGGGAGAGCTCATGAGCTCTGGTTACTAAGCCATACGGATAGGAGGAAAATAAAGCTATTTTTATTCGAAGTGTGGCCAAGGTAGTCACAATCTCTGCACCCTCATATGAGTACGTCATCTCTGCCTCTGAGGCAGTGCCTCTGGATGTGAAGAGCTGTGAGCCTTTCCCACAGCCAAGGTGAAAAACAAAGCTAGAGCAAAGCCTTTGGGTAATAACCATGATCAGATATCCCCCACCTCAGTTTTTCTAGGTAGTAGAAACTCTTTATGCAATATCTTTGTACAATGTTTTAATTACTCTGTCCCTAGTAAACACTTTTGTGTTTCATAAATGCTGATAGGGCAAAAGAAAACAAATACAACACATGCATTGACTTGAAGATACAGCTCCTTAAGGTCCTCAGATGCTTTTCTGTACTCTCCAGCACAACCAAGGGTGGGTCGCAGATGGGAAAATAGGGACACTGAGCCAGTTGTGTGGAAAGGGAACAAGGAGAAGTTTTATGAATTAACTCACTCCGGACAGGAGTGCAAGATCCTGTAGTGAGTGCCAAGCACTGGATTTTTGCAGTGGCCTGTTGTCATTCATGGCCTCCTCCTAGACTAGCAAGGGTTCCTGTTGCAGTGCAATTCTGAGGTACGCTACACAGGTGAAATCACATATACATGAGTGTAAGGGAGGGGACTTTTATTCCCTGAGCTGAAAGGAAAGGCCACAGTTTGGCAATTGGACTTGGTTGGATGTTTTCCATTTTCCCCTCTGGGAAATTTAAATTAGTCAAGCAAAGCCCAAGTTGTTCAAACCTGGAAAACTGTTGCTTTTCATTTTGCTGATTTAAAAATGGAGGAAAGAGACAAAAATGTTCATGTATTTAGCATGGAAAATCACAAGTAAAGAATTTTCACCAGTCTAATGGGAAATCATCCCTTTTCACACTTCAAAAAGGAACCCTTCCCCTTTTTTCATAGAGACAGAAAAGAGTGACAAATATAATGAGAAGCGAGCTGACAATCTCTGTGCATTTCCCAGTGCCAGATGTTCATGTCAACAAACAAGGCACCCACTGAAGCTCCTGCCAAATGGAGCAGTCTTTTCCTGATCTTCTTAAAACAGATCTGCTCTGCACTAAAGCTGCAAATCCTGTGGTACCTTCCTGGCCTGATCACATCATTATTTTGAATTTCTGCTAAGTGGAAAATGACTTCACAATCTTTAGCGATACACTGTGAAAAAGCAGGAATCTAGACGTGGAATCAAAACTATCCAAAAGATTAAAGTGCATTTAAACATAATTTTTTTCCTTTAGTCAGTGTCTTTCCCAATTTAAAAAGAATATTAAATAATTCAGACTGGTCTTCTATAGGATTAAAGAGCGTATATGTCTGTTTTGGGATAATCAGTGGTGTGAGTGGGTTATTTTTTTTCTTTTTTCCCTGAATGATTCCCCATTATGTGTGACAGTGCACATGAGAGAATGATGTTTCATGGCATGCGATCACAGTGATTCACTATACCATCAGCTAAACTGCAAAGTAAGCCTTATATGTTGCACAGCATTGAATGTCAAGGAATTAAAACTATTACTGCTCTATTCTTCACTGAACAAAGTTACCAATCTAAACACTGAGATACTCAGGTGGCCTCTGAGCACAGGTACCTAACTGGACAGAGAGAAAAGGAGGTTCATTTGTGGGCTGAGAAGATGGGTCTTGAAGGAAATACCCTAAGAGACAAAATCCATGAGAAGCAGCCACATTTGCTGCATAAAGGTACTCTTTGAATAGCAGTGAAGGTCCTACTGAACTTTGGTTAACAGTTCTCAAAACCAGGAATAAAGTAGGCCAGAAATAATTAAATGCTGCATAAAAGATCTCATGGCATCTAAATATGTCTCTTTTTCCCATTCCTTGTCAAGCTATCTGACCATTTTTCCCTTCCTGCCCATTGACATTCCCTTAGTTTTGTGGCCTTTTAGGTTTTGCAAGGTATATTGGAGCCATTTTCACAAGTAGCCAAAGACTGACACCCTGTTGGACGCACATAGCTTCTGTCCAACTAGTTATAATCTCATCAGTGAGACAGAAGCCAATTTTAATATTGCAAAATAATGAATTATTTTAGTATTTGAAATGCTTTAGTAGTTTAGCTTTTAAAGGTTTAATTCTGAACGACCTTACCACATTTGGTTTAATGATCTAACCTGTGTACTGAGCATAAAATATCATTGGGCTTTACATACAAATGCTAAGCAGCAGACAACAAACCAGAAAGATGCAAGGCCCAGTCTCAGTTTCAGAGATGAAGAGCAGAAACCAAAGAAGAGATGCTGACATACCTGGACTTTTGTTTCCTGAGCGGATCCAGCCTGCTGGCAGTACACTTCAAAGAAATCAGCCACTCCTTCTTCCACCCACAGCAGAGTCACGGAGGTCTGAGTCTTGTTGACAGCAAACAGTGATTTTGGAGGGGCTGGTTCTGGTTAAGAGAAAAATCTCCTTTTATTAAGCTTATCTTTAAGTTTCCAGACAACTGAGAAGAGGAAGCCTCAAACAAAAATGAAAGCAATGCCTGATGCCCTTCTATCTTTCATTTCCTTCAGATAAAGCCTGCCGATGTAAAGCCCTGCCTCTCATGATGATAAACTGACACTGTAAAATGGGAAGATGATGAAGTGTCTTGGTTTTTCTTCTCTATTTAAACTGCTCTCTGTTTGGACAGTTGGATCATTACTTCACTTCCCTTTTCAGCCGAGCCCTTGTTTGAGGACGATCAGTGTATTCTATTAATAGAACGATGTTAACAGAAGCTCTTTCATGAGAAGATGGCTGTCTACCTGTTAGCAACACTTCTGGCCTGAGAAAGCTTTGCTTCACAAGGCCTGCCCCAGGAGATGATAAAAAAGCAGCTTCCCACAAGCAAAGGCCATCTAGGTTCATTTAATTGTAGCAGAGGAAATATTTAGTCAATTAGGAGTTTAAAAAAAATCTTGTAATCTGTTTTTTTCTTTTTTTTCTAGGCTAACATTTAAGGGCCATTGGGTCTGCACTGTTTGCAGTTAGCTGCCAGAGTTTTCTCTCCTCACTGAATGCAGAGGTCCAGATTTTGGGGGTCTTCAATTTATTGCTTCGATTTTCATTGCTGTTGTGGTGGATGAAGTGGCAACAGGCAAACATATGTGAGGGACCAGTGTTCCTACGTGGCGAGGAGGAGACAATCCTGTGATAGGAGGACTATTGGAGGTCTCCTGGGAGAGATGGCATCAGAGATACTGTGAAACATGGACGAGGGTCTGCACGCAGCACCCCTGGCCCCGCATGGGGTGGCCTCGGCTGTCCCCTCCAGGGCCACCTCCCTGCCCACGCACCCCCGTGCCTGTGCGGGCAGTGGCCCACGGGAGGCCACGTTGACCTCCATTGGAGGCCATCCCTCACTGCAACCCCGCCAGAACCAAGCTGGGGCACAGGAGAACAGGAGGGGAACCTTGAGGAGCAGGGAGAGGAGCAAACAGCCTAGGCAGAGTGTTAAGATGAGATATACTTTTTTTGACAAGATTATTTAAAGACCAAGGCTTGATCCTTATTTTCATCCTGAAGACTTCACAGAACGGGTACTTGCAACCCCCAGCTTTCAACGCCTCAGGCATCCTGGGCTTCTTTCGTTTGCCTTCAGAGAGTGCAAAGTTTGGGTTCTAAATTTCCAAGCTGTTCTCCAGAGTTTTCAGATTTCTTAATCTATGGATGTTTAATGAAAGTTGTCATTCTCAAACAATGACCTGATTCCAGGATCCTGACACACTGCATACAGTGTGCTATGTATAATAACATTTTGCTCTTATTTTTTTCCTTCACAAATAATTTGTTCTTCTCATTCTGTGAGATGCTGTCATGGGAGCCTGGACGTGATGTGTAAGATCCACCACAAAAAACTTGGCACAAAGGACTTGCTTAACTGGTTATAGACATTTTGGAGACGTATCTGATCCTCAGACAATCAGATCAGTGTTCTAGGGTTGGAGGATGCCAAGATTATATTGGCATTAGGGAGAACATTGAGGAGAGCAGGGTATGGACTGAGGCACATTCACGTGGTTTCTTCTGTGTCACGGGGATTGCAGTGCACATGTTGTCCCAGAACTACACAGGAAAGCGTCCCTCTCCCTTAATTACACCCATATATCTGCTCTTGGATTCAGAAATACATTCCATCCCTCACTCCAGGTAAAAAAAGGCCTCAAGTAAAATATGAGTTTTGCATTTGGGCATGATCCCAAGCAAATCCTCCATTTGCCTCCAGCAAATGGCTTGATTTTTTCTGCAAGTGGAAAGTTGCCAGGATGAAGCAAACATCATGGAGGGAAGAACATTTGGCAGGAATACTTAAGTGACTGCCAAGTGCTGAGTCGTCTATCACTTAGAGTCAGTTCCCACTACTGCTAATTACAACGCCCATTGCTACCTCAGAAACAAAGAGAAGGAAAACCTCTGGTAGAATATCCTTACTATTGTTTTTTCCTAGTGCAAACAGCATAAAGAAAAATCCAAAACAAAAAACCAAACCAACAAAAAATCCACACCCAGAAATCTAGAAGTGATTTATCAAAACAGAATTCATTCCACATTATCTTCATTGTCAATGAAAGAGCAAGAGCAAAATAACTATACCAGTTCAATAAGAGCCTGCCCGTCCATAAGCGAAGAACAGGAAGATACAATTAGGCTGCAGGGTGTACAACATGAATTAATGTACAGCACTTTACAACATGAATTAATATATAGCACTTGTGGACCTGTCTGAAAGATAAAGCTAGCTGATATTTTGAAATACTCCCCTAAAATATTTGGACAATGGTAGTGGGGGGATATGCTCACCCTTACGTATTCACCCACGCAGTTGTGGGAACAATGAGTTTCATGCATGTAGCTCCATGCACAGACCCAAGGCATGGGGAAAACAGTGGACGGGACTTGCATAGAAGAGGAAAATCCATGGAACTTGTCTACATCCTTCAAATATTCCCTTTGGTGAAGGGAAATATTCCCTTTGCTTGCCCGAGCACTGTTTAAGAGATTTGAGTAAGAGCTATTGAGAAAGATGAATAGACAATGATTGCTTCAAGGCCTCTAATTCAATTAGAAGTTGTGAAGTTCTTTAAATTCACTTCTTTCACTGTCACTCAGGAAAGGTTTATTATGCGTGTAGAGAAGATAATCCAGTTTAAAATTACTAACTCTTCTTTACCCACCTTCACAGTGGAGTTAATGTCTGTAAAAGCAGTTAGGCATGCTTCAAAATTTCAGTTTTAGGTACCTAGGGCTCAACAATTCTACGTGCATGCAAAAGCAAAGTAAAATCTCTTAAGGTATAATGGCATAGTGTCCAGTCTTCCTCACAGGTAAAGGAAGATGTTAGGCAGAAAGTTGTATTTTAAAGTCCTACATAAAGGATGAAGTTCTTAAGACGTTTTTTTGTTTCTTTGAGTAGATTACACATACTTCTCTTAGAATGATGCTGGGTTCCACAGCCATGAATCTGATTGTTTTTGTGAAGAGTACTGTCATGGATTTGTATTTAAGGGTACATTTTTGCTGTTGAAAGACCATAGTCCAGGGAGAGAGGAGACAGGAAAAGAGATCAGGTGGCAGAGTGCAGACCCAGAAATTGTCTTGTCAAAAACAAGGAAGGTTCTGCTTTGTATCGAAAAGTTCATCTGTGAAGCCTGAGTCACTGTTCCCAAAACCTGCCTGTGTTCAAGACCTTAGGGAAGAAAATATGAAGCAGAGTTGTTCTCCCAGCAAGTCATTAAGTGATTTCCACTTTCCTACTTCCACTTACAGTCAGATTCTGCCACTCTTGCTCCTCTTAAGTAATACTATTTTAGAATACCTTCACATATGGGAATGAGATAATCTTCACAGCAAGGTGAGGTGAAAATTACAGCTTTGCAAAAGAAATGTGGTCACAGGTACATGACACTGAAATGAGGAAGATGCTGAATCTGCTGACACAGTTACTTTTGAGTACTGAGAGATGAGAGAAGGAGTTTATAATTTTCAAAGAAGCATTTCTTACCCAATTTCACAAGCTGGGGCAGGGAAGTATTGCTGCCTCTTTCAGTACAAGCAGTCACTGAAAGGTTGTAAATGTCCCCTGGAGGCAAGCTCAACACTGCAGTCATCACATTGCGTGTTACCTACAATAATTATAGACACCAACTGTTAAATATGACCCAAACCAGATATCCTTCTTGTAAAATTAATCTGGTCACTTAATATACTACAAAGAAAGTTCTGTGCATCACAGCAGATGTCTTCTGCATGCTCTAGACTTGCTACCCGAACCAGTTCCCATGGAAAGCCGTAATGCTTGGCAGAATATCACAATGCAGAGAGAAGACAATCTTAGGTCATATTTTCTGTATGACCAGTGAAAATTTAAGGAAGAAAGAAAATCTCCATCATACCAATGAGAGTACTCTTGAAACTAGATTTTTTGATTTGTGCAAAATGCTAACCAAACCCTGGATTTGAGTCCACTGCAATGTTAGAGGAATTTAAATCAGATCAGATATCTCTAAGAATACACAAGACACATATAGGCAAACCTTTATATATCCTAAGAACCTGAAAATGAAATCCGGCTGGGCAAGTCTAACACCTACCTGGAGAACTGTTGACTTGACAATAGATCTCAGGGCCTGACTTCAGTCATCTGCAAGTTTGAAACCAGATATGATCCAAAACTTAGCTGAGCTTCAAAAGATTGTGAATAACTTCTTCCTATTATTTTAGGGGTGAGAAAGCTCCCTGTTTCTCCAGGGTCATGGAAAAGGATGCAGAACTCAGATACAGCAACAGACTGTTTTCAGGGCACTTTGTAGACTATCTACAAAGGTCACATTCAGGAATCTCATGCTGGTTTTCATAGTTAGTTAATTTTCAGGGTGAAGCTTTCAGTTCCAAGAGGGATAGACAGTTCCGAATAAAGACTAACAGGACTATGCACATTATTTACAAAATCACAGAATGATAGGGGTTGGAAGGGACCTCTGGAGATCATCTAGTCCAACCCCCCTGCCAGAGCAGCTTCACCTAGAGCAGATTGCACAGGAATGTGTCCAGGCAAGTTTTGAATATCTCCAGAGAAGGAGACTCCACAACCTCTCTGGGCAGCTTGTTCCAGTGCTCTACCACCCTCAAAGTAAAGAAGTTCCTCCTCATGTTTAGATGGAACTTCCTGTGACCAAGTTTGTGCCCATTACCTCTTGTCCTGTCACTGGGCACCACTGAAAAAAGACTGGCCCCATCCTCCTGGCACCCACCCCTTAAGTATTTAGAAGCATTAGTAAGAGATCCCCCCTCAGTCTTCTCTTCTCCAGACTAAAAAGACCCAAGTCCCTCAGCCTTTCCTCATAAGAAAGATGTTCCAGTCCCCTAATCATCTTTGTAGCCCTTTGCTGTACCCTCTCCAGCAGTTCCCTGTCCTTCTTGAACTGGGGAATCCCAGAACTGGACACAGCACTCCAGATGCGGCCTCACCAGGGCAGAGTAGAGGGAGGATAACCTCCCTTGACCCGCTAGCCACACTCTTTTTGATGCACCCCAGGATGCCATTGGCCTTCTTGGCCACAAGGGCACATTTTGGTCACTTGTCTGAAAACTGACAAACTTCTTCAGTTTCTTGGGAAGTATTCAAATAGCAGGAAGACAAAGTCATCATTAATTGTTTATTTTACCTATTTATTCTAATAATTCTACAAGAAAAACAACCATAATAACAATCTTAGTAAATCAGATAAAGAGAGTACCATATAGTATGATTTTTAAAGGAAACGATTTCTGAAAGTGACTAACAGAGCTTAGGAGAACAGGTACACCCTGCAGCCTGCAAGCATGCACCCATATTTACAAATATGAGCAGTACCGTAAAAGTTAGCTATAAACAGGTTGTTGCAGAAATTTCTTAAAGAATACTTGCTGAGTACTCTTGTTCTGAAAATAAAATAAAAAGAAATACTCCTAAAGATATCTTTGAAGTTTTATTTGTAGATACCCTGTATTTTTAATGTGTCATTTAATCTAATATTCAATATTAATTTTAATTTAACTTCATATTTAGTATTTACTGTATTTTATATTTATTCAATATAAGAATTTCTTATTAAAATATTTTTTACCAGAAGTGGTAGCACAAAAGTCAGATTTTTTCCTGGAATAATAATAATCTTACAGAGGACATGACTTTTGGAAGGAAGGGAGGGATATCACAGCACAGCTTTTAAAAATTCAACTGTTAGAATACTTTATTTGGGGGGAAAAAAAAAGTGGAGTTTCTTCCTTGTTTGAAACAAAGATCCAAATATCAGAAGTACCTGCTGTTCAGAAATGTCATGTTTTTGAACAGTTACACTAATCATGTAATTAGACTCATGCTGCAACATGCTCCAGATGGGTGCACTCTGGCAGCCACTAGGAATCCAATGAAAACTAGCGCGCTCCATATAAATCCAAATGAAAATCACTGATGAATTTGCGCTTACACTGAAAATCCACTTCCCATTCAGCATCTGCTGAGTCCTCAGCTGTGGAAGGGAAAACTTTCCTTTGAAAAAGACCAGACACTTCCACCCTGTCAATGATTAAAAAGTCAATAGTGATGTAGAAGACAGCCACAGGTTGTATGAAGCTACACTGCTGGCGGTATACATTCCTGCGTTGCAGTGCTGCACCTCTATTTCAAACACTTCTCACTCTGTGTCCAGGGGCTGCTCTTTTGCTTCAGGTTAAACATGCATCTCAGTACCCTGCAGCAGCATGACTTTAATCCATAGCTGGAAAACCCAGATTTCTTTTTCTAAGTGATTTTTAAATACACTCAAAAAGTTCAAGAAGATGTGCCAAGAACACACCTTAACATCTGGCAAGTTTTCTAAGAAGTGCACACAGCCTGGGTGAAATCCTCATCCCATCAGTTAGTGGAACTTGTATTAAAACAGAAAATTAAAAACATGATTAATTTATAAGGATGTCTGTTTGACAAAGTCAGAAAATGGGATGTGATAGTACCTGTCCTGAATGAACTAAAAAGCACTCAGCTAGTAGCATAGTCTGGTTATTATTAAATAGGAATTGAAAGGACCGTATCTGGCTGCTCAAAAATACTCTTTTTGTTTTGTTGTCTGCAGCTCAGAAGTTTAATAAGCTGTTTTTAAATTTTCACCGAAATTATCAACACTTGTGCTGGATCATCATAGAACCATTTTGTCCACTGGCTGTTTTGAGAGCTTCAGTCTTTGGAAGCGTGTGCTAACACTGTTAAATAACTTTAACTCATCAGGTTTCTACCTTAATCTTGATCTTAATCAACTTGCTTAAACTTTGTAATACGAAGTTATCAACTCAGCAAAAAAAATACAGAGAAATGAGTGACACCTTCCCCACTCATACTTACACTCTTCTTGATTTTTTTCTTTCCTTCTGCAATCACCATCCAGTGCAGCATCCTGGAATGAGAAAGGTCAGTACCATCTCCTCCATAGGTCCAGGTGACGTACAAGAGGTGGTTGTAATATTCTACGGAGGTAATCTCAGGTGCCACTGGTGCTGAAGGAATAAGGCAAATGTATTACAGACAGGGTCTAACACAGTTGATTACCAAGTCCAGTAATAAACTTCTGCCAAAGGATATTGTTGGGAAGAGAGTATCATAAAGATAGCAGAAACAGATGGTTTTATCTGGTAAAAGCATATGCACCTGAGTGCTAGCTGAAGAAAACGAAAAATGGCATTTAACCTGGGGGATATTCGGAACAAAAATATACTTTTGTTTGCCTCTTTCAGTTTAAAAGAAAAAAGCATGAAGCTACTAGCTGACATAAACCATTTTTTGAGTCAACATTTACAAATAGAATTCAAAGTCAAGTTAAAAGCCTCAGATATTGCTTTACTGTGTTATAGCACTAAAAAGAAATGACCACCAGTGAGAAATAAATAAGAATTGTCACACTGAATAATTTGAATAGCTTTTCCATAGGAAAAAATATCTTCTCTTCCCTAATATTGCATCTTCCTAGAAGGAAAACCCCCAAAGCAGTTTTCCAAAGAACATCTTTATGCATGAGAAGTTATGGCCACCTTTGTTCCCAGGGTGCAAGTCCCACCACCACAGAAAGCAGTTGTCAGCTGACAGCCATCTAAGCACCAAGTGTCGAGTCTACACGCATATGATAGCTGCACTATTAGGTATTTGGTGAAGCAGTTGTTGTCCCTCCTCTTTCTCCACACACGCAGCTCCGGCCCGGCGCAGTTCCCTGCACTGCACAACTCCGACTGCCCCGCCTCAGCCCCGTCATGCCATTCGATGGCTTGTCTTGCGCTGGAGCTGCCAGCAAGGCTTTGGCTCCCTGTGAAGCCCTAGAGGAAAGATAGCAACCTCCAGAGCAACTCTTCTCCTCCTAAAATAGGTATTTAGGATGAGTAAGAGAATTACCTGCTGGAGGTACCCCTCTAGTAATTGCAGAAGGACTATAGCTGATCAGCTCGCCTTGATTGCGTAATTTGTAGGTGCAGGTCCCCAGTTAGGATTTAAGTTATAACCGAGTGGAGACCCAAAAGTGAAAGTCAGCGATAGGCAAAGCTCATAGAGATATCAATGGGATAACCTGGATAAAACGGGGAAGTGTACGAATCTGTGTGCTTGGCAGATTCTTTAGGAGCGCGGTAGGGAAAACGATACGGACTGGTTGACCTTCCTCTGCACAAGCCCCGCTGAGTCCAGTGTGTTTGTGCAAAGGCAGCTGCTGCCCGGCGAGAAGACCCTTCCCACCACCAGAGCCCTGGATGCCAGCACAGCTGCCGTGCCAGCAGCCGGGATGAAACGCAGGATGGACTCGGAGCTCGGGTCTGTTTGAAGGGGCCACAAGATGTCACTGCTGCTTTCACGAAGGCGTCCGTGACTTTTGCATTGAGGCATTCGTTAGAGAACAGATTTACTGAAGTAATCTTTGAGGAAGTTAGCAAATATCATGCACAGACAATTCAGAGCCATTTAGAAACGTTTAGTAAGACTATTCTCTCAAATTAATCTTCAAAAATGTCCTTTTATGCTGTTGAGAGGAAGCAACCTTATTTAGTATAAAATCTTTAAAATAATGCTTCTTTTAATTTCTAGAGCTCCCAGTCTTTCCCTGCACAAGGATTGTGTATTCCTTACAATGTAAGGTCACGACTGGCATGAATCTTATACACTAATAATAATTTCCTCCTATACCTAAATATTGATGACATACTTTCCCTCTTAATGTCCACACAGGCATTGGCTTTAGGCATCTGGCGATGAATGTCCAAGATATATGAAATGAGACTAAGGGCCAGGACTTGCATGATCAGCTCCGCTAGCACCGTGTTCCTCTGGGAGCTAAGTAGCACAGAGAGGCTGTAGGAAATTACATCCCATTGCTGACCTGGCCCAAAGTGACGGCTGAAAGCATTCATGGGACCAACAGACAGCAGATGCGGTGGTACTCACCAACACCAAGAGTCTTTCTTTCTTCCTCTTTTTGCTTCTCCAAAGCTAAAAACATTCTTATTGTAAAAGAAAATGTTGGTGGTCTAAAGTGTTCTTGCTTATGATTGCTTTAAATCCAGCTGTTTACAGCAGGTGGCATTAAAAACTCATTAGTCACCACAGCAACACTGGCAGCACCACAATCTCTCCCTGCATTAAAACAACAGCGTGCAACTGTTGCTGCAGGAGCCTGAGAGAACAGATGTTGTTTCTGCTAAGTGTCTGGGATCCCCCAAATCTCCCCCATTCTCTTAGGGACATCTGTCCAGTTGTCATGGGAGAGAGATACATATCATCTGATCTCTTCTAATACCTTTTTCATTCCAGGTACTACAGTTCATTGAAGCCACAGCCTAGCTACAGACTCCACATGAGCAGTGGGATCCTGCGTTAGGGAAATGGTTCGTCTGCCTGAGCTTTCTGTAAGGTGTAGTCCCAAACTCCCAGATGATCCTTCTGCTTTGTTTTAAAAAAACAGGCTGAGGGTGATAAAGAGCTCTGCAGTCCCGTGGTAACTTGAAAGAGTGAAAAGCAGAACCTGCTGGGGACAAACATTTCAAACCTGCAGACGTGAAAAACTGGCATACCACTTTCTCGCAAGTCAGCCTGACAACAGTCCCTGGACAAAGCTGAAGAGATTTCAAGTAATAAGGCAATCAGATGACTGGAGTGTATTTAATGCTCACATTCAATGGTGACCATCTATTGATAAGCGCTTGTAATTTGATCAAATCAGATTTGTTTGTTAGGACTCTTCCCTTAAAATGCTGTGATCTGGCTCACTGCTATGCAACGTTTTCATCAATACTCTGAAAGTAAAAGCACTGCTGACGAACCATGCAAGCAACATGGCAACTGGCAGAGGAGTGGAGGATTTGGACAGGGCTGTGATTTGAATTATTGGCCCCTAAGCTGGGCCTGTTCAAACAAAATGAGTTTTGAAGTACCAGGTGCAAAGTTGAGTCTTTAGGCAAAAGGCATGTAGACGACACTTCCCAAATGACAAATTCTGGAAAGCAGCTACCCTAGGAAGGAGTTAGAAGCCACAGGATAGAAGCAAACCAACACCGACTTCCAGTGTGATGCCATAGCAAGTGCAGTCATCTAGATGCACAAACAGGAAAGCAATGAATAGGGAGGTGATTTTGCCTCTGTAAGAGTATTCAGCAGGCTGGTATTACACTTTCAGTTTTCACGTACTTTGGTAAAGGCGGTGAAAATTAGAGAGGCGGGGGGGGGGGGGGGGGGTGGGAAGTAACAAGAGAAATTGCCTTACTGTGAGAACACCTGAAGAGTTCCGTGGAAGCAATTTATCAACAGAAAAGAGTGAAACTAAGTTCTGTATAGAGAGGGGAAAAAAAGTTTTGTGTCTCTTTAATCAATAAGAAAAAAAGTGTAACAAGAATTATGGACTGGATATTAAAACTAGAAAAATTCAGATCGGAAACAAAGGGTACACCTTTGATAAGAACAATTAAGCATTGGTACAACTTTCCCGTTGGATATTTTCTGGATGTTTTCACTTAAGACCAGATGACCTTTTTGAAGAGAGGTTTTGCCAGTCATAAATGGATGACATTATCTAAGAGATTCATCCATTTCTGATTTTGTCTACATCTGCTAGTTAAGAAGTTGATCCATTTTTCATCTAATAGCAGTAACAGCCTCTACTTTCCCCATACAGAGATCCAGAGTGATCCTGATGACAGCTTGTATTTTACAACAACCTTAATCCCCCTGATTTTTGCTGCAGGTTTCTGGAGACACGATATTGAAGTGTGAGAGCCCCACTGGAACCTTTCCACTCTAAAACACTGAACCTGGTACCCAAATCAGTTGGAAAAGACATTTCTCCCTTCATACAGCAACCAACCAGCTGGAAAATTGCTTCCTTATAGTGCTACAGAAAAGTTGATTGATGCCAAAGGGCAACGTATATCCCTGGAGACCCTTCATGGGGCCCCAGTGGGTGCTCTGAGTTTCTAATACACTGGAGAAGCACCAGAATTTGTCAGCAGTGTAGTTTGGAATCAGATATCTCAGAATGGGAGAGTTTCTGCTGAATTCAGGGGAGCTAGGAATTAACCCACTGATAACTTTTCTGTTGCGGCTCGGTCAGGCACAGGCATTATATTAATTATCATTGCAAATGGATCTTACTCAGTTTCCTCCTCAGTTACATCCTCATAGCCTCTCGCCAAACAGAAAATCTGGGACTAGGCTAGTATCTGTTTTGGAGGGAGTGGTTGGGACCTTGTAGGCTGATTTTCCTCTTAATTTGATTTCTACAGCTAGAAAAGAAGAGCGAGTCATACTTTATGTCCTCTCACGGTGCATCTGAATTATTTACTGCTTTCAATCACCTTCTGCAAGGTGAACTAAACAGTGGTGCATAAAAGCAAAATGATTGAATAGGGAACTCTGACTTAACCAGCCTGGATGCTAGGAACACGTGGCAAGGTGCTAGCAGGAACTCTTGTATGCTGTTCCCTCTATGGCTAATCTATTTGACACATTGAAGATTCAAACCCAATGTATCTGACAAGAGATGACAGTGTGTTAAATGCAAGGCTGGTCTCAGCTGGAAGAGGGTGATCCATGTGGTTGTATCAATTTACTGCAGCTGAGAATCCGGATTACGAATGACTTGCCAGCACCACTGGTTTCCCAAGGCCAATCTACCCAGCGCGGGGGCAATGCCTTGATTACAGATGCTCCCTCCTCTCCTTACTGTGAGCAAGCAAAATCACCCAGCAGAAAAGGCAAAGCTGGAGGACACGAATAATGTGCTACTGAGCATACTACCTGCCTCGGTCTGCCTAAGAGTGCACAACTCTACTCCGTGATAGCTAAGGTGCAGTCATGGTCTGACCTGTGGATTACTGGAAGGGGGAAAGAGGAGGAAAAAGCATTTGGAAACACTGAAAATATCAGAAAAATGTTTCATAATATCAGCAAACCTAAGAATTCAGATTACTATTTACCCATTAACTTCTCAATGTGTAAAACATACAGTGCCATAAAAAGACAAGCGGGGTCACTGGCCCTCACTGGAGCCATGCATTCAGCTGATGGAGAGGACTGGAACAGAGTAATCAGACACTGTGCTTTGCAAGGGAAAATTATATGTATTAATTTAAAGCAGTCCTCAGAGCTTTCCTTAAAAAACCCACAACACAAAACTTAGCTGTTAAATACCCTAAATTACAAGTATCTGCAGGTGGAAGACAACACCCAAGTCGGACTTTCTCAGCACCTCTGCTCCCGGGAGAATTTCCACGGTCTTTTCAGATGGCTGCTTACCTGTTATGAAGCTGATGGTGGAGCTGTCACAGCAGCTCAGCTCTGGGTCCCCCCACGTCACCATGGTGACCCGGAAATTGTAATACCAAGCAGGCAGCAGGTTAGCTATTCTCTATAAAGTGACAAAAGACAAACAGCAGCTCAGGAGAAAATTCGCTAGTGTAAGGTGTGACTTATAAAATATGACAATATTTATAAATCTAGCACCCACACATGGGACCGTTTTACTGAGCTCCCACTCCTTGCTCCAACAGAAACCTCTGTACTTTGGGATTTCAATTTATTCAAAAATCTGTGCAGTGAGAGAGAATACAACTGTTATGGCTCTGCTGCTTATCCATGTGCACATGGTCCCAGGTCCCACCCGCCATGGGAACCTCTCACTGATTCCCAGGGTGGTGAGAACGGTTCCTGCAGAACAATATTCCGTCACAAAATTCTGATTTGATGAAAGCAGAATATTTGACTGGAAAATGTAGGTTTTCTATTTTGATTAAATGGGTTTTGAGGATAAATTAGGAACAATGTTTTTGACTCAGATATTGTCACTTCAAAAGACTTATTTTTTCCCAATTTTCAAAGTGTATTTCACTTTATGTTATCATTTATTATAAATGAAATATGACTGAAATGACTTATGAGACTTAAACTATATATATAAATACAAATGAGGCATAAATGAAGTATAAAATGCAATATACTTTATATTATAATATCATATGTAATACTTAAGTTAAAATTCAAATACTTCCATTGACAGCACAAAGCACCTCAAATATTTAATTTTATGTTTAAAATGAAAAGCCTCAGAATATTTTTGAAGTTCAAAACAAAAGCAAATTGGAAAGAATGAAAATTTTCAACAAATTAGAAATTGCTATTTTTACAGATCTCTGCTGTCTGCAGTGTCCTTTTTATTCCCAGATACTACAAGGTAATCCAAATATAGGGTTCGTGGACTATTGTCTTTATGCTTTTTAGAAAAACTTGTATCCAATTAACACCAAAACCTTGAAGATGCTTGGACTTCTTCTGACATGCCCCTGGTGTAATATTGAAAATGCCAACATTGCTTTGACAATTTTAAAATAAGGTGCAGAGCACAAAGTGAACAAAGCAAGTAAACAGAGTCAAAGGGCAAATTCAGTTCCAAAGGTTCTTCACCATGTAATAACCCTTCAAGAAATAATTTTTGATGTAAGCTGTTGGATAGCTTGATTTTTCATTCCCCTGCCTTCTCATTGGGCTTGACACTTTTGCTCCAGAATACACCACTCAGAGATGTCAGTAGGTCATAGGGAAATCTGTGGGACATGGCGGGATTCTGGAGCACTGCTAGAGAACCCAAACAAAGGTTCACCAATACCTACCTGTATGTTAAATGCCGTAACAGAAGAACAGGGAGACACTCTTTCTAATTCATGCTTACTGTTTAAAATTATTCTTTAAGAAATGCTCATTTTAGCTGTGATATAGCACTGTCGCATTTCAGAAAAAGGAATTCCAACTTGGCTTCCTTGAAGAGGATTTGCAACAGTAAGTGACAATATCATATCATTTTCTAATGAACCACATTAACTCTGGAAGATAGCATTACTTCTAAGATGACTCGAATCACTCAGGTATTAATCTAATTGTGCTGAGTCATGATTACAAGATATTAATTACTCATTTGGTAAGTTATTTTTGTTTTTAATTTCCCTGGAGATTTACGTGCTAGATTTACAGTCACATAACCAATTACAGTTAAGCTGCTGTAGCCAAAATGACTCCACAAATGGTATTATGCAAATCAATTCCAGTAAATCACTATGGCTCTCACAAACAGCAAAAGTTATTGCTATCCTTTTTGCATACTCATAACTTTCTACACAACTAATTTCAGCTAAAATTTCTTGCTGTCTTGTGCTATGGCGAAGTCTGAATAAAAACGGTTCACCTCTAGGAATACATGAAAAAGAAAAGGAAAATTTCACTTTATTTCTGTTGAATACCCAATCTTGCAAGACGAGTGTGTGTATATGTGTGTGTGTGTGTGTGTTCTTCCAGGGACCAGTCTCCACCTAGCTGAAATCCTGGCGTAAGCCTTTGTAGCTTCAGAAACATGAAGGTTATTTTCACAAGAGCATCTCTGCAGCTAAGCCTTCCAGATGGCAGGCACACTGCAAGACCAGCCCGCAAGCCCCAAATCCATATTATCAATATTAATTATGGAGATAAGGCTTTGGACTACTGCCCCAGAGGAGATGGTGGAATTTTTTAAAGCCTTGACTGACAAACTGACCCGCAAACTGAAGCTGCCTCTGGACTTGCTGAACATGCCCATTTGTCAACACAAAAGAGGCTCATCTCCTATCTCATCGCTCTGCTTAAAATTTAGCATGGTTCAGCTGGCATTCCCTTACTTTAGAACAGAAAATGCCTCTAGCACCCTGACCATTTTCTCTGCTTTGCCTGGAAATATGTGCCAGGCTTAAAGGCACATATACACATTCATGGAGGAAAGGCTGGGCAAAGAAATGTCACAAGGTGCCAGGGCCACACAGGTATGGGAAAGCAATAGTCAGTAATGGTCACTTTACCACAGAGGCAGTTAAGGAGATGGTTGCTGCTATTTCATAGTAGGTTGTCCATTCAGAGGTCATCGTTGATGGGTTGAAGTAAAACATTTCTACAACATATTTCCTGAACACCCCAAGGAAAGGTCTGTTCCAGCTCAAAACCACAGCAGTAGGTCCCAAAGGGTAGAGTGTCAGATCCTTTATTCCAGTGGGCACTATAAACCAGAAACTGTGGTTAGTAAAGTTTTTGTTATCAATTACAGGTTTTTTAAAACGATACCTTTCCTTAACCTAGTTCTACCATTTTTGGATTGTTCCTGACTTCAGTTCCCAACAGCTTCCCTGTCACAAGCAGTGGAATACCATTTTTTCAGCATTTGTTCTCCAGTTCGTTATGTCTATATTTTCAGAAATGACTACTTGGTGTTGGCTGCTTAGCTTGAGATAAAGTACAGGGCTTGATTTTTCACAAATGGAGGATTCCGTTCTACTTTGAAAATCTGGCTGTTTAGGAGATATTTCAAGTTGCTCAAAAACAAAAGCATCAAATGCCATAACACTTTGGAAGATAAAGGCTACGAGAAAGAACAGGTTTTATGTCTATCCCTCCTTCCCTGGGGAACCTAAAGGTGCTGTCATGTATTGCTATTCTTGCCTCACAGATGATGACATGGAGAAGGAGAAGGCAAATGACTTGAAAAATGTCACATAAGGGTCAACTTCTGCAACCCTTACTTGTCTGGAAAGCAATTATTCTTCATGACTTAACAGAGGCTACTTAAAGAAGTACTTTGCTAACATTTGCAAGGGTTGCAGAGCCCCAGCTACTGCATGCCGGGTCAGAGCCGAGACCAGGACCCAGATTACTTCAGCCCATGATAGCACATGATTGCCTTTGCCTTCATAAATCATTTACCACATCTTTTCTTTGCTTTCTCTGAAGTCTTAATACTCACCCAGTGAAAGGGAGTCTTAGGGTAAACATGGGGAGAATTGAATAATTTTTAAAGTTTATTTTCTCTTATTTCAGTTTCATTCATCAATAACCATCACTGACAATTTCACAGAAGTTTGTTTTGCAGTTCTACTACTTTAATATCAAATTCAATATCCTGTAACAAAATGAAAACTCATACAACTGGTTCTGAGGCCACACAAAAGTGAAGAAAATCAGGGAGCTTCTTTAATTTGGGAATATATGATGTTACTTTCTCAAGTGAAAATAGAAATTTGCAGATTTCTGAAGTAACTAGTGAGGAAAAAAATCAAAAGCATTTGTAAAATTTTCCAATGGTAGAGATTTTCATAACAAAGTATATATATTTTTAACTTACCATTTTTTCCTTTACTAAATATACCATACTCTCTTTTCAAATTTTTATTCAGACCCAGCTTATGAAAACATATAAGAAGACTGCCTAGAATGAAAAGAGTCTCACCATATTGACAAGTCCACATATTGCTTTTAATTACAGGATACAACTCTTAACAGGTTAGCTTTGGTTTTTGCTGTTTCACTTTCTTCTCTACATCACAGAGAGGAAGCAGAATGAAAAATACTGAAGATCTCTAACTTTCAGCTACCTGCTCTCACACAAGACAGACTATTTGTCAAAAGGAGAAGCTGGGTGACTCAGGTTAAATATCTCTCTGCAAATGTAATTCTATACACTGAATCTCTTTCTCTTTGCCCTTTCTCTATTTAATATATTTTTCTAAAGTGATAATTTTAACAAAATTAATTACACTGAAACTGAAAGATACTGAATTCTGTCCTAAGTGACTCTTTATTTAGGAGCTTGGTGGAATCCTGAATTACATGCATGAGGGAGCACCTCTGCCTGTCGGCCATAAAACCACATTCTTGAAAATGTTAATCTCATTCTCAGAGGGTTCTTTTTATCTTCAGATCTGTGCTGGTTTGGGCTGGGATAGAGTTAATTTTCTTCATAGTCGCTAGTATGGGGCTAAGTTTTGTATTTCTGCTGAAAACAGTGTTGATAACACAGGGATGTTTTAGTTACTGCTGAGCAGGGCTTGCACAGAGTCAAGGTCTCTTCTGCTCCTCACACCGCCCCGCCAGTGAGTATGTTGGGGGTGCACAAGAAGTTGGGAGGGGACACAGCCGGGACAGCTGACTCCAGCTGACCAAAGGGATATTCCATACCATATGATGTCATGCTCAGCATATAAAGCTGGGGGAAGAAGAGGGAAAGTGGGGTCATTCGGAGTAATGGCGTTTGTCTTCCCAAGCAACTGTTACGCGTGATGGAGCCCTGCTTTCCTTGCAGATGGCTGAACACCTGCCTGCCCATGGGAAGTGGTGAATGAATTCCTTATTTTGCTTTGCTTGCCTACGCGGCTTTGCTTTACCTATTAAACTGTCTTTATCTCAACCCACGAGTTTTCTCACTTTTATTCTTCCAATTCTCTCCCCCATCCTGCCGTGGGGGGAGTGAGTGAGTGGCTGTGTGGCGCTTAGTTGCCGGCTGGGGTTAAGCCACGACAAAATCTCAAAACAGAGAACATCAAGATCCACTGTTAAACTCAAGAAAATCAAGGCATACACTACTGAAGTAAGCTGGTGATAGTCATGTAGTACTGTAGAAGATAAGCCAGCTCTCCTGACTCTTAGCACCGTGGCCTTCAGACTGGGCCACATTACATCCTTCGTAAAGCACATCTGCAATAAATGTCGTAACAGCAGTTCCACACACTTCATGAGACAGTAGGAATGAGTCACCTCTAGGAAGAGCCCACATCTCTCCATGCATCACAGACTACCTGAAGCTCAGGCTGGCTACATCTAAGTGAGGTGAATCCCACCCTCAATGATATAGACCATGAGCACAGCTAGAGACGAACATATACTCAGGTCTCCAAGGGTGAAGACGGTTCTTTCTACAGGACTCTCTATGTGTGAATCCTGACCATAATTACTCTCTAGTTAGGTTTGGTAATAACGTAATGTCTAAATGTGAAATATCTATCTTCCACTGAAGGAATATTCATGCTTTTCCCCACCTCAGTAATGGGCTAGGCAATACCAGAAAAATAGTCTCAATAGCTGTTTGTTACATTTGAAATAACGAGCATGGCAATTTTGCCTGTACTCCTTCATGGGCTATGAAGATTAATGAATATACTACACATATTTAAAACCAAACCAAACCAAACCAAACCAAACCAAACACATTTCAAACAGTAGATGCAGGGGTTACCAATGGAAAAAGTAACAGGATCAGAAGGCGGGCCAACCAACGGTCCTTTCCGTAAGTAAACCACAACTTGGTACTGGGCACCAGGAACAAGATTTTCAATGAGGCTGCTGCTTGAATTCACCTAATGGGGGGGGGAACACATCAGATATGAGGTATTTACTTCATCAGTTAAAAGAATATTGAGACTGTACTTGAACTACTCCAGTTATAAAAGGCATGATTCTGAAGATGCTGGCATCAGCAGTGTCCATTCATTAAGTCCAAAACGGCAAAACTGTGAAAGTGATCAGGACTGACTTGACAAACGAACTGACTCAGAGAATCACACTTACCTTGCTGTGTAAGGTCAGCTGTCACACTGCAGACCCACTCTCTCCTACTGTCAAAGTTTATTGAAATATTCAAGCTACATTATTCATATTGGGGTAATGTTATTCAGGCTGGAGCATTTAGGCAGTGTGTTTTCAATAAAAGCCTGAGGTTTTTCATTGGCCATCTGATTTATCTGCAGCTATGTGAGCTGAAGGCAGCATTATGGCAAAGCTGTCTCCTGAACGCAAGTGTTAAATGACTTCATGGTGAAATCAGAGAGGAATTACTCTCTTTCACCTCTCCTGCTCAGTACTACAAAACCTGACTAAGGGACCTTGGGATTCTTCTTTTCAGTTTGAAATATCGCCATTAAAATTTCTGCTGTGCCGCACCAGGTTTTGGCCAGAGCTGGAGGCAGAATGCCTGACCAAGTGATTCCTGGTCTGGTACAATATGAAAAGTCCTATCTATCTCCTGAAAAGCTGGCTAACAGCAAATGCACAGAGCAGCTTTGAGGAAAGGACTTCATGCACCCCTTCTAGACCTGCAGGCTGTTATTTTCTACTAATATTTCCTCTGCAACCTTTCCAAAGTCTGTATCAGAGCCACCTTTGCGCTGGTGGTTTACTGCGATGCACGCGAATACAGCAATGCCAGCACAGATTTAGTGAGGAACAGAATTTGTCTTTAACAGCTGCTTTGGAAAGCTAAATCACTTTTACATCATGCACAATGGTAGAAATGGATAGAACTCTGCACTGAATTTTGTCCTTTTCAGCTCGTCAAGGAGAATTCAAACCAACAGCCATTCATAATTCCAGGTATAATAAGCCAATAAAAAATTATTAGAGGTGGTATGAATATTTGTAATGACAAAAAGAAACTAACAGTATTTAGAACTTTCTACCTACTTGCAATAAATACGCATTTACTTTTACAGATATCTTGTTTATTCACGGATAAGCTTTAGGTACTTGTTTTTGAGTTTGTAGATTAATCCTGTAATACTGACTTTAATCATATATACATGCTATCCTTGATTTATAATCACCTACGTATGTTTTGCTTCCTGATTAAAGGCCTGCACTTTTAATAAATGGAAGGAAAATAACTCAATGAGATTACAAGCTGATTCTGAAAAACAATTCTCAAGTTGTCATGAAAAGACCCTTCCAAACCTTTAAGTTCACGGCCATTTTTGGAATAAAACTCAAAACATTTTGACAAAGATTTATTTTAAGACATTTTTAAAGGATGCTGACTCCCTGTATTAATTAACTTGCAGGGCTAATCACAAAGTTGAAGGAGGTGAAGATTTACTGGGAACGTTAGTGCTCTCCCCCTATTCCCATGGGTGAGCTGAGGGTGCAGCAGGGCAGCACTGCAGCCCTTTTAGGACTCCTAAATCACACACATTTAGGGAGCCAGACAGAAGTTGTGGCACTGCTCAAAAAATGGCCTTATCAGCATCTTGGTAAGGTAACTGTGATGTGGGCTAAAACCTCTTTCTAATTGAAGCCATATGCCACTGATCCATCATAGCCACAGGATCTGACATGGGATTGCACTCACTTAGGGTTTCAAGTAATAGAAAACTGCCATATTTGGGGGTTCAGGAGT
Source organism: Gavia stellata (assembly GCF_030936135.1). Taxonomy (NCBI): domain Eukaryota; kingdom Metazoa; phylum Chordata; class Aves; order Gaviiformes; family Gaviidae; genus Gavia; species Gavia stellata. The sequence goes on along the minus strand of NC_082597.1, from coordinate 70,969,501 downwards.
TTTGATCATTATAAACACGTCCCATACAGCAGCCCTAAAGAATTGTTGTCCATCCAAATCACAGGCGGTCTGGATTATTATTTGCTTCCCGGTGCTGACATATTTTTTTATGGATGAAAACAAAAGCTGACTTCTGATCACTTCTAAACTTCTAGAAAGTTTAGAGTCAGGTTCTGTGCTCATATGTAGGAAACCTAGGAAAGAATTTATATAAATTTGATGATAATCAAGGATGTGAGCACTTTGCTTAATACAAATGGATACAGCGTATGCCTAAGTGTTATTATGATATGGCACCATTTTGCCTACTGCCACAAGTCTCTACGGGTACAACATAACTCACAAGCTTGAACGGAGGATTGGCCACAGTCGCTCCAACAGAAATACAGTTTTAATACCACTATGGTTTACTGCACACTTTCATTCCTGAATGCTGTGGTCTCCCCTCCATTCTGCACCAGCCACGTCTCTTTAGGTTGCAGAAAGGAGCACCTACTGCAGCCCTAAGCCTGACAGGGCCCTTGGGCACAACGGTCCCAAACAGCAGGGTGGTTAGCAATTTTTTCTTGTATTTGAAAAAGCTGCAGCTTCTGCCCCTTACCTCAGTGCAGTAGTGTTTTTCAAGCCTTTGACTTTCCTTTTGCTTCTGACAGGTCAAGGAGACCACAGACACGATGGTGCTGTTGCCACCGCTCTCTTGCGATGCTGTCCAGGATGTCAGGGCAGTAGTGGAGCTTAGCACCGTCACGGTCACGTGCTGGGGCTTTTCAGTGAGCTCTTCTATCCATTCACCTGTGGGGCCTGGGACATATCCCAAAAGCACATGTGAGCAAGCCACTCTACACATTTGAGACACTTACATTAAAACATCCTTCTTTGACAGGATTATTTACTGCTAGTGAAAGAGGCTGGACTGACAGCTGTCCATCTCCACAGCCCTCAGGCAGCGAAGATGGCAGCCCCTGGGAAACAGCCTGCGGCCAGTGCTATTTCACCTGTAGCAGAGCAGATGACAAGAGAAACGTCACTGAAAATTCAGATTGCAGTGTTCTCTATTGCTTACCAGAAACCACCCAGCAATATCAGATTTGCTCCAAGGGGATGTTTAAAAACAATGATATCCAACAATGTACAGATCGTTGACAAATATTAAAGGATAAGCACAGAAATTTTTTTGCCTCTCCACATACTAACATACCCTCCAAGTGTACTACATCCTTGAAGCATGAAAATCAAGTTCACAGAGGTTACCGCAGTGAAGAATCTCATTCTCCATAAGACTTTTTGAAACACTTGGTAGAGAACACAGGTTTAAATGTAGATAAAATAACAATTTGGAAAATAACTTCAGCTAGGCTTGGACAAAATTTTAGATTTCATTAACATCATCAGCTTTTCTTGTCACTTTTAAGTGATGCTTGTGACTCTCTCCTTGACATTCCTTCCTCCAATGCAATTCTAATGGTACTTTACATTTACTGAGAAAATAAAACAAATGCCAGAGCAAGAATTTGGCATAAGATCAGCCTATAAGATTTGACAATCCATACCGCTATCTGGGTGCAACAAAAATGTTGCAGTAATTTAACAGGGTGATTCACTGACTGAGTGCTATGAGGATAAGATAAGGTTGAAGCTATGAGCAAAATTTATTCACGACAGCAGACTCGCACCTACTCAGGTAAAAAAAAAGAGGAATTTGATCATTAGATCAGTCTCTGGAGCCAGTGGTTGTTTTGTGTATCTCTCACTATTCAGAAATTGTTTCAGCATCAGCATTAAGGGAACTGAGCTACCTCACGTCAGGGCCCAAAGTTGTAGCCCCCACACAAAAAAACTACTTGATCAGACTCATAAAGAGGAATGGAAACGCAATTTCACCTTAAGAGTACTTGTGTACTTCTCAGATTTGGCAGATTACCAGAAATACATATAAAATCTATCTAAAATATGAAGGATCTTGCGTTTGTCAGAATAAATAAGACAACTGCCAAGAATCCTCATCTGGTTCTAAAAGCCTGAAAAACTAACAGACAAAACCCAAAAACCCAAATGTTCTCATGCGTTACCTCTAAAATGAAAATATTCATTACATTCCTGTAACATCTTAATACTTTGTACCCAATGAGATTCAAGTTCATCCGTAATCTAGCAGTCCATACACCTATACTTTGGATTAATATTTTCTCATTTTTCTCAGGTCTCTGTCCCCAGTTAGTAGACTTCATGGAGGACACTGTATTGCATATTGCTTAATGGAAATAAATCACACCTTGTAAAATGGAATAACATTTGGTACTAATAGCAGTGCTTAATCTATTTGATATACTTGTATACTTATATATACTTTAATGTTTTCCATATAATGAAGCTGTCTAATACTATTCCTAAAGAAAACCAGAAGACAGTGAAATTACAACAGCAGGGACCCTTTGTCTCATGTGCTGTTTCCTCTTTTCTCTTTGTTTTCCAAGTAATGTTTCTTTCAACTATGAAATTGTTAAAAACATAGGAGCGATAGTAGAATTCAGTTACATGCAGTCAACCATTATGATGAATTTAAGCCTAAATAATTAGTATTTATAAATGTTATGAGCTACTAAAGACACAATTTTTATTAGTAACATACTTAAGTACTTGAGTACGTTTCCTTTTAATACGAATATTTCTGCCAGCCTTAGCTACTGTGTCTTGTTGCAGCATTCATGATTCGGGGAAGACACTATCCTCCCACATGTAAAATTGTGTAGTGCTCCAAGTATTCCCCTGGTCTCATTGTATGGGCATTTTGTAGGCTATATCTATTTCCTTTGTAGAAAAAGGTACAGAGGTACACAGCCATCAGAAGGATAACAATCTGAATTCACCAACACCTGTCTCACTTGCTGATCAGTCATGATATTAGTTTACACAGCAGTGTATTATTACTTTGTCTTTTACTAAATCCTCAGTTAAGAAACCCTGGGATTCTACAGGGAAACAATAAATTATTTTTTCTCCTCTGAATTGAGCAGGCTGAACTATTTAATCTATTGTAATTTGCCCTGTGTTCTCGGAGACCATGTAATTTCAGAGTTCAGTGTTCAATCGTGCAATTCCCACACTCTCAGCCTGAGATGCCCTTCATCCCTAACCCACTACATACAGCCTCCAGCAGTGAGGAAGTTAAATGTTTTCAAGAATCTCTATAAACACCAATTTAATTCTCAGAATTAAATGCTCTCTTTGAAAGATGCAAGAGGGAAACCAGTTTCAGTGAGCCACTTCTGAACACTGGGCAGTGACTCTGTCAAATACCTCACCTGGTTTCAGTTCTTAGCTCTGCCAAGATGGCACGGTGAAAGCCCATCCAGGCAGGATATAATATTTAACATATTTGCATTATATTTCCTTCTCTGGCACACAGAATTCCAGAAGGCCAGACTCTTCTGATCCTGCAGCAGATGCCGTAGCTGCCACAGTGGTCAAACTCTGTACATTAAAGTTATGTCTGGGAGAAAAAGACAGATTTGTTGAGATACTTACTGATGTAAAAGCTAAGTGTTTTTGCTGATTGACTTCCCCGAATTTCACAAGAGCCAGAGGAGCTAAATGTTGTTACAGACAACTTATATTTTCCTGGTTCTTTCAGTTCAGCAACAAATTTCTGAGTGTCCTCACTTACTGTCAAAAATTCCGTGGAGTTCTCTAAATCAGGGGGAAAAAAAGTGTGGATTAATGGAAATTTGAAAGGCTTCAGCCACTGAGAAAATGATTTATATCAGAAGTGCTAATACTGTTTCTCCTGTGGGATTAAAAGTATCCAAAAGGACTCGATTTATGTGGGTAGTTTTATTTCTTGCCATCAGCACAAGAGTAATTAATGACTAAGGTTGCAGTATAGGTGTAGAGGAACAATAAACCCAGGCCAAATTTTCATTCAGTAACAAGGATGATAAAATAGGGTTGCCATGACTGTGCAAGTGAAAAACAGCACGGCATGGAAGAAAAGGAGCTTCCAGTTTTCTATCTATTGCCTTCTTATTCTGCAAAAAAAAGTATTTGCACTCAGTGTGGGAAGGCTTATGAAAACTGCTTGTAAGGAAATAAAATTCCTTTGAAGAAAATAGACTTTAAAACAGAAAACATTTAAGCAACATGGCTATTTTATTGTAGCTCCATCACTTGAAAAGTCTCCCCATTCTCCACCACAGCCTCCTGTGGCCTAAGAAATACGTTCAGCAGCTGTCCTCTGAGACAACTGTTAATCTGAATGTAGACCGTCTTTTCTGTACCCCCCTTCCAGTTGAGGTCTCCCTGAGAACCTTTCTCAGCGGCAGACAAAGCTACATGATATAACGTACCTTCTTTGTCTCAAATTTCTATCGGCTTGTTTCTCCTTTCTCTGATACCAGAATGGATTTACGATAACTGCAGCATAAACAGCGCAGCAATACGTACACCAGTATAAATCTTGTTTAACAAAAGAGAATTGCAAACTGCAATTTACCCCTCGTCCCTTATTTTTATGAAGCCCAGCCAGATGCTATTCAACGCAGGAAACTTCTCAAGAAATACAGGAGATCTGACAACTCCTGCTGAAGCAGAGTACTAGGTAATTAATAATTTGTAGAGTAGACAACCCACCAATGGAATTACAGAAAAGCGGTATGAAAAGGGTATAAGGCTCTGGTTTACCTTCCCTTTCAATATTGATATGGAAACCATCAAATGCAGTAGGTGGCTTTGGTGGTAACCAGGTCAGCACCATTTGTACAGGAAGGAAGGAGGGGGGCTCTGGCATGAGTTTTCCAGATGTGTTGACTTCATTGGCCTCGTAATCACTGGAAACTGCATTGACAAACTCCTCTTCACCCTCTGACAACTGAGCTTCATTAGACCACCAGTATGGCTGTGACGTGGTTTCGTACTCAGTGCTGTTATAGCGGTAGACCGTCCAGGCTGCAGATGTGTTCACTGCTGGAATGTCAGGTGGGTTGGCAGAAAAACGGCTAAGTTTTTCTTTCCTTATGATTTCTTGTGGTCCCATGAACGATTCTTCTGCAAAATTCCCACTGTGCTCTTCCCAGTTATTTCTGTTGATTGGTACAATCTGAACAGAAATGTTTCGAGGTGGGTAAGGAACTAAAAGAGAAGCAAGGGTTAGTCTTTTAATAGGTATGTTCTGTGCACCTTTATGATGTGTTAATTCCCCAGAGAAGTATCGTTTGCAGAAAAACAAAGCATCTAGGGATATTTTGAAATAACTTGTTCTTATTAAAAGTCTCCCTTCTCTTACATATACTTAGAGCAGAAGTGATTCTAGTGGGATCAAAATGAGTGTAAATTCACAGAAGAATCACGACTCAAGAATACCAGGAAGAAAAGTAGATGTGAAGTCACAGTAAATCAGACTTCAGTGGTATTACAGCCGCAAGGCTACTCGAGTGTGAGTTTGTAAGAGTGGATCTTCATTTATTTTATTGCATCTTCCAGAAAGATCTTAATCATGGAAAAAATACTTCTGTAGAAATGAATCGAAAAACATACGCAAAACTAATATATTGCATAGCTCATATTTTAGAAGTATGACCTTCACGTTGCTGTAGGGCTTTTCATGTGCTTTTAGCAGACACCTTTTCACAAGCTTTAAACATCAGTTTAAATTTTAATATTTGTGAAAGCTTGATCTTAAGATTTGGGTCTCCAGAAGACAAAATTTGGGCACACAAGTTACTTCAACTTATGCCAGGAGGTGAACACACAGCATTTTGTCTGCCTCGCTGCAATTCCTTGTCTGTCTGCCCTTAGACACAGTAAGTGTGAGTAGCCTCTACAAGCAATTTTGACAGGCACCTTTTAAACTGACACCTTACAACACGCTAATTTGTTCACCTCCTCTGTACCAGCCATGGCCACTGATACAAAACCAGACACTACAGTATCGTTACAGTTCACGTGAAGAATGAGGGATGGGAAGGCAGCAGGAAAGAAAAATGTGGTCCTGTTGGTTGCATTCTTATGGTTCAATATCGCAATAACTGTATTTATGATCCTCAGGACAGAACACAGCTGGCATCAGTTGGCTTTGCTCTGTCCAAGGCAATGGACCAACACCAGTGTATTCATCTGAAGAATCTGGCCTTTTGATTTTACCACTGGTTCATTTCACTTTGGACCCTGGAAAATGTCTGTGGTCCAACAGATTAACAGGAAAGTTTTGGGCACCGTCCCAGGACCAAATTAAATTAGTTCTGGACCCTGAACAAATGCAATTTTCAGCCTTTGCAACATCGCTGTCTTGGAAATTAAAAGTTCATGCTTCAGGGCATAAACTGGCCCCCAACTGGGGCAACTATGACATTCTTCTTCTCCGTGATAGAAGACCGCACGATGAGGAAGGCTTTCTCCAACAGTTTAGCTATGATTCACTGCACAAGGAGACAGACCAATATAGATAGATCAACAGTATGCTCAGTGCAGCTATTCCTGTGGCTTAAAAATTAATTCCTAGCACAAGGCCTAGGATATCTCATGTGAAGCAGAATTTATTTTCTAAGAAGGAAGCTTTACAACAGAAACACTCATGCAAATTTTGCTTTGCAGTGTATTGTACACATAACCCTATGTACTAGCTGCAGCATCCTCCTCCCACGCTCCTGGCCAGGAGCAGCTCCCAGGACTGCTCCCACACAGACCCTCCTCTCTGTGGAATCAATCCCCTCCCCATGTCAGGAAGGAAAGCAGACAGACAGACTTGGAGCAAACGGTACATAAACATTTTCTTCACCTGTTCTGTGCTGTTTGGGCTCATGCTGGACCCCACTGTATTCCACTAGCGTGCTTTTGTTGAAGGTTGCTTCTGATACCAACTGAAATGTGATGTTACTGTAGCATATACCCGGTAGCCAGTGATTGAAAACTGTTTTACCTTTAAAGAAGTCTGCAGAAGATTTAAAAAGAAAAAAGACAGGAAAAAAGAAGAAAATACATCAAATGTTCACTTCCTGATAATGCAACTGCACATGCTGAACAGGCAGTGTTTCAGATGTTTAAACATTGCTCAGCCTGGTCTGAGACATGAAATTCTAATAATTCAGTCTGCCAACATTTTTCCTGGCTGTCAAAGCCACTTTCCTACAAAAAAATAAAAAGCCCAGCACAAGAAACATGAACTACTTTTCACAGGAAAGGGAACTGAATCTGGCAACCTGTTCCATGTGACACCGAGTATCTCAAAGAGCATCTGACAGTTTCTGCAGACCTTTAGCTGCTGCACGCAAAAGCCTCCTTGGTCTTTTGCTGACTGAGGCATAACGCTGGGGGTAGATGCTCAAAGGGCCATCCACCATGCAACTGAGTGCAAGCTGTGGTACCGAGAGCTGAACTCACATCCACGATCAGTACACGTGCGGGCTGAAGAGAAGTTGCTTGGGGCTATTTGGCTACGGGAAGGAGTGTGCGAGTTGATTAGTGAATCTCTTAATTCAGGTTGACTTTTTTATTAATCAGCAGCTGCAGCTGCAGCATTACAGCCCCTGGAACCATGTATTAGCTGTAGAAGACAAAAATTACTGCTGTTATTCCTTTTGTTCTCTGGAAAGAGATATTTTGTGCTATGATCCAGAATCACCCTTCCTAACTTCTGGCACTTCACAGCACTGAAAATGTGATTTCTAGCCCCTATCTCTATTGAAGCAAAGAGACAAAATTTTCTGACCTCCTTCTGGAGGTGCGTATCTCTCTCTTCTGACTTTAAAGAGAGCTTACAGTGACTAGACTTCTACTTTGGGAGCCTTCGTTCAGTGCCTAAAATTTAATCCAGCACCTACGGGATTGCTCAAAGGCATTTTACTGCCACTATGCAATGTTAAACCATTGGGGTTCCTGGGCCTGCAGAGTAAGCAGGTGCCTTTCTCACCTTTTAGGATGCTTTCCATAAGACAGTCCCATCTACATTTTGAGACAAATGCTACGCTTAAGGTATACTGCAGGGCAAAAGGGAGTTCAGTTTTAAACAAGTAAAAAAGAAAGCGGATTGTTTAGATGGTTGTTTAAATTGTTTAGACTGACTGTCTAGATTGTCAGACTGACTTTGTTTAGATTATTTTAAGAAAAATGAAATTTATAACATGCAGCAGGGTTTATTAGCTCAGGGACACTACTGAAAGCTATGGTAATATACAGTACTACACAGCATAGTACTATTAGCACCGTGTCACTGTATGTTGATACAGAACTACCAAGTTTAAATCCTGCACCAGGAATCAGGTATACTGAATGGGTTTCCCAGCTCTGGGGCATCCCAGAGCTCTCCTATTAGCTCTTCACCAAAGAGGAAACCTTCATCAGAGGGAAGGGACTGGGAACTTTTTAATGCTTTCTATTGACACAGAATTTCATCCAGGGATGTCAACAAGCATATCCAGAAAGAAAAACATATCTCTGTCCTTCCTACTGAGTTCTGGGTTTCTTTTCTTTTTCCTTTTCTTTTGTTTTGGATTGTACAGCAGCAGAGAAGATAAAAAGAAAGGTGGAAAGTTTTTTGGAATTTAATGTACATGCTGATTTGGAAGCATCAGAAATTGGGGAACCCTTCCCAGGTTGATTTCAGAACTGATTAAAAATATCCAGACTGCCCAGTCTTCCTCTAAAATCCAAAAGAAAGGAAGCATCACTAGAACTAGGCTGGGAAGCAGGTTTAAATCCAAAGTGAACCACTAGCTCAATTTGAAGACCCATCCCTTACTTCATGATATAAAAGTTGTTATATAATAACAGACACATTATCAGAAATAGAAATCTTCATAACAAATACATGCCAAGACCACACCTAAGACCACTGTTTAAAATGTTTCCAGCAGAGTTAGCATTAAGTTTTAAATGGAATAGTTTCCTCCTACCTTTGTACAGCATTGTTCGGTAGTCTTTTCCTTCCCAATAGCTTATATTTACCCTGGTAAAAACATTGTACTTCTCTGGGTACTGAATTTCAAACAACACTCCTGTTTCTGGAGATGGTTTGTAATCATAGATAGAAACACTGCTCACAGGAAGGGGTTCTAAAGGATATACAAATAAAAGGAAAAAAGGAAGAAAGCAGCAGATTAATAGGCAAACTGAGTTCTTGACACATATACAATAGCGAAGAAACAAATGGTTTTGTTAGGTATGGCACAGGCACTCTTAAATCTACCAGGTGGTATCTGGGGCTTCACAGAGGTCTGGGGCAAAGCTACTTGGAATGTTGTCAAAGCTGAGATTTGTGTGTTCCCCCACAAAACAATTTATGCTCTTGACGCTTACACTTTAAGAGAAAAATTTCCTTATTTGCCATAAAAAATAAGGTTGAAATAGCAGTTATTATTTAAGCACTCACAGTCATCACCCCAGAAAGATTTTCATCTTTAATGCTTGCCAATCATGTGAAAGTGCCCAGACAAATACAATAAAATACTTGAAATTGCTCATAACTTTGGCATAGATCTGAACTTTTAAGATTAGCTGAGAAACTTATCAGCGTAATGGCCAAAGGAAGCTACCTGAATGAAGATTTTCTATTTTGATATGTATTCATTTCTTTATTTCATGGGTAATTACACAGTCCCCATTCCTACCATATCTGAGAGGGCCACTGTCTTCAAAGTATTTATCCACACCAAACTTCTACAAAATATAGCAGTACCATTACCATTATTTTACAGATGAAGAACTGAGGTGCAGAGAAGTAAAGTGGTTTACTGGAGGGCATAGGGGAAGCCTGTGCACAGAAAGGAGGTAAGCGCGAAACTCCCGATCTAGTGCTCTGAACTGTGAGTCAGACGGGCTATAAAAAGTAAGAAAAATAGCCTGTGTCCTGTGATGCGGCATCTAGACCAGCGTAGTTCCTTTGACTAAGGAAAACTGTGTCAATTCACTGTAGCTGGGAGTCTGGCTTGTTGCTAATAAGAGAGTCACAGTTTTATTCAGCCTCCTTTAGCCACAAAAAAAAAAAAAAAAAGGAAAATTGAAAAAAATTAGCCTTTTGCTCAATGCTCTCCTCAGCAAGAAAAAAATTATAGCAACCCAACTATACATTGGTTAAGAGGGCCAAGCAGATATTCAAAACAATGTTATAGTGTTAGTTGAAATTTTTCATACTAACATATTTTAATAGAGGTGGTTAATGCACAACAGCCTCAGTAATTATGCCTACATCCTTTTAAGTATTATTGTGTTGATTTAGTTCCTGCACACTGTAGGGAACAGACGGAAAAATTCAGGCTGTTCATTAGCATGGCCTTAGAGGACACATCTGAGTTCAAAGTTCTGCTGCCGTAGGCCCAGTGGAAAAACTAATAAAATATTTTTCCCCAAAGTGCATAGAATCACAACAAGCAAGAGAAAGAGTAAATGAAAGAGAAGCAGTATCAGTTTCAGAAGTGGAATTATCCCATGGCAGGTGGAGTAGGTTAATTAAAGATGGAAAAGCAAGACTGTAGCAGAAGCAAAAACTAAATCCCAATCAAAAGCACAGTATTTTCACCACAGTACTAAGTTTCCAGATATGATGAGAAGTGGAAAAGTAAAAACAACTAAGAACAAAAGCCACAGATGCAAACAGAATCTCTCCCCGAGTCTTAGGGAGAAGTCATGTTGTCGTTTTTAATTTTGTCAGAGCATGGGAATGCAATGTTGTGGGATTATTAAAATATTTCTCATGGCAAAGATGTTTTGTTAGCTTCAGGTAAATATAGTATATTTATATGTTAACCATTTACAAATAGAAACTCCCAATCTCACAGATACCAACAGGCACTTCAGTGATGGGATCTGTGAAAATTTTGCTGACAATTCGTGATAGCCTAGAAATAAATAGGAGTAAAGCAGATCACGGGAAACAAAGCCTACTCTTTTCTTTCTGCTGAGGCTTTTCCCATCCCTTATTCTGAACTAAATAGTTGATCTGACCATCCACATGACCAGAGGGTTCATATCACAGCTCACACAGCATACGATAGTAGTTTAAATGACAATAACAGTCTCTAAATAGCACAACTCTTACACGCAGTCATCTTTCATGTTAGCAGGTGTGCCCTGGGCTTTCTTCTGCTATCTCATTCACATCTGAGGTGTCCTTATTTCTGAAAGAATTACTGAAACTTTCTTATGTCAGTGATTAAATTACCCCATTTATTCCTTCCTACAACAAATCAAATAAAGGATGGAAGTTATATTCATTTTTAATCCAAATGTTTTTTCCTCCTGATGCTTTGATTTAATTAACCAGTAATTGAATTAAGCGGTAATCACCACAGACTCTCTTTCTTGCTGTTATCTTCTGCTTACTATCCTCTCCTTGCTCATGGCTGATGTTAGCAGAGCAGCATGAGTGACATAATGCAATTTAAAGATTCTTCCATTATCTTACTTCCTTCGGCACCAAATCTTCACATCAAAAGCTATTTGCACACTGTGAAATTAAAAGGACACTCAGCAGATAAAAATCATGTTCTGTTTTTCACTTACTAACTGCTCCTAGGGTTATTAAACTTAAAGAATATGTAAAATGTCACTCTTCACTATCTATATTTATAATTCGGAGCATAAACAGTCTGGTCTTTTTAATTTTACAGTTTTATGGTGTTTAGGATCCAGCTTTTCACAGATTTCAGTGGTTCTCAAGAAATAGCCTAAATAAAGTGTAATATAATATTCAGAAAACTTAGAGCTTTATAAACGCTCTGCACTACATTGATGTCTGAAGTCATATTACCGTCTGAAGTCATATTACAGAAGGGACTTGGAGGATTTCAGCATCCCTCTAATAGCATGTTTAAGGCACTTCTTCATGTACAATTGCTTTATTTTTAGACTTGCAGATTATATTAAACACACATAGACAAGCTTGCAGGATCAAGACCTAAATTTGCCTTTTCTCTTAGCGTCTCAGAATTTGCTGCTCCTATAGCAACTGCTTTCCCATTATATCTGTTTATGAGAAAATTAATTTCTATGTTTCTCCTGGACTCTACAGCATTTTGCATTCAGCACATAGCTTGCATTATACAAACATCAAGATAGCATAATAATTGCTGATAACCTCTTCCTCAAATGCCCTGGAAAATTCTGGATGCTAAATCCTCCGTTAATGCATTCAATCTGTGCCAGACACATTAACGTTTGCCATTAAGTAAAAAAAAAGAAAAAAATAGTACATTGAAAATAAGTACCATATTCCAGACCACATCAATTTGGTTTTAATATTCATAGATTGGGTCACTCTACAGTTTCAATTAATGACTGATTACTGTGGTAACTTAGATGCAGTATTACATGTGGGTGGTTGAAATGGGACTGAGATCAACTCTCTTGCTTCTCACACTCAAACCCAAATTAATATGATTTACGTTCATATCGTGACTTTTTTTTTGTGACCTAACTCCTGTGGGTAATCCTCTTTATTCACGTGAAGAAGTTGTGAACTACATAACTTTCTCCCCAGGATGACACTATTTCCATATCTATATAGTTACTGGGAGTAAGTCATAGCCAGGGCAAATCTTCCATTATGCTATAAACTTTAGGGATCATTTTATCTCTTGCTAAAAAGCAACTATTTTGAGATTAAACAGCTGCTGTTTAACACTTCAGGAACATAATAGTCAACTTTATGATATCTAATAGAGGATATCATGTGCAATTGCTTATCAAAGGGGAATGTAAGTGAAAGTAGTATCTGAGCAATGATGGTATATACTGCAATTTCTAGATGCCCACATAAGATGACAAATAAAAAGACAATACAAACTAAAAAATAATGTTGTCACAAGAACAAAAGTGTATCTGTTGTTCTTGAACAGATTTAGGCCAATACTTTAAATCGGCCTTCCAATGGAAATTATGGCAGGAAAAAATACTCATATGTTTGCAGTTCTTTTTGTTTCTTTGATTCTGATGGAGGGGTTTTTTCACCTTAAAAAGGGGATAACATGATTTGTTTGCTGGGGAAAGCTGAGCACTAATGGACCTAGATGTTCTTCTGAGTTACATTTCAAAATTAGGGCTGCCACGGATAACCAGCCTTTTTAAAGATGTGCCATGTCATCCTTTAAGAAAGAAAAGGATGAAGGGCTTAAGTTTTATATTTCATTGGGAAAAAACCTCTGAAGCTCCTACTTCAACAGCTCTGATCCATTAACAAGCCAGCGGAAAAGATTTGACCTGCTGAATCACTTCCTGCAGCATTTGGCACAATGACAACAGAGCATTAACTAGGTCTAATGCCAATTACTTTCTGAGAGCTGAAGAGATCAGAGTCCCAGGCAGCAGGCCCGGTGGTCTCTGGAGGAGAATGTTTTTTGCAGAAGACACAGAGGCAGACTTCTCCCTAAAGGGAATATATTTTACAGTGATTTATGTAAGGAATTGTCGGCTTTTGAAACAATGAGACATTTACCACTCAAAACTCCTAATCATAAGCTAAAATAAAAGTCAGGCAGAGCTGCTCTTAATTACCCTCAGAGATCCTGAGATCCTGATTTCTCCAGTTCCCAGCAGTGATACATTTTTCCTACAGCATACAATAGCTTTGCAATGCACTGCTTTCCCCATTCCTTCAAATGTACAAACATCTTTTCCTTCACAACAAAAATTGACAGAAAATTTGAAAAAAACAAAAAGCTATATGAGTATGAATAAAACAAGGCTTCAAGCTGGGAAAATGGAGAATGAGTGAGAATGTCAGTCACTGATTTTACATCCATGCTCTTTATTTCTCTCATAAACTACTTTAAAACCAACTAGTAATAAGGTGGAACTTTCTTTCAAATATTGAAAAACACTAAATTATATAAATTCCGGGGTTACTTCACTCCCGTTGAAAAGCCAAAACTCCAAGAGCAGAATAAAGCAGGCTTGAAATAATTGTGTTAGATACCAGAACAGCTTCTAACCTTGTCCAGGCTGATAACTGGAAGGAAGGTCATTTTGATAGGCACAACACAATCGCACACACAGGAATCTGGCCAGGATGGTGAGATTCACACACCTATTCTTGTGAAAACCACCACAGGGATATTTAATAATAAGTGGTCGGGGTTTCAGTTTTCCTCCTTCAGTGAAATACTGAGCCCAATTTGCTGAACAGAGCTTTGCTACAGAATCAAAAGAAAAAGTGTTATTTTGTGCTCAAATTCTATTTTACAGGTTTCCTATCTAAGACTTGAGCGCACCGTGTTCATCTCATCCTTCTAATGTCCCAGCTCAGGAAGCAATGCAAGGATGTGGGCTGTGCTCAAGCTGACAAACCCCTTGGGATCTGAGAAGAAATATTGCAACAAATAGCTCATGCTTTGCATTACAACAATCTGGACGACAGAACCTAAACAAGGAAACTCTATAGTTTCCATTAACACGAGAAAGTCCTGAAATTATTGCAGAGACAAGCAGAAAATAAACTGTTCAGTCCTGTAGAGAAGGCCCAAATTAACAACAGAAGCCTCAAATGATAGCACACATACATACATATATATATTTATATAATGTTAAGATAGTTTATAATTTATATGTACATATTTATGCACACATATCTTTATATGTATTTGTATTTACATATATATAATTATATATGCATATATATAATGTATAAAATATATCTTCTGTTAGCTTTTAAATCATCTTTCTCTTGAGGAATCTTTTTTTTTCTGGACAGAAACCTTTGAGGGGTAAAACAAAATTCTTCTCTGACTTAAGTGAGATGAAATTTCAACCTGTGAAGAGACATACCTTTTTCTTGCCAATATGCTGAGAAGCAGCACATCGCTGAGGGATGCGGACAGAAAAAAGGAAATGTCATCAAGATATACCATCGGAAAGCAGAGGTCTTTCACTACTCTCACTGAATTTCTAAGTAGGCAATCTCTTTGAAGGACCTTGCTCTCACTTGACATGGATAATTTGGATACACACTGCTCTGTGTGAAACTCAGATCTCCAGCACATGACCAAACTGAAAGACTACATCTCCCTGCACTGATTCCTTTGCAGACATTAGGAGATCCCAGAAAACTATTGTGAAGTACCAAAATACAGCCTTGGGAATAACCACTTTGGCATCACTGGCTATCCTTGATTTATCTTGTGACAACCTAATGAATGGGGCCAATCTGCAACTGGTAAAGCTCTCCTGATACCAATGAAATTAGAGCAGGAATTAATTTGGTCCTGGAAGATAGTTGCAATATGCCATTTTTTCATGTGTAAGATATAGATGGAATAAATTAGATAGTTATATGTCTTTGCATGGTTAAAATAAACTAAGGATGTTAAACAGGCAGAAAGTGCATATGGCATGAAGAAAAATATTGATCTATCCTAATTATTGTCTGCCCAAAAAATCAAGTTAATGAATAGTCAGAAAATGATGTAAAACAGGCAGTGGACAATACCAATAAAAAGAAAAATTAAAGAAAGAAAACAAAAACCAATTATCATCTAATGCAGTTTTTCAGGAGAAGCCAATGGTCACTACATGAGTTATAAGATCTCTTCCCAAAAGCACTGTACTGAAATATACCTTAAAAAGCCCAGCCTGCTACACTGTCTTGTCATTGCAAATTTACTTTCATTCTTGTAGCCTTGTGCTCGAAAAGATGAGCTATGTTAGTAGCTGAGGCTGCTACATGAGAGCTAGCAGTCATCAGTCTGCCTAACAGAAAATACTAGGACGGAGACCGGGCCCTTTCCCAGGCAAAGCTCACAATTTACAGCATACTTTGAGTGCGCAGTACAGCATCCTTCAACACTGCCTGCAAAAATGCTCTTTTTCCATGAACCAGGGTATCCTTCTGTTGAGACAAAACCAGTGAAATTCGCTGTTTGCTTCTTATTATATGAGTTCCTCAAGCAGCGCTGGCCAAATGCCAAAATCCCTGGTCCTTCCAAGGTCTGGGTGAGCAGCAGAGGCCACAGCAGGAAACCCCGAGATGCTGCCAGCGCACCCGCATAAGACAGGTGGTGAAAAGGGGTGGGCTCCTTTCTGTTGGAAAGGACACCGTCAAGCCTTGGAGGAGTGAGAGTGACGTGGGCTATGCCCCTTGGAGCCATCAGCCTCACGCTCTTTCCGGAATGCCTTGTGGAAACCCCCTGAGCCAGAAATGGGAAGTCTGGGGCTGGCTTTGGTGGGCTGAGCGACACTGGCTCCATTCTTCCTTCAGATATCCCCTGCACAGGAGTGTGTGCTCCATCTGCCATCCTGAATCACACTTCCCCCTGCTACCAGTGGCCCTCACGGGCTCTGGAAATCAAACAGCAATGAGCCCTGCTGCATGACTGCAAGTGCAGCATTCAAAACCCACTGGAAATGCATAGTGAGGCATATTTTTCAGTTGTATATGACACCTCATGCTTTTCTTTTAAGAAATCAAACAAACTGTAGAATAGTAAATTGGATTAGAATTATTACTTTGTCTGCAAGGTTAAAGCACTCAAAGAAAAGGAAATTCAGGCTGCCTATGAACCCTTAAATTGTCTGCTACGCATAGATGTTCTTGCACATATGCCTTATGAAAGACTTGCATTACCCAACCCCATATTGTTCCCATGGGACACTTCATGGCTGTCCTCATCAGGACACAACTTGAGCACACAAGGGAAGGCTGAAGAATGTATAGATGATGCAAAATCTGGTTAATCCTAAGTTTCAAGCACCTCACTCAGTAACATATGAGGCTACTGTAATATGCTTTGAATGTTATTACAGTGGATGGCATTCCTCATTGACAGAAGTACACAAAATCATAAGCATTCCTCATCTGCAAGCCAGCTAAAACTGTCCGTAGATTCTAAGGCGCCATTTCGCAAAAAAAAAAAAAACTGGAAATTGGTTTTGCCCCATCCAAATAATTCTCTTGTCTGTCTTTTCTTGAATCTGTCTTCCAGATGAAGACATCATTTTGTATTCTACAAAATTGTTTTCAGGTTGGGACATGAAAATAGTTCTGGAGAAACAGCAGAGCCAGGAATATTGCAGGAATCACACAAAAATTTGTGGTGCTTTGCAGAATGGCAGAGCAAACAAAATCACACCTCTTCCCCAGGATTAATTTACCTGGATATAATAAGAGACAGACTACTACAAATATGGTCTCCATCACAAAAACCTTCAGCTGTACTGGCAGAAACACATGGCGACTACTATCTGCTTTCCAGGTTTAGTACTGCTTCAATATATTGGCAATCAAAGAATATTGTTAGAGCATTTAAACCAATATACCTCACCATGTAACAGGAGTGCTTACACTGAAATGTCAGTCAACACTTTTAGTGCCTTTTACTAGATTTTTTGGAACTCCTGGTTCAAAGGATTTATGATGAACATCTGGAAAGAAGGTTCATCCATCACTTATTTCAGTTTGTTAAACGTCTCCAGTCAGTGTTCAGGAAGGGTCACCCAGAGGAAACCCACAGCTGTCCCTTTCTTTTTGGCCAGACCTTGTGAGTTTTCACCCACAAGCCTTCTCAACACATATTCCCTACTCTTCTCACACAGGGATTCATCCTACAGACAAGGAGGACCTATTGAAAACAAAAAACCCCACCCGACCTTCTCCACAAGAACAACTTCTGGGGAAAAAAAACCACACACAGAGAGAAGAAACAGAACAAAAAGAGAATAAGGTGTTACTTACTGGTTAACACAGTGATTGATCTTGCTGACTTGGAAACCATATTTGAGTTCACTACCAACAGAGTTACTATGTAATATAGGCCATGGTATTTGGCATTAAAAACCACAGGGGCAGGTAAAGTGCTATTGAATTCTTCGAACTGGAAAAAGTAGTTCTTGGATTCTCCAGCTATCTTCACAACATATACAGAGGAAGAGCTCACCACATCAGATGCTTCCAGGGAGACAATGATAGAATTGTCTTCTCGGACAGTAACCTGGAAAGGTTCTGCATTCTGCAAGACAAGAACAAAGACTTTGCTGATTTAAAATCTATTATTTCACTTTTACCCATTTCCCTTGGTATCCATAGGATACTCATGTTGTATTTGTGATAAAGTTACATTTCATATTCTGCAAGACACTTAACATCAAACACTAGCAAATTTTACAGAATACAATTCACAGTCAGCCAAAGCCCACAGGCATCTGATTATCAGGCCAGTCTCTCTGCAGCAGAGGCTGGTTCCTGCCATGTGCCTTCTGATGCTCTGGCTACTCCATCCGTTACATCCCGAGGAACAAAGCCTCCGCCATTCTTTCCTGACAGAAGGTGGAGTAGAGCAGAAGAAGGATGAGATTAAAAAGGGTATCAGAGGCAAGAGGATTTCCAATAAAGCCACAAAGTGCAAGTCATTTAAATCACCAAAAAAGAGATGATTAAATCAAGACTCTTTTATCTTGCAGAAATAGGATCATATATTTCTCAGTGCAATATATTCTGAAAGCCTGCAACTGAAGAATAATTTTTGGCACTGACGAAGATTTTCCAAATATGTCCGTTCCAGCAAGTACCAGGTGATAAGCAGCTCTCAGCACTACGTCCATGGCTTTAGTTGGTACTTTTCATTTCCTAAGCTACACCATTTCATTTTCAATATTTCTTTTATTAGTAGTAGAGAGAAAGGAGGAATTTAACCTTGTTTTCGTATATCATGAGCAAGTTAAGTCATTGCCAGCTGAAAACACTTTCCTTTTTATTAATTGCCAACCAGCTGTCAGCAAGAAGCACTTGTTCTCTACAGGAATTTCAAAACAGATTCATGGTAATTAATGAGAAGGAAAAGTTCAAGCTTTAATCAAGAGTTGCCTTTTTGTTTATTAGACCATGCTGCTGCTTGGAATCTTTTTACCCCCTGTGAAAACTGTAATGTATGATATTTTCAATTCCCAACTCCATGGTATCTTTTTCTACTTCATATTTCACAGGCTGAGAGGTCTGTTTGGGGGGCAGATGGGGCAACCATGGCTAGTTTGCAACTTACTCATTCAGTCAATTTGTTCCTGCACCAAAGAGCTAGACACCTCCTTCAGAGAGTAATTCTAGCAGCTTGGCTACCTCCTGTCTTCTTTTAGTTTTGTTTAGTGGGGATTCTTCCATGAGAATAATCTTTTTTGGATTTATGCTGCAAGACCCATGCTCCCTATTTGGAATTTACACATATGGCGTTTCCAACTCCTGGCATTCAAAAAAAAACCAAAAAAAACCCCACAAGAACAAAGATTCTAGGACTGTAAGCTTTTAAGTAACAGTAGTTTGCTTTTACATACATTTATGCTTTTATCATGGGGCTTTGAGATTTCACAGTGTATCTAAGGTCATATCACCGTCTAGGCAAAACTATAGGCTTAAGAAAGGACCTGAGCAAATCCACTCATCTGACCCAACATGAGAACAAGTGTATAATAAGACCAGCCGAAACAGGATAACCAGTCTAGACAGCTTCAAGCCTAAGACTAAAAATAGAGGCAATGCAACTTCAGCTGCTGATTTGAGGTTTGCTTTGATTAGTCTTTTAAAAAACTACTTTTAAGTTGCCAATGTTATCAATAGATGAACACTTCGGTGTGGAATTCTGGGTAATTTTTCACAGATGGCAGAGCGATTGCTCCAAAAGGTTTACAATGTAAGACTACAATTATGCAAAAGCTTCCATGTGTTTTCCTGAGCCTCAGCTGAATTCAACAGGCTTACCCTTGACTAGATCAAAATACCACATTTCAAGTGTTTATATTTTGCCTTAAATCCTGATCCAGCGTTTGGATCCACACAGATTCAAACCTTTAACTGGGGATTATGTTTAGATCTGGTCAAAAACAAGTAGAGGTTCTCTTATCCTTCTTCCTCCTGCAATGATTCCTACTTCAGCTCTCCTGATGTGGGAATTCAGGAGAAGGACGGCACCCACAGACTGGCTTTCCAGAAGCATGTACACTACGGTATCACAGAAAGCACGGTTGTCTTCCAAGGCCAAGCAAGGAAAGACAGACCTGATTCACCAAGGTTATTTCTACACGTTAAGCTTGAAGTGCATGTATAAACCCATAGAAGTCATTGGATTTGTCCTTCCATAGTCTTGTGTTTGAATGCTTCAGTAGAGGAAAGAGAACAGTGTTATCTAAAATAACTCTAGCCTTCCCTCAGCTTTGACACTGAATTGCGTGGTACTAACTCAACATGCCTACCTTGCTATGAAAAGACAGGTAAAAGATCCCAACAAATTTATACATGCCAACAAAGAGTTCAAAGCAAGTTCCTTGTGTTTGGTTGTATTATAAGTAATTTGTGATGTTAATCAAGTACAGCTGGAAATTAAACATATAATTGCAGAGTTATAGACATTCCTAAGATATAATTAGATGCTTTCAGATTGCTCATATGGGGTGTGATTTTATTCTTCGATTCCTCCATGGGTATTGTATTAACCATGTTGAAGAATGTACTTTTGTTTTTCCCCACACAATGTTTTCTTGAATTCACAGCAAGTGCCATTCAGTGAATGATCCATTAACCTTCTTCAATAGTTCTCACACAATTAGCATAACATGCCTCTGCTAGCTAAATACATAGAAACCTCACAGATATATGCTATTGTTATCTATGACAACACATGACTGGGAAAACTAACTTTTTTTGAGTCCTTTATCTCCTAAGCATGTGGGGATTGTGAAATGATAGCCTCCCTCCTTCATGTGCCTGTGACCACATGCTTTTGAACCACTGGTGCCATGATGCATAGGCATTTTTTGAGTGACAGCTCTTCAGTAGCAGTGCGGCTCATCCATCCCACACCCGCGCCCACCTGCATAATGCATCCCTCCCTTGAGTGGTACCTATTCTTTTCAGTGATAATGTGGCCTTCTTGCACACACCTGTACATGTCCAGGCTTTTAAACAGCGGTATGCACGGGACACATGGTTTGTGGGAGGCATCTGTTGTTTATTATCCATTGGCTCCTGAAATAATTTTTATCCTTTCATTTCAGCTCTAAGGTTTGGTTTATAGAATGAAGTGGCAGAGAAGGGATGAATAAAAATGCTTGGCAATTAACATGTCATAAGATGAGATCACTTCTCTCTTTTGGGATATGGATTTCAGTTTGGCAGTGTTTTAAAAGAACAGACCATTCTGGGCATCCTGTTCTTCATGTTGTATGAGGTGAGGGTTACCAGCCAGGACTGGGCTTGTAATTTTGGGAAGAAGGCTAGGAACAAACCTGAGTATTTTTTCTAAGCACCGCTGGAAGTGACAAACATGCCCCACTTAACTAGATTGTAAAGCCACTGTGTCTTAGGACTGACAGCATCAGTATGGTAAATACACATTTCATTACTTCTGGTCAGCTATCTCCAGGATTTAATTTGCTGGTGTCACAGCTTGAGCGGCTGTTTCATGCCTGTGGGGAAATTTGGCAGGGCTTGTGCATTCAGAACCAAATGAGTAGCTCCAACTTCCTTCCTAGTTTATTACTACAAACTCGTGCCACGCTAAAGCACTTAGAAAAAAGAAAGGGGGGGGGGAAGTAAATCCCATAATGTGATGCCTGTTCACAGTCATTTCCAGCGCAGGGATGAGTCATGCTAGTGGAATTTCCAGCCAATAACCAGGTCCCAATTAAAATAAAAAGGAGGGGGAGGCAAGGAGATATACAACACGTCAAATAAACAACATTCAAAGAGTAATAGGAAAATAAATGGCGTGCAGCAGAGCTCAAAGTTCTCTTTTCGGAAGTCTATATCCTCAGTTTATTCCCTTAAAACAGTGTGAGTTTTACACATGAGGAAGAGATGAAAGTTGCAAACCAGCTACTAATTCTATGTACTTTAGCTTCTGAATGTCTCACTCTGAAACACATTGGGCCAGGACCCAGTTATCAAAAGTGCATGTTCTGCTGACTTTAGGAGGAGCTGTGGGTGCTCATCAGCTCTGTGAAATTAAAGAAAGTACTGGTAACTGCATCAGGTTATCTAATGCCAGACAAGTGAAACTAAGACCCTGAACAAATCTGACTTCTGTCAGCTCTTACAGAGTAAATCCTGAAGTATCACAGAGTTTTCAAAGTGGGCATCTGAAATCACAAAGCAGGAGTCAAGTTTAAAGTTATGAGGATCTACTTAGGGCAAAAGTACCATCATGGTCACCTACTGTATAATGGTTGTCAAAAAACAGATCAATGTAAGTATTACAAGACGATACTGAACACTATATCCACATCTCTTGGATTAAATACTGGCTATTTTTGCGAGTGATTCTACTATACTCAGATATATTTTGTTCTAGTGGCCAATAATGCTAATTTCATTCTAAATCACACGATGACTCGTTCTCACCAAGATTCATCTTACTTAATTTTTGGTACTTAAATGGAATGCCTGAGAGCTAGGATGACCTTTTCAGGCAGAGTAACCTATGGATTCATCTGAGATCTGAATTACTTTTGAAACTGCACTGAACAGCCAAAGGGTCCATGCTCCTGGCTTGGCAGAATTCCTGCAGTCCTCTGTCACCGGGTGCAGTGAGTCCAAGCATTATAACAAAGAGAGGACTGGGATCCAGATTTCAGGATCTTGGCCTCTGCTATAGTCTTGCAGTGGTACCCCCACAGAAAACACATAAGAAATTTCACAAAATAAACAGTATTGCAAAATATGCATAAAATTCATATCACAGTATTTTTGCACCAGCTTCCAAATGTATATTTTTCCTCCGATGGTGACAAACGATACTGAAGAACAATTACAATAAAAATGGTAAACATTCATTTTATTCAGAAATTGGAATCTTACCTCCAATAAATCTCCTATGCACTTGTTGGAAATTTATTGTTTCATGTGTGTCACTGTGCAAGGAACAGAGTCAAATTCTGGCCTATTTAAATTGTTTTAGTAATTTACTCTATTTTATAAAATTCTCTCTCTCTCTCTCTCTCTCCGTGCAGGCTAGAGACTTCACAGTTTTGGGACGATCCCAGCCACCTTCCAATCCTTTATAGCTAGAAAAAAGAGGTGTCCCTAAAACTCCCTCCTGTTGCAATGTGAAGTCACCAACCAGAACAGGCAACAGACTCTGGTTTACACAATTTAGCTGTGTTTTGAAGTACAAATTATTACTTAAATCTTTACTTTAGTTGACCCTTCAGGTTCCCACCTTGCTTCCATCATTACTGCATCATCTGACTCAGCCCAATACCATATCTTTCTTATTTTCACAGCTCCCTGCTCATACTCTTCACAGAATATTTTCTACTAAATGTTGCAACATCAAACCTTACACTGTTTATGTTCCACATCCAGTCTCTTTACTTTTGTTTCAAAGGCTCTCAATAAAAAATATTTCATATGACTGAAACTGATATGGTTTCACAAAAAGATACAAGCAGTCTCAGAAAAAGCAGTTCTCGTAGCCATGACCTAAAAAGATAGAGCATAGGCAAGGACTGGGCAGAAATTGTCCCACACCAAGCCTTCCTAATTTAGTTATCATTAGTAGATCCTATAGTTTTAATGAAGAAGGCAAAGTCATCCTTATGGAATTTAGGAAAGAAAGTACATCCTGAGCTTTCCACATGTTCCAGTGAATTCTGGAGAAGGCACAGACTTGATGAATGTTGACTGCAAGAGGAAAGGATTGTTTGAAATGGTCTTCAAGAGTGTGAACAAAAATGTTACAGATTTGTAACAAAAATGTAAAGACTTCTTGACAATAAGGATATTTATTCCCGGGGCTTTTGTTTTTATCTACATGTCCCCACAGGTTGTGCAGAGAACTTCCCTTGATAAATACTCTTTGGAAGAAATATTCCATGGGAGAAACAGAAACCCTTATCTTCAAGATTTTCCATGCAAAAAGGAATAGTTTAAGAAGTGAAAAGATAGCAAAGGAGCAGTTCTCAATAATTTATGATGTTTGATTCAGGTTAACACACTATTTCTGGCATTCTGCTCTGTGAATAGTGTCCTCAGCACTGTTGCTATTCTCAGTCTTAAAAAGCCAGTAATAACAACCTGCTAGTCATGAGCGTCAACATTTCTTTGCTCTGGGAGACAGTTTTAAAGGGACAGGTATTTTTTTCACCTCTCTGCGCACCAATTCAGAATATGAGGGCATGTTTTAAGCAAATGTCTATACGGTATGTACAGTCCATCACGTTTTGCTACCATTCTAAAGTTAATGATCTGCTTTAGAGCCACTGGAAGGAAATCTTTCTTGACACTATCAACTGCTCTTGCAATAGCATTAAGTAAATGACAGAATGCTAAATATGTGAAAAAGAAATGTTTGCATTCAGTAAAGCTAATATCTTTTACGTATCACCTTGTTAGCATATCTAATATTTAATAAATTATTGCTAAATATATACTTCTATCCCATCTTTCTAGTGCAAACTGGAGAGGGAAAAACCCAAGTACAGTGATCCAAAGACCTTGATGTTGACTAAGTTTAAAACTAGGTTAGAACTTCATGGATGACATTTCTCCCTGTTATGGATCTTAACTGCATATATACACCCCAAATACAACAGGAATTCACTCTCAGGCAGATACAGTTTGGTTTCTCTCCACTCTAGATTTTTAGCTTCTCTCTAGTACTGAAATTATGTCAAAAAGGATAATACTTCTGAAGGAAAATATGAATTTGGTCCCCTTCACCAACCACTAACACTTTCATCTATCCACTCAGACCTTTCTGGAGCCTCTGCAATTAAACTTTAGCCATCCCTTGTGGATGTACCCAAACATATACACGTGCCAGATGAACCATGTGCTTTAATTAAAATGCATCTGCTCTCTTCAGCCTTTATGTGAGTAACTGAAAACAAAAAAGGGCATAGGAAACATATTACATTGCCTCATCAATTCCCTTGACTCTAACTGTCCCTTGTAGTGATCTTCCCCAAGCAATACTTGGACTCTGTCTTTGGGAGAACAGTTAAAGCAAATTTCTACCTGAACAAATGTAATATGATCAGAATTGTATGTAGGCCAGGTGGGAAGACAAGTTCATGTTAGGTTAAAATACAATTCTGTTAAATTCCAAAAAGGAAAAGTAAGGAGAAAAGGAAAAGAAAGATTACTTTCTAGGAAAAGGAGTTAATTGAACAGTATGCTCCACATACACGTTATCCTAAGAATGTACACACTCTCCATCAATTGAGAGTAAATGCTTTCACAGCACAGCGACTACAGGTCAAAACACATTCAACTATATTTCAGTTCCCTCTCCATCATAGAGGAAAGAAAATGGAACAGATCACCCCAGGAAAACGCTGCAGGAGAAGGCAGAGTGAGTGAGAAATTAATGTGGATTTTGAAGAACTTGGATTATTAGAAAGACATGGTCTCAAACGATCTTTGAGGTGTCTTACGTTTCAAAGTGCCCTATGGGAGATGAGAAGGAATACTGGAGGAGACATGTTTTCTGGACAATGAAGGACAAATTAATTCATGCTGTTTAGTGCTCCAGCTCCGAAATTGTGGATTCACCTGTGCAAATGATGGAAGTCTGTAATATAAGCTTCTGATGCTGAAACAGCTTCTGAATAGTTACTGATGTTGAAAGGTGACATTAGAAAGTCACACAGAAAATTCCTGGTGTTCAACAGAACGCGAAGACTGATGTTGCACCATGAGAAAATTGTGACCATGACATGCTTCATCACTGCTGTGCAGCTGAGAGGAACTGGACTGGAGTCAGCTGAACTTCGTCTTACATGCTCTGGCAGAGAGTATGACAGAGGGGTAGAGACTGAGCCTTATGGGTACTACAAAAGTGAAAATGCCTTCATCTTTAATTGATAGTGTGTAGATATACCCTTCATATGTGCACAAGTGAACTAGTTCTTATAGACAGAACGCAATGTTTTGCTATTTGCATTATCTACAAAGAAGACAGCTGGGAGGAAGTTAGATTTTTAGTTTATCTGAGAAACTGGAGACCAAGGTGATTATCTAATTCATTTGAAATCACAAAGCAACCTAGTGGAAAATGGTGGAAGAGAACAAGGCTTTCTTCCCCGCCCCGTGTTAATCTATCATAAGAGAACAGACTAGACACCAGTGAATAAACTTATAGATAGGGGCTATTCCAGGAGCCTAACTCCTTCTTCCATAACTCCAAGTGATTTTAAAGGGAATTAGGCACCAAAGTGCTCTTAAGTATTTTCAAAAACTCTATTTTTTCAAATATGTTCTGAGACTACTAGAGAGGTTTGAAATTTGAAATAAGGAGCCATTAATAGAAAAACGTAATAATTTTCTGTTTCAAATAAGTTTTTCTGACATGAAGAATTCATAAGCAGTTGTGGGGTACATTTTGTCCCCATCTAAGCTGCTGACTTCTGTTTGGTCTAGAGTTCACCTTAAACAAGCAGTCTGCCTTACTGCCACTCATTTTTCTATCGCTCCCTGCCCCTCAATCTCCCCAGAAAAAAAGCTCCAAACACCAACCACCCTTTCTTCAAAGGTCACAGGAGCCATGGCACGGTCAGGAAAAAAAAGCCTAAATCCAGATCACCAGTCTTCCTATTCTGTGCTCTAAAATACTTACTACTTTTCTGCCCAAAGCCATAACCATAATGTGGCTGTGGCTATCCCCTGAAAGATTGCTTACTCAGGTTCAAGCGCAGGTTTATTTTGTTTTCAAATCCAAGTGGAACCTGATATTCTGCCCTTTAATTACCCTGTTGTGTTCATGTGTTCTCTAAATTGGCAAGAGCTGACCAGATAACCTGATGAGATTTTTCTCATGTTATTTATGCATAGTTCCTGTGGCTGAATGGCTTTTTTGTTGCTAAAGTATTTGCTGTGCAGGCTTTTAGGTGGTTGGCTGTTTTGCTTGGTGGGGGTTTTTTTGCTTTTTCCCAACCCGTGCTCAAAGAGAGGCAAGCAGCCAGTGCCATTTCCCTGATTACTAGCAAGAGATGAGCTCTATAATTCTCTGTAGAGCACAGGGTCAATTGCAAATCCACACAGAACATTTCAGTTGTTGCTACAGCCTGACTTTCAATTCATTTCCAATGTGGCTTTAGGCTCAGCTCAGCCATTTGTACTGATTTGATAAATTCCTACCCACAGAAGAGTTCTCCATCACACTGCTGCTGGCAACGTGCTGCTTGATAGTCATGAACGCTACCAAACTCTCTAATGCTGCAAAAACTCATAGCTTGTCACTGCCACCTTCCCCTGCAGGGATAACTCCAGCAGGATTTATTTGGTCATAGTGTTTCAAGCATTTAGTTTTTAGTACAGCTGCCGCAGGCTGGCTTGAAGGAGGTGAATGAGAGGAGCGAATACAAAGCTTAGGAAATGGAGTCAGGACCCTCAGCTGTGGGATGAGGTCCTTTCAGATGCAACATATACCACCCCACCTGCCCAGAGGAAGAGACTGGCCAGGGGAGAATGACTGCTGTTACCTATCGGAGGGATGACAGTCCAAGTTACTGAGTGTTATATGGCTTTTGTGAAAGATATAATTCTGCTACAATATCCTCTCCTAGCAGCTTAATGGCTTCAACTTGGAAAGCAGAATCTTCTGCCACTGTGTTTATCAGATGAGGAAAATAATAATTATTTCTTGTACTCTGATACACAACCACCACATTTATCCTTCATTGGGATCCATTTGTGTGCTATTGCGAGAACTTGCTTAAATATTCTGCACACCTCTGTGTGTATAACTAAAATACTGAATATCCTGTTACCTACAAAGTGAGGAGACCTTAATGACATGTTAGTTGAAACTTTCATGCTGAGACTTCTGTACTTGTTGTGGGATTCATCTGGCTTCATTTTTTCAATCTAAAAATAGGGCATACAGTCAAATCTCATCATCTAGGCTCCCTCTGTACTCTGTAGGGAGAGGCAGATCTGAAGAATTTGATTTATCCACTTCAGATTAAACAAACCAACTTCTGCAGATGCTTTTCTCTCTCTGTGCACCTTCCTTTTAAACATCAAGAGTCAGATGAGACCAGAAACATCAGCTGTGTATGGCATGATGGCAGTTGCAACTAGATTTGTATTGCCATTTTTATGTATTATGGCTCCTAATCTTTTTTGTCTAAATTGACACTATAAGGTTTAAATTTTGTTTAGCTAGTCTCTTTTTCAGCAGTATAAAAGTACACGTTGGCCATGACTGAGCAAGGCATATAACTTTAAGCATACAAAAGGTCCTACTCAGCAAAAGATATAAGCATGTTCATAAATCCTCTGCCTATGTGACAAAGGCTGGCCCTGTGTACAAGAATCAATCAGGAGATCAAGGTCTCTTCTCTCAAAGAGCAATGAAGCTCTGAAACTTCCTTCTAATTTGTTTTGTGTCTTTTATGAAGTGAGGTTGTTAAAAAGTCATTCAAAGGATAACAAAAATCTTGGTTCATTAGGTGATGCTGAGAACCCTGTTCTGCAGATTTAGTATTCTCTTCATACAAATTATTATTCCCTGCTGCTGTCATGTGTTTTTTACACTTGGCTGTTATGCAGTGGCCCACAGGGATGCAGACAAACCTTTATAAATACATTCACCAGCCTAGTATCTTAGGTTGTGGTAGCTCAGCAGTAATAGTATGGAGAGCATACAGATTAAATTTCTAGCTGGTTTGGCAGTTACAAACCCTTTGAATGCAGAATTTATAGAATTAAACTTTAGCCATTAGCTTTCTTTTACATATTTTTCTTTTAATACCTGACAGAGCTTTTCCCCAGGCATGACAATGGCTAGCTAGGCAAGGCTTAATACACTGAGAGATGAAAGTCAGTTGAGAAACGGGTGTGTGGAAATAGTCAATGGGAAGTCTGTTCCCTAAAGTAGAATTGACTGTTAAACAAAAATATATAATTTTAGAACACTGTTTCCTCATTTTAACGCAGGATTCTAATTCTTTATTGTCTCTTCTGAAAAGGATGATTTTAAAACAGCATGACCTTAAATGAGTCAATGTGACCTTTCCCAGATATACCCCAGAGTAAATATTTACTGAGCTTTATTTCATAGGCATTAACTCATTGGTAATATAAAAAGCTTTCAGGTCACTAGACAATGCAATATATAATATTATTATTGTGACATAAAAATATGCGCAGCTTAAAAGTGATATTGATTTTCTTTCCTAGTTAACTTCTAGATATGAGTTCACCATGTATTGGTTTATGTCATTGTTTGCTTCTTCCATTTTATGAAGTATTTTTGTCACTAGTGAAAATGAAGGATGGAGATGATGACATGGATTTTTTGCCTTTTCTTTAATTCATAGCAAGTGATGCTTCCATACATAAGCACTGGTCATTTCGTATTACACTACTCCAGGCAAAAAATATATTAGTCTAGTTGGCTGGCTGCCATTGGCCAGTATCAGTATGGTCGTTTCTCAATAACTGCAATGCAAATGTACAAATCTCTCTTATATCATCAATTGTGACACTCAAAATGCAAGCAATAAATATATTCCCTAAGCTCATGCCCAACTCTTTGACTGAACCAAAATATTTTTCATGATCCTCCTGTGAGCATACCTGTACTTCAGAATACCAAAATTCAGGTTGTTCTTTTTGCACATATGTGACCATGAAAAGTCACTAAGATCAGTTTTATAAATGTATATTGATGTCTTACAATGCAGATAAGTATCTGCAAGATCTTTTAAAAAAAAAAATCAAAGTGATTTTCTTTTAAAAAGTCAAGCATGCACTGCTAAATATCTCCACTTGCACAGCATGGTCCTTTATGTATGCATACATACAAAACCTACCCATCCGACAGATGCAAGAACATGCACACTGGCAGCGCTGAGCCCCCGTGGCAATGGAAGCTGTTTGGTAACTAAGCCAAATGAGCGGCTTCTGTTAGTTATTTATAGCTTTTTAAAATTTTAAATACATTCTTGACTTGTTCTCCACCAGGTCCTTACTGATATCTTTCAGTTTTTCCTCCACTTCCACTCCAGTGTGCCCATACAGCAATGAAACCCCTTTACTATCAACATCAGACTACATTTTTGTGTCTCAGCTCAGGTTTATTCCTGATGTAGTTTTTTGCCACCTAACTCAGGTGCCAGCAAAGCCAATGGACAGAAGTATGCTCTTGGACAAGCTGTTTCCCATCAGCCTTTAGAAATTTAAAGCAGCGGAGAAAGGAGAAGGTTCGGTGTTTGGTTGGGGGGGTTTTGGTGGCTAAATGACAATAAGTTATATTAAGTATTGCAACTCCAGGCACATTCTTGTGATGATTTCTCAAGTGATGCCAAGAGCGCTGAGAGCACACAGAAGAAAGCTATGGCTCAGTGTTGTTATCGTGTTTTCGTCAGTGGAGAAACTCATCACCCAACAGCATTGTGAGCTCCCAACATCTCACAGCACCAAAAATCATTTGCGAGCAACAGCTTCTCTACAGCTTAATGAAACACCGACAGCAACAGACTGGGTGCATACTCTGAGTTCGCTTCAAGCACCATCATTGGTTTAAATTACCCCGAAGATTTGGACCATAAACACAATCAGTTACCACAGCTCAGCCTATAAGCAAAGATGTATTTATCTACGGTAACCAAATTGGCCATGCTCTGCTTATCCCTGCTGTTACAAATACATCTCTTAGTATGTGTGTGAAAGAGCGACCATTCATACTTGCATAAAGTATTTGCATGTTTATGAGTAAACTGTAATCCATTTGACTGTATTGTTCTTTCCCATCTTATGAGCCCTATAAGCTCTTCATTTAGTTCTCACACTTTGCATACCAAAAAGACAGCAAGGGAAGAACATCAATATCCTTATAAAGATGCCCACAAGTACAGAAAGTCTGCATAAATAGGAAAGACTAGACTCAAACTCTAGAGACCATGCTCCAAAGAGCAGGAATGTTTTAGTATCGGCCACAGTAAAAACAGAAGCTAGAGAAATGTTGGGTTTTTTTTTTCCCATTTGTCTCTACTTGAAAGAGGGGAAAAAAGACATGCATGAGTGATGGTAATGGAAGATCTGTTTGTGTCCAATTCACTGGAAAAACAGTACAAGGACATATCATCCTTGTGAAATAATTTGTCCTGTATTCCTTGAGCCAGATGAAAGCCCCATTATGTACTAAGTAACATGTGCAGATGAATACAGATTTGGGAGATCTATTATTCTCTCAAAACACACTGCCTCGGTGTAACTTGTCTTCACCTCTGTCATAAAAACAGGCTTCTTTGAGTGCTTCATACTGTCATAATGCATGGCTTTTTTGACTAACCTAGGATAGATTTGAAAGTGCCCAGCAGTGACGAGGAGTTATTCATGATTAGGGCTCTTGCTGTGAAACAAAACTGACACGTGCTCCTGAAACATATAGCAATTAGCAAGTGTGAAATAAAAGAAAATAAATAAATAAATCACACCACACCAGTTGTTACCAAGGCACACAGAAGCGAAAATAAAATGAGAGGGCTACCTCTTTATAGTCCTGGACAGCTTTGCAATTCAGAGTGATGTTTATGAGTACATAACAATTTCATTCCCTAAGATGAGGCTCTGTGCCTCACGCTGACACATCTGAGCTCCTCAAAATTTTTCTCTTCACACCACTATGAGATACAACGTGCTATTATCACAGACTCTCTCCACATTGCTAGTTCTCTAACCTGACAAGAAGTTTGTGGAGGAACAGAAGATTTTGAGGTCTAAAGAAAGAGTCCAGATCATATGTGTTTCACTTAATTATCAAAGTTTTTCTCCTTTTACAGCTCTGAGAAATAAAATGAGGTCTAGTATTGTGCCTGGTGCAGAACAGTGCATTGGAGCCTGTTCAGCCCATGAGCCGTTGTGTTACCTGTAAGATTTAAGGGCTAACAGAGCAAATTCTTCTTCCATATCAAATTAAATAATAACAGAAGAAAAAATTGTACCTCCTACAATAATGAGGCCCCATTCTTGGTTGAAATCTGCTACAATCACATTACAAACAATTCCAAATGACACAAAAACACGTCTCTGCCAGCAAAAAACAGTCTGCATCTACACATGGTAAGACAGAAGTTGGAAAGTAAGGACCATGCTGTTTTATTAAGCTGTCCTAGAAAAGCCAGTAGCTATCACTCAGATGCAGGTCAGGAAAAAAAACCCAAAAAACTGTTGTCCAATCTGGCATGAATGTAGACTGAAATCAAATGCATACAGTTCTTATCATCACCTGCTACAGCACACTCTGATAACCGTAGATGTGAGGATAGAAACAAAGCCACCTTTCCATTCAAATATGAATCCAGTCTGTTCCCCTTGGGTCCCAGTCTGCTAGGTTAATGGCAAGATCATCCTTCCTTATTTCACCCCAGGGAAGCTATAATCCCGACACACGGTCTCAGAAGTGTGCCATCCCTTGCTGCGGCTAACCCCAGCATTACTCTGATTTGCCCTCATGGCTAGCCAAAGTACTGGCAGTGTATTTTGCACTAGGTGAAAAGCACTCTGTTTGAGATTTTTAAAGGTATTTACAGATCCACTATATAAATTTTTGCTTTTGAAAATCTCACTGGCACCAATTTGCACGTTCACAGACCTAAAAATCTGGCCTTTATAACTTCCACACTGTGGACCTAAGCATGATTCCTGCAGTACTAGGTGACCCCATTGATGTTAGCAGTTGATTTATATTTGTTAAGAGAACTCAAGTATTTTATCTGAAGCTGAAAAACTTGCCCGTTATTTTATCCTAACTTATGTTTTGAAAAAATTATTGAAAACATATTTCATACCCGCATCTTATATGGTGGGTTTTGTTTTGTTACATTTTAAGTATTTCATGTTAGCTCTTCCAAGAAATTCCAGCACATTTTTGCAAAAGCAGCTCATAATGAGGATCTAGGGAGAAAGACCAAGAACACAGATAGAATAATGATTATAATTCAAACAAAAATCCTCAAAGGGCACAAAAAGTTACAACTGTGATAACTAATTGATTCTACATACACAAAAAATGATAAGAAGGATTTTGCCCTGGTAAGAGATTTTTTTTTAAAAGGGATTTAATTTATTACGACTCTGATCTTTTTTTTTTTCTTTTTTTCTTTGAGATTTTAACTGTCAGGCAGCATATCCAAAAGAAAAATGATCCCATCCAGGAAGTAATTATCTGCTTTAAGTGTGCTGTTTGACTTCTTTCCTGCTACAGTGATACAGTGATCTCTGGCAGAAGGAGGAAGCAGGGAAGTTGGGGGAGGAGAAAAAAAAAATTATTCCGTAATTTGAGAAGTTAAAGACATTTCTCTGTGTCTCAATTAACAGAAGGAGGGCTTGTTCTGCTGTGGGAGCAGCGCAAGGTTCCTAAAACCACGGACTGTTTTAGTGACTGTGTGTCATGTTAGAAACTGGAGAAACATAAGGGGATGACACAGCTTTATTTGCTCAGAATAATAACCCCCTAGAGCCACTGCTAGTCGGAACTGTTATTACACATTGGGCGATCAAATTCGGGGGCTCCATCCACACAGCACAGTCAGCTCTGGGTATGGGCAGATGTTGAAGCTCTCATTATCCTGGGTTTGCTTCCCCCGGTTTGGCTGGCTGCCCTGGGCTGCCACACAAGGACAGATGCACAGCACAAGTCATTCAGGCTCTTCCCTTCTCCACTGGTTCCACGCCTATTCACTATAGAAATTTGTTCATAAGTTTGCAAGGTGGATGTACTCCTCATATTCTTAGAGCCCTGTTTATAAATGTTTTATTACCCCTGACTTTGGTTTATCCCAGATCCTGTTATCCTAGATAATTGAGAGTTGAATTGAACATTTAATATTTAAGATATGTTTCCTGTGTGTTTTGATGATGTCAGCCTACTTATTGAATCCCTTCACTGGTTATCCCGCACAGACTAATCTTTTGTCCTTTTCCCCAAAGAGTTTTGCAACCATTATTTGATGCTAGTCTTTCCATATTGTTACCCACCTTCTTTTCTGCCAGTAACAGGAGACACAAGTACCTATTTCTGCTTCTTTTCTTACTGCTCCTTGTACGTGACACTGTCTTGCCATAAATAAGCAAGAATGCCTCCTTTTTATAGAGGTTTGTAATAAATCTCAACAGCTTCTGTCAATTGTTTCATGTATATATTTAGAAAATATATAAATAGGAAACAAGTTTCAAATAAAACTTGCATGTGGTTTGCTCCCACATTCCTCACCTTTAAAATAAATTTTAAAAAACAGTAGATTAAAAAACATAAGTATTTTGTATCTCTGACTGATTTATCTGTGTGTTGCATTCTGCAGTCTCTCTCTCTTCTGTATCCTTTTTTTTTTCTTGCTCCTGACTGAAGTGGATTGGTGCTGCTCCTTTGGAGACTAAGATGGTTACCTCATCTGGTGATGACAGCAACCAGCCCAGTCCTAACAGGAGCTCTCACTCCTTCTTCAATCTGCACTGCAGGCATCGAGCACAGCTATGGGATAATTAATCTATATTAATTTTCATTGCTTTGCTTCCCAAGGGTTTTTTAAGGGTTTTGTATCTCCTCTCTTCTATGCAGAGGCATGTCATCCTTAACAGGCAAGACCTTGACCTGAAGTAACAAAACAACCCCACAAATAATTTTTATTTTTTTTTAAGGCCTTCAGTTGTGAAACTATTTTCTGATGTCAGCAATGGTGGCACAGAAAATCCTTCTGCTAAGTTTCCACTTACTCTGCGCACAGAAACTGTGCTTTTTCACAAGGGACCAAGAAAAGTCAGCCTGAAATAATCATATATTCCTCTATGTATGATCGCTGCAGTGACTAATCCCAATTTGCTGCCTTAACTCCCTGTTTCTGTCTCCCTCCCTTTCAGAAGGCAGCAAGCCCGCCCAGTACCAAGAACAAACGAGAGTGGAGGAGAAAAGGCAATTTGTACTCATGTTCTCTCCACCACCATGCTTCCTCCCACTCTGAATGCAGTAGCAAAGGAGTATGTTTTAGTTGACTATTTAAGCCTGGATTCCCAGCTATTACGTTAACAAATAGTAATGAAAGAATATTTCTTGGTTAGTTATGTGGCTCTACAGTTGATATTGCAACTGAATGGGGAAGACTAGAGAAAACCTGCACGGTTTATGGTACAAACATAACGTTTGGATCTTGACTCAGCTTTCCAAGAAGTTTGGGAGCATTTCAGTCTTGTAACCTTCTTGCCTCCCTGAGGGAGAGGATCCCAAACTGGAGTTCAGATCTAGACAATTTAAATTGAAAGGCTGATTAAAGCTGATGTCAAGATTGGAAAATGCTCTGTATTTCTGTGATATGATATCTTTCACTGGATAATTTCGAGGCACTTTTCTAATACATGTTAATGAGACCTCACAAGAATGCTATAAATACAGTATCATGTGTATATGACTCATGCGGCTTATTAATTTTACATCACCTACACTGTTGTTTGAACAAGTGACAGAGCAGCATTCAGGCAAATTCCTCTGTGAGAACTTAGCCAAAATAGCAATACCTGTGTCTTCAGGGGTCAATCTGCCTCAAGGCTGGCTCTAGTTAGAGAGATTCAGGCTGAGAGATATGTTCCCTGCTTACCACAATCCTCCTATTGCATGATTGTCCTGCAAAGCTCTCTTGCCAAAAACGTTGAGCATTCATCTAACAAGAAAACAAATTCTAAAGCAATGCATAGCAGCTTCTATGCTAAACGTACCATACTATGGCAATGGTCTCTAGCAGGGTGTAAGGAAGAAAAGGAACTTTGCTGGGGGGTGAATGTGAATACAAAAGGTATAGATCCTCTGTGGGACTTGATTTTAATTATAAAGCAGTAGAAAAAGCTATATATAATCTCTTAAATTTACCTATGCCCTTAACTAAAAGACATTTTTACTTAGCTTAATTAATACTGAGTTCCTGAAAAGCCCTTAGTAATTTCAAAGTGTTCACTTTACTCCTGCAGCAGTTACCTGTTTAAGAGGTTCTACAGACAGAATAATAACCGAGGCATGTGAAGGATTTGTTTGCATCGTACTTTACAGGAACCGTGAGGCAGACAGACACTATTTCAATGAGATAAATAAGATGCTACGGTCATAGACATTGATGAGAGGTCAAGTATATTAGCATGGAGTTAGCGCTAGCATAGCTTCCTGCTAGCTTAGAGGATAGGTAGGTGAGCTAATGCCTGTCTGTAAATACCATAAGCTAAATGAATGTTTAAAGGCCCCACAGAGGGTAAAATAATAAAGCCGAAATCGGAGTAACTACATTCCTTTAGCCCAGTCTCAGTGGAATCAAGAAAGTTGGATCAAGCCACCCATTTCATAGCAAATTCTTTCTTTCCTGCATACAGGGTGATTGATGTGGTGGAATTCAGCCAAAACAGGGAAGGCAAATTTTGCTGCAACATTCACAGAGGCGAAAGCATTGTGGCAGAGTGGAAGGAAGGAGAAATCCCCAGTAACTGCAGTGTTCTCCCAAAGCAAAGAAAGGAGGACGAAGAGGAAGGGAAGATGCTTCCTATCATTAAAATGGGAGGAAGGACAGAGAGAGTAGCTTCCTAGGCTTCAGTTGAACCCCAGGAGTTTCAGCTCCTAACTGGATATCAGTAACATAAGAATATAAAATTGTAAATTAATTGTTTCCTTTTTATGTTTTGGTGGCTCAATGCTAATTAAAGCTTTCTAATCTATGAAATTAGTGGCAAATAAAGATCAGTGAGAATGCCAGTCTTCCCACACTGAAATCCATCCTTGTCTCTTGTCTTTGTGAATGGCTCCTCTCTAAACCTGAATCTAAACAACTCTAAACTTCTCAAATCCAAGAGCAGATTCTGTGGCTAGAATCGACCACTGAACTCTAAGCCATCCATAATCACTACAAGTTTCATTCTGTAAGTTACTATAATTGCTAAGAATTCAAGTCTGCAAATTTTTATTTAAATGGAAAGATACCTACTCTCTGCCTTTGACAATTCAAAAAACACACTGAAGTTTAAACCAAGTTGAGTGATGAATTTAAGCCTTTCCTGTAGTAATTAAAGACTGAATTAAAAACTTTGCCATTTAAAATGTTTCTACCTTAGTCTGGTCTGCTGTACTGTAAATGCTCTGCACGGATGTGTTCTATTTCTTTGTCAGTACAAAAATGTTCTGACATCCCCAAAAATTGCAGCTGAAACAGTGGGAAAAACATCAGAAAATTCAAGCACATCTGCTTGCATGTTGCAGCAACACAGCACAGCCCTCCCCTATTAGCCATTGACTTGCTAAGGATGGCTAATCCATGAAAAGCTAAGAAAAAAATTGATAAAAAAGCATGTGCAATCACTGAGAGACAACCTGAGAGTAACCATTGTGCACTGGGATTGGTCAATCATGGAGTGTCTGGAGACAGTCGTTTCTACAGGCTGAAAGGATTCCTGAAAGGATTTATCGCTATTTGTAGTAAGGTACAATTTGGAAGAAGCAGTGCTCTTGTGAAAGACCTGATGGAGTTAAAATTGGAATGGCCCTTATTCTCAAGAGTTAATAACTTCCTGAGGGAAAGAAATTACCTTAGGACCCTACTGTATTTCAGAGGAGGAAAGAAAAAGACAGTTCTGGGTTAAGGAGATGGGGAAAGGAAGTGGAGAAGTGTCATGTAGTGGGAACAATAACTTACTCCTTTGACCTGTAGAAGGTTGGGTGAAGCTGTGCAGTGGTTTGCCAAATGAGTCTAGCAGTGTTTCTGAACTTAAGGCTCCCATTTTCAAGACCAGAGGCTCCGAATTTGGTTGTTTCTATTAATGACATCTGCAAGGGAGTTGTATTATTTATATGTATTTTAAATTAGCTGGTGACCTGAGCTGTATCTATTATAGTCCAAATGCAGTTTGAGTATCATTCATTATATAAATGAGGTTTGAACTGAACGTAACTGTTTACTAAGATGATACCCATTTAGTGAGTTGGCATTTCTTCATTACCCAAAATATGCAATGATTGTCCATGAAATTCCTTCAGCAAGTTAATTGCACACAGTCTTGCTCCTCGATGGAAATGATGTGTCAGCCTCACATAATTATTGTGCATCAGTCTCAGTTAATATTCCTTCATACATGCTATTGCATACATAGGATTGTATTGAAACTGGGCTCAATTCATAGTAGGGTGAGCACCTTTTTTTAAAAAAAACTACAACAATGTGGGTTTTACAACAGAACTAACTAAAAACGTGACTCCTGATCCAATGAATGAAGTGCTACCACGGCGCGCGATGGGGCGCTCAATACACAAGAGGAAGGAAAACCCTTGGAGTGAGAAGCCCCAGGACCACAGTTCCCTTTCTCCAGGTGCTGGGCACCACCAAGCCTTGTCTCCCACCTCTGGACCGCTCAAAGCCAAAATAGTCCCTTTCTGTCACGGAAGTGAGGGTTGCTGCAGAGCATGGTGCCAGCCACGGGCAAACTGGGAGCAGATGGCAGCCTGGGGGGTCCTGCGGAGCCTAAGCAATGCCTGCTGCAATGCTCTCCACCTCGGTCCGCTCCCCTCTCTCTGCGTGGGCAGGGTCATCCCAGCTGGCTTTCAAGTGCCTGCCTTAGGACAACACTAACTCCCACAGTGTCCTCCACAGCTTCCCAGGTGGGTTTAGCATGCTCAAGGCTGCTAGCAGCACCTGAGCCAGTTGCTTATAGGTGACTGCAGTATATAGTAGTCCAGTATCTCAGAAAGCCTGAGAATCTTACCTGCCTGCCAGTGAATTCACAGCAATGTATTTCACCTATACTCATTTCACCATGAATGGTGCTCTGAGACATTATGATAATAAAAATATAATATATGAGCCCTGTGGTTCCCTAAATGTCCTGCACATTAAAGCTGCAATGGTCCCCCTACAGCTGTGCAATGACCCACAGTCCATCAGTAATTATTAAGACATATAGCACGGCCTCATAAGATCACAAATAGTCTAAACCTTTTGCTGACCCTTGTACCTATTTCTTCATTTTCCATCTCATTCAGATATTTGTACCACCCAAAAAGAGTGGGGAAAAGGTATATGCTGATACATCAGAATAAATACAGCTACATCCCTTTTACATCCACATGATAAATTACAGGGTGAAAGGTAATGGTAAATCAGGGTAGTAACATTCACTCCTGCAAGGAGAGATTCCCTTTGCAGGAGGGATGGGAAGATGGATTTCTGCAACTGGAATTGTATTTTACATTTTGCACTAAAGTGATAAAATTTCTTCTAGTTTCACTGGAAGAAAGACTTTCATTTCTAACAGAGTTTGCTACAAGTGTGTCACTGTACTGTAGAGTTTTATTGTGCAAAGGGATGCAGTTCTGACAGGAAGCATTTTCTGCCCCTGCTGCATCTGAGGCTGAGGTACAGATCTTGAGGGAAATCATTGACGCGTGGAATTGACATTGCCCTCAGATCACATACAAGATACTACGTCAGACACGTTGTTTACTGTCAACTCCAACTTATCCTATATGACACAGCACAAAACAACATGTACCACAAAAGAAAAAGAAAAGCATGAAACAAAGTACATGATACAACCTAGCAAATCTGTCAAGAACCTCATATATGTATGTGTCTGTGCACATCCCAAAAAAACCACAAAAAGCATTCAAATGGCTAGTTCAAAATAAATGCAAATCCCCAAGCCCCAAAAAAATCTGACAGAAGAAGGTCTTACCAGCTAAAAATAGTACGTTCTGTGACTAAAAAGGGTAAACTGACAATCTAGGTCAGGTTTTGCCACCCCTGGGTGACTGCTCTCAGCCTTTCTGAACCTTTTTCTTCCTGATCCTTACACATCCTCATGTTACAACTTCAAAAAAAAAAAAAAAAATGCAGTGTGACTCTGGATCCCATACCTTTTGGTTAACTAAATAAGAGGCTTTGCCAGCCAAGGCTTTATAATACTATATTTTTATTAGCTATGTATAGAGGAAAATACTCTGCAGTGGAGTCTGTATTCAGAAGGGAACATAAAACCCCTGAACACAGACCCAACCCAGTCAAGCTCTTTATCATCACGAGGGCATCCAAAAAATATACAGAGCGTGAAGTAACTTGAACAAGAGTGTATTATACAGATTAAAGGCACAAACTGTAATGAACCCAACTGCAGAGCCTACAGCATTTTATACTTTGTGCAGGGACTAAGTAGGACTATCTAAATGAAGTGACTGTATCAAAGTTAGCATAAATCACTACT
Source organism: Gavia stellata (assembly GCF_030936135.1). Taxonomy (NCBI): domain Eukaryota; kingdom Metazoa; phylum Chordata; class Aves; order Gaviiformes; family Gaviidae; genus Gavia; species Gavia stellata. The sequence goes on along the minus strand of NC_082597.1, from coordinate 70,929,381 downwards.
TCTAGGGACCGCTGTGTTCTTGTCATACTGTTCAGAGGATTAAAAGGAGCACCTCCCTACTAATTTCACTTCCCCTTGTAGACATTATATTTCTGTAACCATCATAGAGATCAGATACCACTAGGCTACAGCAAATTAGTCCAGTATTTCTCTTTTTATTGGATAAGAAAAAAAGGCAATCAAAATTTGTTTGATAAGAAAGCTCAGCACTCAGCACCAAAGTGAATCAGTCAAGGTCAGTAGTGCCCCCATGGGTCAGTTAGAGACCAGCATTAAATGACCCCTCAAAACCCAGCTCCTTTCTCACAACCAGTCAATAAGTTACAAAAGAGAGTTTCAAAGATGAAAAGTTAATACAGAGAAACTGTTACATCACCAAAAAATAGAACAACTGACTGCCCGTCCCCTTGATACCCCACCAGACCTCCAGCAGGAGGAAGGAGGAATGTGGGTTTCCATTTTACATGCTTTACATTTCATATAGGTGGAGAACATTTCTTCTCATGCATTCCACCTCCCTATCAAGATGCAGAGTCAACAGACAGCAAAAGAAAGTTTACAGCTTCAGAGCAGCGTTAAAGTGTTTTATGCCCCAGAAGTAGGAAACTTAAGGATAAACCTCCTCTAAATCATAAAACTCTACTTCAAACCCATGTCTCTGTGTCAGCTTTACATACCGAGCCTCAATAGATTGTTTATTTTGGTGGGAATGTCTGACCATGTACAAAAATCAGAATTTTCTATTGACTTTTGGTACAGGTAGCTCTGTGTGTCTCAGAGTGGACCTCAATGCACCTGTAAGTGTCAAGGGTGATAAAGTTATCAGAGACACACTAGTAGCTCTCCTGCTGTTCTCCTATTACACATACTAAAGGCAGGACTTTAGTGTTTAAGTTGACCTCAAAAGGGCTTTTTGTTCCTTAGACTTTGGTGAGGGGAAAAACTATGTCAATCTGTTAATATTTTTAATATCCATAAAGCAGGGTTGTCTTAGATGCACAACTCAAGATGATTCAGGAATGCAAATTATAGTAGTAACAAAATCTAATTTTTTCTGTCAAGATCACAAAAAAAGCCTAGAGCCAATCTCCCTCCCAGTTCAGGAAAGGAAATGCATCAGTCTTATTTAAGAGTGTCATATATATGTATGACAATCACTTAAAGATTCTGTCTATTTAAACTCATTTCTGCACATCTAAGTAGGCTGAGGATCAAAAGCCAGGTTCAAATTTATGCCATTTTGAACTTAAAGTGGTGAATAATGTATCTTCAGCTGGCATTCTGAGATACTTTTTCTGCTATTATAGATCTTCATCCAAATTTCCTGTTGTATTTCTGGTACTTCCCCTTCCTGTCCTGAATGGATATCAGGCATGGAAAACAACATATCAAAAAAATTCAGTGGCCTGAAAAAGTTGAGGTTTATTTGCAGGATTAAAGAGGAAATTTCTTATTTTTTGGAAGCTGCTTAGCTCAGCCCCAGTTATGGGACCTCAGAAAGAAGATAATGACAGGACAGCACTATAATATCGGCTGCCACATAATAATAATTCTCTATGCTCTCTAAGCAAGTTCAAGGAAACACCTAGTGTGGTTTTGTACACTAACTCAACATCCTATTTCATTATGGAATTTCTTTAAAGTGGTCTAATTATCCTTTACAGAAAATACATGGTTTTCAATTTTTTCTTCATGGCCCAGGAGACAGTTCCCTGAAGAGAAAGATCTAAAAATCTGCAGCTTTTTATATCATCTTTAATTGCATGAAATAGAGATCTGTCATCTGAATAGGAGATGTCCGAAAGAACAGGCACATGGTATTTTTTCAGTTTGAATTAAAGAAATAAAATATCTGGAAAGAAATCAGTTAGATGAGGTGTTAGATTAAACTCATGAAGCGTCTGTTTGATGCCCATTGAAAAGGAAGCACCACTTTCTTGTCAGTGATATCTTACACATTTCAGCCAGTATAACCAAACAATAATTAGCTTTCCATGGTCACTCAATAAGACTAGAAAATGAAATGCAGCTTCAGAAGATAGTTGCTGAATACTGTCATTCAACATTTTTTGTCTTTTAACACAAATGAAACCAGATTTTCACACCTTGGGGGAAAAAAGTTTTGCTTTTAAAGGTAACACACATAATTTATGATTTTTTTTTTTAAAAAAGCCTTTAAAAAGACAAAAGTTGTAGGCTTCTAAGGCTATTTAACTACGGGCAATTGACAAAAAACTGAAAAGCTATTGATTGTTGAACTTATTTTCTGACAAAAATATTCATAGTAAATTTAAAAATAAACACAAAAATAATTTGAAAATTCCAGTGAAAAGTATATGGTACATCTCAACGCCGAAAGACACCAAGAACACAAAAAAATTGTTTCTTCAACATTCTGATTTTTGCAACCACATGCATATAATTCCTTTGAAAAACTATAGCAAGTGCCAAACCACAGATTTTATGCAAAAGCTCTACAGCAGAATGAATAATGAAAATAGCATCGGCCAAATTATTTAACGCCATCTGCTCTTTTTGCATCACTCCAACTGGGCAAAGAGCAAGGAAAGTTGCAGGATTTTCCTAGCTAGCGCGGAGCCAACATTGGTAGCTTCCTCTGCCCTTCCTGCGGCTGCCAGCATGCCCCGATGGAGCCGGGGCAAGGTTGTCTTTGAACGCTATGGGTGGAAAACGTAGGTTGGAGCTATCCAACTCATTTTAGTGCGCTTTGTCATGTGCCCTTCTCCTGTTAACTAGTACCTGAAATGTTTGCTTGAAAATTTGGCCCTGTAGTTTTGGCAAACCATAAGAGGCCCAAGATGATAGGTATTGGATAGGGTCTGGAGCAAGTGCTCCTTGGAGAACAGATGGACTAACTCATGCCTTGCTTTTCTGACCAAACTCCTTTTCCTATGTTAGAAGAAAATGAGCCTTTCCATAATTCCTTATCTTTCCTATTGTCTCATCCTGCTGCTGAGCCCACGATAGCAGGTGACAGATTGTGGAGAGGGCTTTTAGAGATATTGTAGATGCTTATCTGCTGTAAATCACAGCTTCATTAGCTCCAGTGAAATATGCTGAGCTGTATCAGCCGAGGGTCTGACTCTGCAAGCTGCACTTTAGAGCTGCGGTGTTGTCACTGTCTCTGCAGAGAAGCTACCGATTTTCGATTTGTAATTTAAATTAATGAAGAATGAATGTTATTATTTCTGCCACAGAAAAGGCTCTCCCCATACAGCAAGAAAAAATAATGATATCGAGCTTTCTTTTCAGCTGTAACTCTTCAATGCTTTTACAAAGGAAGAAAGCAGCATTATACTGTTCCACAAATTAAGGCACAAAAAGGGACATGTAACCAGCAGAGCTAGTGGTAGATCCAGGGACAGGCTCTCACAAAAGGGGAAAAAAAAAAAAAAAAAAAAGAGAAAAAAGATATCCACAAGGCTTTAGCACAGATTAGAAACCTACAGTAAAATGATTCAGAAAACTCAAGAACTGGAGGCCTTATATCCAAATAAAGCAAAGTGATCAGAATGATCTGATGGCAAAAAGAGGGAAGAGTTTACACATTTCTAAACATTTTCCAGTGGAACAGGAGTGTCTTTTACTGTGAGCTAGCATCTTCCCTGTGTTTGTCCATCTGGATTCAACTGAAACTGAATAAACTAGCCGTGCTTTTGACAAGGCAGCTCAGGACAAAAAAACCAAAACACACACACATACGAAATTAGCTCTATTAACCTATTTCAGAAAACAAGTAAAGTGTAGCAGTCAAGACCCAGCAGCCCAGCGCCCGCACGCAGGGTTGTTCCAAGGCTGGATAAAGACCCATAAGACCACCCCTAATGTAATTGCTACAAATAGTTACAACAGGTAGGGTCACATCCAGCTTGGCACCACGTCAGGGGAGACTCACCTCAGCTCTGAACTTGACCCACCATTTCAAATCTGACGTGCATTGCCAAACTCTCTACTCCAGTCCACGGGAGGAGATGCAGAACGCCAGCGAGGCCCCGGGCTGCGCAAGTCCCACGTGGCTGCACCTCCCCTGGGTTGGCTGCACTCGGGGCCCTTAGCTCCTTTGAACGTCCCATCCCGAGTCAGGGCCCATTCAGAATTTCCCAGCTATCTCCAAAAAAGCCCTCATTTAATGGTCACGTGAGGTCTCAGAGTAGTATGTATAGATAAAAGTTAGGGTTTTGAATTTTAGGACTACGTATACTTTTTTCTAACCTGAAAGGAAGCCATCTGGATTAAAATCTTCTGGCTGTAGCTGCCAATGAAACATAATTAGCATTATTAAAGTGTGACAGGTAGTCCCTGCAGATTTAGCCCTTTCCAGTGATGAATGACAACATATGTATTTATGGCTGCGAGACAATTCTGGATAAAACTTCCATCATTTAACTGTCCAGTTATTAAGACAGTCTGTATGACCAAGATAAGGAAGTTTATCCCACTTAAAAAAACAAACAAAAATCAAACCCAACCAAAAACCAGAAAGTATGTTGGTATAATGCTTAAAACAGCAGCATGAGAGTCTATATTTGGTTTGTTAATAAAGATTTTTGTGACACTGCTTATCAGTTTATCTCATAATCACTAGAGTGCAATGATTTACTAAAGCCTTTAAAATAATACCATAATCATTTTGGGGTCTACATTACTGCACAAGTTCATACAGGGAGTTCATTTAGGAAGCTCCTAGCAGAGTCGGGAAGAGAATCTATGTAATTTCTTATCCTATGCTTAAACCTAGCAGCTTGTCTAAACTTTTATAAACAGACCCTACTCCAATCAATTCTCTGGCTCAATATTGTAAAAGCTTAAATAGTCTTTATGATAAACTCATTCCGAAACCAGGTGTTTTCAAACAGCTGTCCTCATGTATTTACAGTAATGGGGTTGATGCCAAAACACCCGAAAGCATACCAACCAGCACTGGCTGGGTTACAGCTTCACCACACGTCTCCTGGCCCTTTGCACTTCACCTGACACAGTTTTGAGTAAAACCTCATTTCTCTCCTCCTCCTCAGTTTCAGCTTGTTACTTGTTCTATGTTTTAGCCAAGCCTCCAAAATACAGCATTGAAGCCATCCACATCCCCGTTACCCGAGTATATACCCGTCAGTACATTTGAACTGGGAATCTGAGCATTGCTTTGGCCCAATAAAACACGCATCTGTTGAAGTCAAACAGGAATTGTTTTTAAAAACGTGAGGACTCCAAACAGCAGCGTATTTATCTATCTCTAATTGTACATCACCCTCAAGCGCACTGCAAAAACCCAGAGATTTGCTAATTATCTTTTGGAGGTGAGCTTGGCTACCCCAGCTTTGATGCTCTGCTTTGCAATTAAATGTATTCCAGCAGCCACATGGGGGAAAGGGAAAAAAATACAGCTTCCAGTTCTGCGGTGACCTACTTACACTATTAAAGCACTGAAGTGGGAGGGGGGGACAGGAGAGGTCTAACTACAGCTTAATGCAAGCTGACACTTATCTATGCTTCAGACTACACAGCAATCAATATCAGATATGACTTCACATCCTACAGAAAATATTGGTAAGACAAGGAAAGTTAATGACAGGAAGAAATTAATACAAGGCCTTGGTTCTCAAAGCCTGCAGTAGTTTTAACATCCCAATCCTTTTCTGTCTGCTTTGCCATGCCCCATACCACAGTACTCCTAAAGTTTGTGGTAAATTCACAATATTATTCAAGCTACGGGAACCACTGTATTGAGCACTGTACAGTCACAGGCTCCCTGTTTCAGACAGCATACCATCTAACTAGAGAAGTACAGAGATGCTCGTTCCTCCCTCTCAATAAATAAAGCAAGGCAAAGGAAGAGAATCTCATTTATTTTGCTTCACTAAGCTAAGTCAATGCCTGAGCCTCAGATTGACACTAGATCTTCCCGTCCATTTTTTAAGCCCCCCAAACAACTTTTTTTTTCCCTTGTCTTTAAGCTTTAAGGCAATTAACCAGAATAGTTAGAGAAAGGTATTGAACATTTTTGCATTCTGTCAGGGATCCCAGAAGGCACTGGATTTTTAAGCACAGGATATATTTTGGGGCATGGCTTCTGTTTTCAATATTCCACTATCCTGGTTTATGGCATAGACAATTTAATTCCTGGACTTCACACTAATCGCAGTGCTTATTGGTGATAGAGTCAAATGGAAGCCATGCTTAACAGTGGTATAGCTGGACTCTTCCAAAATGCCATATACTTGCAGCGTGTGAAATGCCTATCATCTAAATATCATAGCAAATGTTTTGAAAGCTTAATTGCAAGACATGAGCCAAACATATCAGTAAGCACTTAAAAATCTGTTCATTCATTTGTAGCTTTTTTGTATAACAGAATACAAAGAGAAGGAAACCACTTTAACTTATGCTGGAGTAAATTCAGAGTAACAGTTTGAGGACAATCATCCACAATTTTTTACTTTTTTTTTTTTTTTGCTAGTGTCAGATGAAATATTAACATTCAGTCTCACATTACAAATATATGGGAAATATCATCAAATATAAATGTACAGTGACTACCTTGAAATACACCAGCTAGGAAAGCAAGAAATGTGAAGGAGAATACGGCTTTTCACCCTTTCAGCCCCCACTCAGACGAGGAGCAGCATCCAGCAGCACCATTTGCCCCAGCCAGAGGAATTTCAGCCCGAATTGTTAGTTTCCTTCAGTATTCTCTACCTCAGTAGCCACATTGCTTGAAGGAATCATTTACATCTGTGGAATTTTCTAATCATCTTCTACAGCCATCACAGAAATTGGCTGTTTTCCCTTTCCCCAACTGTTTCTGAGTCACACTACCTAAGGCTGTGAGCTTGTCATATCTGATAACTGAGGCAGGGTCAGATGCGGTCAGTACTTTAACAAGAGACAGCCAGAAAGAGGTGAGATGCTACAGAGATGATGCCAGTTAATCAATGGAGAGCAAATTACAATTTGCATCATTCTGCACGGAGCATTGTTCCTTCAGGACGGTCAGCTGTGATATAATTGCCATGGAGCTGGAAATGAAGAGAAATACCCTTCCTACTTGAAATGACAGACAGAATATAATAATTTAATGAACAGCTCTAAGTTAGTCAAAATCGCTATGATCTATTGCAATGGATAAATTCCTGAATTAATGTCTTGCAAGAGAGTTGGCAAAAAAAAATCTCCATTCAAATCACTGCTAAAATCCCATTGCTCAGTCAGAGGTTTCATTTAGCATCACGTCCACAGAGGTTTCACTTAGCATCACGTCCACACATCACTGCATTTTCATGGAGATGGTGGAGTTCTAATCTCAAATTTACTCAGCCTGCAGCATGGCATCGGATAAACAGGGACTGGCTAGATTCGGCCAATTGCACCTATTTATAAATCTTTATGCCACCAAAATCCAGGCGTTCAAATGAGCAAGCAATTGAGAACATGGGGCAAAAGGTGTTTTATTTGCTGGTTTCCTGAAGTGTGTCTCCCTTCTAGTAGCCCTCTGTAAATGTTAATACCACTGCTTTTCTACAGTTAGAGTTTGGAGAGGAGGAAGTATGCCCTGCAGAGGAGGAATAGAATTTCCTTGTTATTTCCTTGCTGTGCACCCAAGATCCTGTCGCAGGCTGTCTTTTAACACATCGGTGTCTTGGTTTATCCATCAGTACTGTAAATTATGTACTTTGCCTTGCAGTGACATTAAGCCTCAACAGTTGTAAAAACTTTGCACTGCTTGGATGAAAAACATCATCTAAAGTACACTGTATAATTAATGTGACTGCACAGGCTTCTCCTTCTTTTTAAGCAGCTTCTTCAAAAGCATTCTGAGCATCTAAATCCTTTTTTCTTTTCATATCAAGATGATTGATTGCATATTTAAAAGTATTAATGGGTTCTATGATAAGTTTTTTTTAAAAACCCTTAAAGCTTCAAGATATCTGGAAGAAATATTGTAATTGATCAAATAACCTAAAATGCTCATGCATTTTCTCCAGTCCTTAGTACATTCACACAATAAAGGCACCATTATAAGCGAGCTGTATGGTACTTATTTAGAAAAGGCTGCTTGTAAGTAATGAACTAATAATAAATAACTTGTAGAACATTGTGCACAAACTATAAAGAGCATTCAGAACAACTGATCTCAGTCCCAGGTTTAATTATTCAGTTCTTCTTAGGCTTGAGCTACGTGTCTAGTATATTTGCTTCAGATCTCGAGAGGGTATTGACCAGGTTTTCTGAAGTCTTCTGCATTATTTATCTCTTCCTACCATAAGGGGTCTGATAGGCATACTGTTTCAATAATTAAATGTCAACAATTCATGCTGTTGGCCAAAACCCAGAGGACCTTAATAAATAAATAATAACATCTTGCATTTTTATAGCTTCTTTCATTCAAGGGTCTCAAAAGTGCTCTGCGAATATTCATTAAGACCCCCCAACAGCCTTGTGAGGTAATTCAGAATTATTCTGCTCTCATTTTTTCCACAACTGGGAAAACCAGCACAGGGAGATGGATCAGCTAGTCCAAGGTCACGGCTCAAGCCGGCGGCCAAGGTGGGGGTAGAGCCTGTACCGACAGCCCCTTCTGCCAGCTCCCCTCACCAGGCTCTGCGCTGGTGGCAGCGGCAAGCAGATGTGAACTCCGGGGACCCCACTAAAGTCATAGCCATATAAAAGCGATGAAAATGGAGCAGGGCAAGGGGAAATCACCATCTGCCCTACTCTTGATTTTTGTTTTAAACATGTTTTATTACCACGTTTATTACCTTGCCAAACAAGATGAGGGAAAACAATGCTGCATGGTCCACCCCTCTGACCCAGTGCTACCATTTCTGTTACTAATTGTCGTGCTGCAGCCAGCAGTGATTTCAGTCAGAGCAAGGAAATATTTGGTATTTTGTTTCCAGTCTAATCCGTAAAAACGTTCATTAGAAGTCATACCTCTATGTTTTATTCACCTTTCTCCGGTCATTTTTGTTAGCATTGTTCTCCTTGACCCCTTTTTCACTCCATACTGAGGAAAAACAAGAATGATAATAACGACCTTACATTTCTATAGTGGCTTTCATCCTGCTGACATGTTGAGAGCAATGATGAGCACAGAAATAACATAAGAAGCTTTTCAGGCATCCTTTTCTGGAATTAGAACTGAGTTTCTCAGGAGAGAAAGGTTGAATCTGAAAGCTGAGTGCACACACTCGCTCTGCTTGCTCAGGTAGTTTTCAGCCATTAATTCTACTTCCAGTCCTCCGAAGAGATGAGAAAATTCACACAGAGATGATCCCACCAACCAAAACAAACCTCCAATTAAGATTCTTGCAACAAATACCAAGTTCAAAAAAGCTCTGGTACTGTGCTCCGTTGCAGTTCATCTCTGGTTTGAATGCAATGCCTAAATAAATGCAATGCCAGAACGCTATATATTTTTAGAGAAAGAAGACAATATCCAAAAGTGCTTTCACCCAGAAATAGCACTTTAGGATCCCCGACTCTCCGTTGATTTCAGAGGAATATCCACATTTTCCATCCCTTACCCAAACTGTCACTGCATACATATATACACATATACCTGTATATAGTATATGTACATACTGTGTATACACACACAAAGTACAGCCTCAGATTGGTAAGGTGTTTTAGACTGACTAAATTTGAGCGCAAGTAATCCCTTAACTTTTCAATAATTAGTACCATTCATCAGATGCTTGAATGTATATACCTGTTCCTAATGTGCCTTCCTGAAATTCTGCACCTGAACTTATGGCTGTTATTACAGCCAGGAATATTTACTGATTTTCAAGAACTAATATAGATTGGTTAACATTTCACATCTGTTTATTAAGACACAAACCATCAATGTCTTTTTTTTTTTTTGTGATTTTCAGATAAATGGACCAATTTGCTTTGTTGATGATGAAGGTTAGGGGCTCAGATGAGAAAGAGATGACATGAAGCAACATTCACAGATATTATCATGGGTCAAAATACACACATTGTCCTATCTGAACTTGACCAATGCTCATTGCCAGTAAGAAGAAGATAAAAGACTGTTCCAATTTAAGGATATAAGGACATTTTTAAGACTATATTTAAGTATTTATGGATATATCATTGGATCAATAAAAATTAAATCAATTTTATACATTGTGAAAGATCAGTAAAAAAATAATGAAAAGTAGGACATATAATGCTTTAATAATACTCCTGCAGGTTCTTTTCTCCGTGTGTGTGAATGTGTGTCTAGCAAACATGTAAATGATTCATTTAGATAGACTTAAGCCTGTCTCAGAAGATTAGAATATTGTTAGCAGCAAATGCCTTAATGCTGGATGCTTTGATACTACTAATGAAACACATTTTTATTCACTTTTTATATTACTCTGAATACTCTTTGCTTTCTTTGTCATCTCCTCAAGATCCAGCAAGCAATACAAGACAAATATAGTTAATTTTCAAAGCAGACACTATTGATCCCATGTCACTGCTCTATTAAAATGACATTTTGTGCCTCACAGAATGACTGATGCAGAAGTTATTTCATCTGACGGATGCTAGAGCAAGAAGGCAATAGTTGCTCACTGTATCATTAGTCAATAGATAACACTTAGCTGGCTTTGGAAAGGCCACTCTCATATAAGGGGTGCTACTGAACTAACACTTTATTACACTTTCAGAATACATCATCCACCTTTAACACTCCCTCCCTCCCAGTAAAACTATTTTAAATCCAGTCAAAGCAATAGTAACTGAAATACTGCTAAATTCTGTTCTTTGAATCAGGTTAAGCTACTAAGCTGGCTGCAATATTATCTGTATTCTACAGTTCGTTTTCTCAGTTTCCCTCTCAGTTTCTTTACCATAGACATTTCAAAAAAAAAAAAAAAGAAAAAAAAACAAACCAAAACCAAACCCAATTAAAAAAAAAACCCACAAACCCTGTATATGAAATGCGCAAGATTCTCAAATTTGACTTCTAAGATTTTTGCCTTTTGTGTGCAAAACTCGAGTCTACATAAGCCAAAAGTTTGTAGTTTGAGTCTACAGGTATTGCCTGATCCACCCAGGGAGATTCCACACAGACTGAGTATGCAGAAGTAATCAGCTATTAAGCTGATAAGACTGTCATTCCAGCTTTTAGAAAATTCAGATCTCTGTCTGTTGTCCTATTTATTACTCCCAATGCATAATCTGGAAACTCTCCTAGAAGAGCTAAACAAAAATCCTAAATTAGGAGAAAAGACTGATCAAACTTTGAGCCTTACACCACACAAATCATTTCAGTGAAGACAACAATATTATTTGATGAATGAGGACTACTTACACAGGGCTTTTACTTCCAGCACTGTACTCCAAGAAGCAGCTACACGAGACAGGACGAAGCAGGGAACTTGGGGAACACAGCAGTGCAGCCACATCAGAGCAGCGCTTTGCAGAGCCTCATTAGTGCTGCTGAGAAGCAGTTCACTCATCTCTAATTCAGGGATCTCCCAGGTACTGCATACGGACATGCCTTCAACCACAGCCAAAGCCCATTGAAATAAAGAGCTGATTGCTAATCACAATTATTTTTTTATTTGAAGAGCTTGAGCCACTCGGGGTATGTCCACAGAGTTTTTTTGCAGACAGCCAGGAAACTGGTTTGCCCAGGCTTTGGGCTGCCTGCGTGTAGCCTAGCTTCATCAAAGGGCCACAGAGATACAATTAACATGACCCTGTGCTTAAGCTGAACAAGCTCTGCCAAGAACTTTCCTCGTACAACATGTTATCAGCCTATGTGAAGACTGATGGTTTCAGTTCTGCTATTTTCTTCTGCTCTAGAAAGGTGTAAAAATGAGCAGCGAAACTGGATTCTAGAAGCACGTGAACTTTTCATCTTCTCTCGGAGAAGAGCATAGGGCAGACCAGGTAAACAAGCACAGGCGGTGAGTGAAGGGTGAAGAAAGCATGAGTGGAACATTGCTGCATGGATGACAGATCCATGTGCAGGTGTAAGCAGGCAGTCCTTTTTGTCCCACCCTGGCAAGCAGAGGCCACAGCTGTGTCATGCTGCTGGAAAGTCTCTGCCTTCTGCCATCAGTAGAGAAGACTGCTGCTTTTTTTTCTCTGCCATGCAAGAAATAGACTGAGTTTGTGAAAATTATTTGCATCATAAAGTCATGGAAAACTCTTGTCTCTGGCAGAGCATGGAAAACAAGCTGTCACTGACAGGGTATTTCAGTTTATTTAGTTCATTTATGGGAGAGCTTTTCACCTGTTGACTGCTTTAAGAGGAGACATGGGTCATCAGTGCTGGGCCACTGATCCCCGACAGCCCTAATGCTGGAGTCAAATTTTTTTACTTGCCAGTGTAAATTTGACGAGCTAGGTAGCATGGGGACTTCTATTTGTACCTGGGTTCAGACAAGGAGCAATACTAAGCATAAGAAGCAGAGGTTTAAAGTCAGCAGTGTGGCTTTACTGGCTTTTTTGATAGCAAGTCAAACAGACCAGATGAATCTTCCAAGGGACCTGATCAGTAGCAGCAAAATATTTCTAATGCAAACAACTGCGTGTTAATAGCCACTCTACGGTGAGGATCCCATGTGATAAATACACTCATGGGAATCCAAGGCTCATGCTGATAATCTTGAAAGTTCCCAGAGGTCTGATTATTTTGCAGCAACGTAACAAGCCTTGTCAAGACTCATTGCTTAATCAATCTCTGCAGAATCATTGGGCTAACCGGCCTTTCACTGACAGGATAACCAGCACCAGTCTGTGAGCTTTACTTCTGCACAACTGTCATATGTTAATGGAGCCAATAAAGCATAATTGGCCATTATCAGTTCAATACTACCAGTCATTCAAATCGACAAGGTTTGCTAAGATGGAAGGAAACAAGACAGGGATATATCTCCAGAGGAAAAACCTTGATTTGGTCATTTCTCTCCTAATGTACATGTTTACTATGTATTTCTTTGCTTAGTAGCACCCCTTGATTCATAACAGCCTATTTTACTAAGTGATCATATTCTTAGATTTATTTTTGTAAGGCAAGAAGGCAGCATTCTATTGTCTATTCTGACCTTTCACATAACCCAGGCCAGAGGACACCAACTAATTTCTCCTAAATTAAGCCTAAAACATCTGCTTGAGCCAATACACACTTTTACACATATTCCCAGTCTTGGCATCACCTGTATCAATTTTTTTTTGCCTTATAATATATTAAAGAAAAACACATATAAAAGAGGTATTACTAAATTAAAGACTTACAAGTGAGGGATAATCCACTGCTTCCCTAAATTGCTACACAGATTAATTACCCATAATGTAATATTTTTTTTTCATATTAAACTCACCATCAAATCCTCTGATCTAACAGAATAAAAAAATATGGAGATCAAAACACTGTGTAGTATCAGAAGTCTCTTTTCTATATTGGTTCTTCTAGAACATAATCAAATTTACTCCTTCCCTTCCCATGGATAAATTAACTAGACTGAGCTTCTTTAGTCTCCCACTATACGGCATGTTCCCTAAGCTTCGCATCACTCATACCTTTTTTCCTAAGCCTTTTCCAAATTCATGGCAGCTGTTTTAAAGATATATAAAAAACACAGCTTAGAAACAGCCTGCAGAGTCATAAGACCAGGCAGTTGGATGTCATTCTAGGATTCAGCAGAAGCTGTTTTTTTATTAGCCCAGAGCTAAAATTACTGGTGAAATTGCATTTGTTTGTAACAAAGGAACCCTATAACCTTTAATGGAGGTCTCTGATAGAAACAAACCTAAACCACCCAGAGACAGCGGAAAGAGATCTAGGAAGAACTAGAGATATTAAGAGGAGAAAGTTTGTTTTGTGTAATATTCTCTTTTTTCCACATTTGCTGAAGGGTGAAAATCCATCTCTGGAGAAATTCAGAATTAACAAGAACCAGTTTGTTTAAAACACATACCAGCTCTTACTGAGGAGTGGAAATTGCCTCTTTCTATACTGCCTTTGGTGAGGAATCCTCATTCTTTTGTACTACTATTAAACATAAATGTGTCTTGCTCACAGGAAAGATTCAAGGCTGCTTGGCTGGAATTGTATCTATAATAGGAAGCAGGACAATCTAATTTGATCTCCTTCTATTCTCCCACAGACAGCCCACTTAAAACAAGCCATAGAAAAGCTCCTGGAATCAAGTTCGTTGGGGAAAATCAGCAACAATTCAAGGGGAAGTGAAAGTTTTGCACTTAGGCATGAGCAGCAATGGGGTCATCATAAAACATGGCCAGCACACAACATGAGCCTGATGTGTCTTGCCACCCTGTCCCCAAGGTCCCGGTGTGCAAAGTCACACTGAGCACTGTTACTTCAGTGACCGCAACACAAAGAAGGAGCTAGCACACTGAATAACGTACAAATCAAGCAAATGTCTCATTCTTAGCTTTTCCCCAGGCTCCATGCATTTAACATGATACCAGACTCCAGTGACCCTCACGTCCTAGACTGCAAACAGGATTTAAAGTGCCATGACTCAGAGTGGTAGTAACCAAGGCTCTAGCTACATCATGACAGCGACAAGAAGGCAAAGAAAAAAACAAGGAGACCTGGTAATTGTTCATTATAACAATCGTTTAAAATTCTGTGCTTTTCTCCACCCCCAAATCCTCTGAACTAAATCTGCTGATGGACTATGGCAAGCTGTCATGGCCCAGGACACATGATGACATGAGCTACCATTGTATAACTGCACTAAAAGTTAAGCTTTTGCCAAAAAGAGAGGAAGAAAATAAAGATTTTTTTAAACTCTCATGATCAGAAAATAGTTCAGAACGTGTCTAGAGGAAAAAAAAAAAATCAATGCAGCACAAGCTACCTGAGTCTGCAGAGACACTGAAGTGACAAATCTCATGGCAATATTTAACACAGGACCTATTGATCTGGAGGAATTTCATCAGCACCATCTCGTTCCCTCCTGTCTAATCAAAGCATTCCCTATCCCCAAAACACTGCTACCCTTGTTGGATGACAACAGGACTGTCAGGACATCATAGGAAGCATCATGTTATACTGCACTAAACATTTTGGATAGTTTTCAGATAACTATGCCCGATACAGTAAACAGCATCTTTATGAGCTTTACTTCATGTAATGTAGAACTGCATTCTTGTTTTATCAGCAATGATTCCTCCATTATTAAGATGTAAAGTCTACAGTGATAACCGCAGATGTAATCTTAGTTATTCTGCTGCAAGCATTTTGCTCTATTAAGAATCCAATTTCCAGTAGTCTTGCTTTTGGACAACGCTGTATCTGAGCATGTGCAAATTGGATTCAACATTAGAGACAATGCAGACCAGTATAAAAAGGACTTCCTATGTCAAAATGGCCATGGAATTACTTTTTAACTGCTTTGTAACCAAGAAAACACAACTGGGAGTAGCTTATTAGTGCTGGTTATAAAAATCTTCACGGTTTTGAGGGGTTTTTTTTGTAAGGGGGGTGGAGGGAAGAACATGAAAGAAACTGATGTTTTTCAGGTGGCAAAGCAAACCTGCCTGCCCTAAGACCTCAGAAATAATGTTACAATTTTAAAATGGCAGGAGGAGCTAGTTGAATAATTTAGGACATAAAGCACAAGCAGACTTCCCTTATTCTCAGTGCCACTGTCTCAGAATGCATTTCAGGGCTCTTTGCTCAGGCAGGATGCTCGCTGCCACAACTACAGCAGCAGACTCACAACTTGGACTGTCAGTAAAAAGATGACCTCATTTGCATTCACTGTTACTCTTGTTTTGCTAATGATAGAGCAGCACTTTTCCTTAGGTGGAAATTACTCTCCCTGAGAGAGGTTCACGTATCAACAACAAGTTATTATATTTACTTCTTTGTGATGTATTTGGCTACACAGAAAAGAAATTTATTTTACACTTGTATCTATATCATGAAAACATTTTGCATATTTTTATGTTGCAGCATGTGACTCAGCATTATTTTCTTCAAGGGTATAAAATTTTAGTGTTGGCTTTTAGGTTTTTGGGGAAGTTTGATGGATACAACCAAGTAAGCATTTAACTAGTCCATTATTTTCTCTTCATTTAAGTGTGTACTGTACGTGAAAAGAAATTCCCTTCTAAGACATCACACTAGTATTTGCTGTTCTCCCTGTATACCTGGGGGGAAAAAACAATCTTTAGCAGCTTTTCAAATACAGGAGTAGAATGTTGGCATCTCCATACTTCGCTCATATTTGAAGTGATAACTTCACCCTAAACACACGCTTAAGAAGTATAATTCCTTTAGGAATTTCTCCCCAGTCAGATGTGGTGTCTTTGAAGACTAACCCTCTCTTTCATCTTTACACACCTATATGATAAGAGAGGATGAAGAATACAAATTGTGATTGCCAAGGTCTAATGCCCTAATGTTTAACATATCTAGAGAAGGCAACTTCAAATTAGTTTTCTATGTATTCTACCTAGAAGTGTTTTGGTGCGTGGTGTCTTGCAAGGCTAATTTGATCTACCCAGGTATGGATGAAGCACGCGTCACATGACCAGAGCGTTATCATCATTTTCACTTTTAATTTAGATGCAGTCACTCCTGATCATCTCTGTATGCACACTGAAAGCCTGGGGAACTGCAGGGGATGTTTCTCCATCCTCCCTTCCTTTGCTTTGTAACCTGCTCAGAGATGCAGCACATCATGATCTCTGGGGTGGGAAGATAGAGCAGCACCAGGCATCGCCAAGCACCCCTTTGCCAGCAGTTGGGCTCCTTTAACAGTGTTTAACTTGCTGAATTTATGCATTTCCAATGCAAAACATCAAAGAGGTAGCTTCAGATCAGTGATCACAGCTGGTGAGGAAACCCAGCCCAGAGCTCCTCACCTTTCCGCATGGTCTGAGAGGCTACACTGCCCTGCTCTGCAAGAAAATGAATATATATTGAATATGCTCACAAGTGCCATAAATTTCTCCATCAAACCAATCTCTGGCTTGGTTGTTCCAGCAGTTTAAACACCAGAGGGATAGGCTACGCACAAGCTGCCAAGCTGGGAGGGAAGCAGGGTAACAGCGTGGCATGGCAGCCCAGTGCCCTGGCCCAGGACTCAGTGCACCAGGAGGTGAGCTTTCAGGCTGCCACTGAGCCGCCTCACTGCTGGCGGCCACGCAGGACTGCAGCAAAGGGGTCCTGTCAACGGGAACGTCCAAATTAATCTTCACAGAAAATGACTGTCATTGCTGACACAGATGGCCTTTCCTCTCGGCTGCACTGGTAGTTCTGCAAGGGCAAGGATGCCCTACGTATAAATGACCTTGGAGGTCAAAAGAACTGCTGTCATGTTCCTGACCCTTTCAAGGGGTGGGGCTGGAAAGGATGAGAGGAGAAAGAGAGAATCGCCCCTCCTGGCAGTGGGAGCAGAACTGTCCACGTAAAGGCAAAGGGAGAAGGACTGGGGAGGGGGTTGCTGTCACACAGAAGCTGGGGATTGCGGCAGAGATGAAGACATCAGATAGCACATAGTAAACAATAAAGGAAGATCCAGTGCAAACTTAAACAGATTAAATGCCAAAACCGAAAGGCCATTGGTTTTGAGAGACAGGAGTGCTTCTGGTACCTAACAATATCCATCACTAACGTGCTGGTGTTTGCCAGTCTCCCCTGAGGGACGAGTCCTGTAGCAGAGGGGCAGCAGGAAGAGGTGGCACAGCCACCGGGCAGGGGTCACCCCCCTCCGCACAGTTTCGCTGTTACAGTTCGAAGCACTAACACAGTGCCCACCGGCGCTCCAGCCTGGCTCCATAGGGATGGCCACTGCACGGCAGACAACCCCACATGGAAATAAATACTGAGGGCCTTCTGAGACTCCTTCATATACTGCTGTTTTGCTGTGTTATTAGTAGTGGTAAAGCAGGGGCAGAACATAACCACACAGGCATAAACTAATTTCTTTCAGAAATTCAACATTCTGGTTCCCTTTCCATTCCTTACTCCCCCTCTCAGGAGTGAGCGAGCATTTGTTAAGTTTGGCTTTGAACACAGGAAAACATTGGTTTGTAATAACCCTCCTAATTTGCTTTCCTTGGCAAGCACCCTACGCCAGCCGTCCCCGGTTCTGTTGTTAGGGGATGACTATGAAGTTAAAAACACACACACACGCACACACACACAAATTCTCCAGTAATTATACGTGCAGTACCTGCTTTTTAATGCACTGCAGTGTAATTACCTTTTTGTCAGCTAACTTCATTCTGTGCAGAACAGCTGAACTCCCTAATTACCAACTGCAACAGCAAAAGTCTCCAATTTGCTTCCGAGGAAGCAGTATCATTAACCCAACTCATTATGTGCTGCTTGTCAGGTGAGGGCTATGGAAATTTCACCTGCATTTATAGGTTTCCTTCTATGGAAGAGTAAACACCACAATCTGGATAAAATACTGAAAAAACCCCACTCCCCAAGGGCAAAAGCCAACAAGCTGACCCAGGTGAGAATCTCACCAAAGCCAAACTGGGTGTGAAAGACTTGCCGATGGATTTCAGGGTTTAGCCCTAAGTAATGAGAAGTGCCATTTTCTTTAGCAGCAAGGGTCGGAGTTTGGAACATTGCACATATCAGATGGGGCACCCAAAGGGTCAGGCCCATCTGGGGCATAATTTGGGCTTTGTCCCAAATTGTAGCATAGCACTACGCAGTTCAAGAGCGGCTCCCGCAAATTGCCAGTGCCCTGAGCAGAGAACATGCTGGTGGTTGAAAAGCATGCAACTTTCCATAGCCAGCTGGGTGCCTGGAGCAAAATCTCAGCCAGCTTTCAATTTATATACTTATATTCTGTCCAATGAACATCCTCTGCAAGAAACTGAGGAAAGAAAATACATGCAATATAAACTAAGTGCTATAACAACTTGACTGAAAGCTAAGGTTTAAAACTAGCTCATCGCTATCTGCTTGGAGCTGTGCTCTGTGTTTCTCTGTGCTTACCTTCTCTGTTCACCTTGCTAAGGAAAGGACAGTTTTCAGTGAGTATTCACACAGGGTCCTGTGTGTTAGATACTTCCACAAAACAAATAATGTGTCATTAACAACTGCTTTGCTGTAGCTAATATCAAACTTTTAATAGAAAGAAATTGAGGTGATCGCTCACCAAAGTAATGGGTGAATTTCAGAGAGACAAATATCTTACAATTTTTCCCGGGGGGGGAGGGGGGGGGGTGGTAATTTGGGGGGGCAGAAGTGCTTTAAATGTCATTGTAGCTATTTTGTATTTCCACAAATACTTAAAAGTTTCTCAGAAAGTAGCTTGCAGAATAATGATTTTTAGTCAACGCAAGAAAATATTTTGCAGAAAGCAAATTTTGAATGAAAGTATCTGAATCATAAAATTGATTAAAAGCGATGTAGAGTTTTTCAGATGAAACATGGGCAGGAACTCATAATAGAGGTAACTAATAGGATTTCACTGATAAAAATTAGGCATTAAGACACACGTGGACTGTAGGCATCAACCCTATAGTGCAGCTAGCTATATTTATTTGGGTACCACCACAAATTTTTCTCTCTAAAAGTCCAGTTGGTGAGCAAACAGTAGGGAATATATGACTATAATAGCCAGGGATCAGGTTCATGTTCTTTAGTTTTTACAGTCTTTCTTCATGCTGTTGAATAGCAAACGCATTTCAGAAATCAGCACATGGATTCAGATATGACACACAGATGCTGAGCATTCAAAGAATTCCTGAATTTACTGTGCAGAAGTTCTAAGCAAACTTAAAGCCTTTGTGAGTCAACCATTTCTCTGCCAGGAACTCTACTGCAACATCAGCCTGTTAGACATCTACAGAAGGTGATACTAATAAATTATTTTTTATGTGAGCATACCCACTTTCTCCCCTCTTTCCAGAAACTAAATGGTGAGATAAAGCAAATGACAAAATTTTTGCAACTTCTGAGCAGATTTAATTAAGGAAACTCCATTTTATTGCAGACAGACTGTCCTATTTAATCTCCCACTCACAGTTTTCCTTCTCACTGCATTTTTGTGCAATTAAAAAAAGACAAATCGAAATGCCAATTAAATGCCTTTTGAAACAACAGCCATCCTTTCTGACACCTGTTAAAAAAATGCATGAACTGACACATTTGCAAACTAATTTCAGTGTTTCTGCAGTGGCCCCATTTGCCTTGGTTCTAGGCTGCTGCATTTTATGCCTCAGGAAAGCAGAGAACATCAGCCACTCTCACAACCTCTGCGTTGCAGTACTGCGAGGCGGGAGAAGGGAGAGGGGTTTCCTAAAGCAGGTGCTGAGGCAAGAAGGAGCTGTGGACTTTAGGTTTTCAGTGGCTTGGAGAGAGAGAGGAGACAGTCTTTTTGTCTCCTGACATTTCAGGTGCCCTATTTGTTATCCATTTGCATTGATCTGCCCCAGAGGGAAACTCCTCAGGAACCATGATCCAGCTGCCCTCTGCCAACCCTCTCACTGCCCTCTTAGTCTTCCTCCTCCCCATGTGGCATCCCTTCTGCACTGACCTGTCTCCCTGGAGAGGAGAAACTTTAGGCCACATAGTATTGTGAAAGATGATGAGTTTCCTCTGATGAGTTTCCTCTCTGATTAGCCAGTTGCCGAATGTATCCAAGGTTTCAGGGTAAGATAAACCCTAGATAAAGCCAGATGCTCCTGGAAACAATCCTAATATTCTTCTCTGAGGAAACATTCATTTAATGGGCTCCACAAACTTGTAACAAGACTTCTGAAGTTTGAGCTGGGTGGTAGCTCTAGGGATGTATTATTCATCCACTTGGTGAAGGACAGAAGTTGGATATAAGGAGACCCTTTCTCTTGTGGCACAAGTTACAATTATACCAGCAATGATGATAAACAAGGAGAGACCATGCCGTGGCCCGGAGGCACAGTACTCCAACTTGAAACTCTCCCCCAGCCTCCCTCTCTGCGTAGCCAAACAGAGGAAAGCACGGGCACAGGATGGCCTGGGAGCGTAGGCAGGAATAAGCAGGTGGAGGGTATGGTGTGGAGGGTATGGGGGGGCACAAAAAAGGGGACTGCTTTCCTGGCACAGGTCTAGCCAGCACCAAAGGAAAAGCTGCGAAGCTACCGTCTTATACAAAGCAGCCAGTGGAGAAGCTCCAAGGCCACGCACAGTGCCATGATCAGGGTGTTCCTGTGGCTCCACTGCTCCTTGCTGCCCTCCTCCCGGCATCACCCACCCCCTCCACCCCACTCTGGGACCCTGCTCTGAACCCAACCATTAAACTGATCTGGGTTAAAGGAAAAACACACAGAATCACAGAATCCCTAAGGTTGGAAAAGACCTGTGAGATCATCGAGTCCAACACGGGGAAGGAGAAGGAAAAGCCTTGGGAAGAAAGGGAAGGGTACCCAGCATCACGGTGCTGTTCAGAGCAAAGGCTGGCAAGCAGCAGGGTCAGGTCTTGCTGTGGCACTGGGGTGAGAACGAAAGGGAAGTGGGGGAAACCCAAAGCCTGCGCGGCTGCCAAAGCCCCTGCTTTGCAGACAGAGTCTGCTAGATTAATTGTCCCCTGAACTATCCACATCTTGCCAGCCAATTTAAAATAAGGTGTTAAAAGTTTGCTGACTTAATAATTCACTCTCTCAGCAATTCTGCTGTTCCTCAGCACCTGTTTCATGATTTTTGCCCGCCTCTGCTTTGTGCAGCCGCTTCCACCTCTGCAAAGTGAGTGGAAGCATTAATAAGTCATCGGTAAGGAATGAGACCTGGTACAAAGAAAACACTGCTTAATCTGTAGTAACCACTCACGAACCAGGCCCTACAACAGCTTAATTGTGCCAGCACTGACACTGCTAAAAGGCATAATCATGTCTTCCTTTCTAACAGACTATTTTTCTTCTGTGCTCTTCTCCTTCCCTTATGCTTTGTTTTCTCTCCACACTTACTAAAATTGCTGGTATTTTCATAAGAATCACACCAAGAATTATTTTATTTCCATGCATTTTTCATCCACAAGTGTTAGGAAAGAATTTCTCACCTTTCTAAGCACTGCTTGGCAGCAAAGATTATTGCATCTAGTGGGAGTACCAATTACAATCTGTTTTGCTTTCTAAATATGCAGGTTCTTTAGTTTTTGCCTGACTTGAACATCAATAAAAGAGATGGGACTTTGTTCTTTCATCTTGCAGAAAGGAATTGAGATTAATTTTTTATCCCTGTTCTTCACCAAGATGAAACAGAGCTTGCAACATTTTCCATGGAAGACAAGAAACACAAGGTGGGAGTAAGGGAAGAGGGCAGCAGGTAAAGGAGGAAAAGCCAGATTAGAAGAAAGGAAAGGAGGTGCAAAGGTAAGACATTCCCATTTGACAAGTTCTTGTTAACTTTAACTGCAGTCGAACTTGTTATTTTGGTGTAGGTTTCATATGTTTCATCTGCTGGAGTCATCACTTTCTGTGTATATACATACTAACAGGGCCTAAAAGAAATTGAGCTTATAGTCAAAAGAATAGGGATGAATGGTGGAAAATTAGAGTGCAGGTCCCTGTGCTCACAGCATCCCACGCAAGGGGCTTGATTCCCAGGCTACAAATTCAGTCAATCATGTTAGAGCAATGCACATTATAAAAACAGATTGTGGCAGCTCCAACCTGAAAGGCTGAGAGCGCCATCATGAAACCATCAATAATTCAGGGCATTTGCTTGTAAAGTGGCAGCCTGCTGAAACAGGCAGAGGACCTGAGGGTTGCACATCTCAGATAAATGCTCAGGTCCTTAAAATACCACCTTTTCCAGAATCAGTCTCTCTTCAAAACTAGGGATTTCGTTTTGCACCCAGTAATTTTTTTTTCAGTGAATGTCTCCTTGAAATTGATACATGCCTAAGTAGAGTTCTGATGAAGGAGCAAAAAACTAGCCCAAGAAATTATTCTTAAAATAAAGCTAAATTTGAGGCACATATACACACAGCTGTTTGCATAGGAAGATGAAGCATTGTGCCATGTCTTTGAATCTGAACCAAAAAAAACCCCCAAAACCAAAACCAACAAAACCCACACTCACGTAGTGGTTCTCTGTATTCCTTTCTTCTGTATTTTTTATTTTTTGCTACCCTTTCTCGCTACCAATCGAATTTTCTGAAAATAGATGTTTATATTGGTGGCATATAGTGTTCTCCCCCTGCATGCCATAGTTAAGCTACGCTGAACATCTGCTTAGTCCTGTCAGATCATATCACGGCATTACTCCGTCTTCAACCACCTGCAGCTGCAATACTGATGATCAAGCACCCTTGCTTTATTTTCCCTAGGTAGATCTCTGAGGCAGAACTTGCCTCTGTATTTGTGTTTGAACAGCACCCAGCACAAGCTCACCCTTTTAAGTCCCCAAAATGCATGCGTGGAAAAATATCCCAAAATCAGAAAATATGAAACAAAAAGAAATTCCACATGATTTTTTTAAATTAGGAAGTTAAAACCAATTTTTCCTGCTGTGGGCAGAGCCTTAAAAGATCTAACCCTAGCTAGTTCACATACTGACCTCTGTGCTACACACTAGTCCAAAGCAGAAGTAATTTCAGAGAACAGAAATAAAACTATACCAAAACAAAAGCTCACATACAGTTCTTGACATACTACATTAGTAATCCATGCTATTTGACCAACCAAAATAGTTCATAGTCCTTGACTGTAAGCCTTCAGCCTGCACTGATGGCTAGGATTGCTTAAAAGGTCATCTGCAAATCCTTTGGCATTGTCAATTTATTCTGTAAACCTTTGGTGTAGAGGACATATCAACCCAGTAAGCAGGCCAGTTGAACTTCAGGATATGAGGGTGACCCCACTGGTCCCCGATATCTCAATTTCTGCCAAGTTTGGAACATACTTGCTGAAGCACAGGCAGACGTGCAGCATCAATGCTATGACTCCTTGTTGCGCTTAGGGGCCTTGACATGCCTCTCCCTCTCCAGGAGGGAAGGCAAGCCTAGAACAAGAGACCTGTGGTCCACAGAGCAATTTGTAGAGGAGCCCCTACTTTGCAAAGGAACCAGGTCAACAGCAGACGAAAATTGCAATTACAAGAGCTTGCTTATTATAAAAGCTTGTTTGAACCTGTACATGTTTAAAGGGGGCTTTACCTCCGCCTGACAAGCTGCCTGCAGTTGCCTTGGTGCACATTTTTCATTCAAGTGCTCAGCACAGGTAGGAATCCAATATGCTGTACAGGTGCTTTTGTACATAACACCACCACAACACAGTAATGGACCACTGATGGGTAGCAGACAAGCAGCTAAGAGCAGACTTATTTTGTAGCATTTTGTATTTTGTAGCATTTTGTATTTTGTTATTGAGGCAAATATGACCATTATTGAAGCAAAGAAAATAACATACATTTGTTTCTATAAGATGCATCCGGGGGTCATTATTCACTACATGATTAACGTTCATTTTCTTTCATGTACAAGAGACAGCAGTAACTAATTTGTTACCAAAGTTCATTGCTTCAGGAAAGAACATTTTATGATTGATGCCGGACATCCTGTACTACAGTCCTCTCATAGAAAATAAGTATCTAGCATCCTTATGAAAGACCTGTCTGCAGGTGGTGGTGTCATCTTTTTTGAAGAGTATTGTTACTATAATATAACCATGATCAAGATTCGAATGCACTAGATGTTATACAGAGTAACAACTAGTCCTTTTCCTAAAGGAGTCTGATTATTAAAAAAAATAGATGAAGCGTGGGAAAAGGAAGCATTAGCTGAGCAAAGTAGCAAACACAGTATAAAAGGACATAGACAAGACAATATCTTTAGTTCTTTTACTATAAACGGTATGACTGAGATTATTGAAAGAAACCTAAGGCAGAAAAGAAAAGTTAATGCAGATTTTCAAAGTTCAATTTCTGTTTTTTAACCAGAAGTTTATTATTTCTACAAAATTTCTACAAAATTCCCGATCAAGAATAAAAGTAACTGTGTAGAGAACAATAGAAAAGAAAATTACTTCACACCATTTCTGGTCTCAGGGATTGTTTTTGAACAGCGTAACAAAAGGATATGGCCATATACGTAGCATCTTTTCTACAGCACTCACAGAGAATATAAAGAAAGCATGACAAAGGACAAAAAAGCAGCACTTAACAAATCTCCATCAAAATCATGCAGACAGATTGACAGCAGAGAGTTAGCAAAATAAATACAGCCAATATCAGTCTGCAATTTTATGATGCTCTCGACTCTTAAAGTACCATTTCACAGGAATAATTTTTGCTAAAAGGGACTCCAGTTTCAGTCTGGGCACTCCTGAACACCTCAGAGCTAGGGCTGCACAGACTGATCATCCTAGAGGCATTCTGACCTCCTCGGCCAACCTCCTGCACCACACAGGCCACAGGTTTCAACCAACCAATTTTTGGACCTGGCCCCATGACCTGCGATTAAGCTGGGAGATGTCACCCCGAGTGCCAGCTGGCACTTCTCAGCGAGGGGAGCGGGCTACACCTTGCAGGATCAGCCCTTTTTGAGGTTAAAGCCATAAGGCACGTTGAATTCCAGCAGCAGCAAGTGCAACACAGCTGTGCCATGTAAAATACCAGCATGATTAAATGATGTGGAGGAGAGGTAATTACTCATTGCTGGGTCACTGGAGGAGGATGGCTTATATACTCACGAGGAATGCAGGGAGAGCAGGATGCATACGTAAGCAGCCTGACAAAAATGTACTGACATGTCATAGACACAAACCTGGATCCACTTGGATTTCCACCCTCCCTCCACCAACAAAATGCAATCTAGATGCAGAGGAAAAATTACTCTCCCTCCCACCTCGTCCGTAGCTTTATTTATTATACCTACGGCAGCGCTTATCCTGCATGTTCAGTCTCATTAGTTTCAGTAGGGCTCTTCTTACTGCAAGATCAAAGGACTCTTTTCCTGGAGGGTTTTTGCCATTGATAATTTGGATATCTGCAATAAACTTAATCTATCTGTGCTACACCATAGAGATTTGAGGCATGGGAAGATTAAAGTGATTTGCCTAAGACAACAGACGCAGTTTCAAGAAATTGAACACAGGTTTCCACAAAGCCCAGGCTTAAAAAGAAGAAGTCTCTTCACACATTAAAAGCCCCCAAATACACATTTGGAGAATTAGGCTTGTGCTATCACTATATTGGATATCTAAAGGGGAAGGATTTGGAAATAGGCTTATGTTTGTCTTTTTGCCGCTTTTTTACCCTTTTCTTCTTCCCTAGCATATCTTAATTTTGACTATGAAAGGCCCAATCAAATAGGTCATGCAAGTCTTTTGCATATGTATCTTATCAGCAGACACAGCTCTGAGAGAACGCTTTTCCGACATGCTCAGCCATGCTAAAAGTACTGAATAAACACTTGCCAGGTTTTACAGTTATTTTAGAATACGCCACTCTGAGAGGAGGTTCAGATGGCCATCGCTTTCCATTGCGGTCCAGCTCTGACTGTGACCACAGTGCACCAGTTCCTCTGCAAAATGAGAGGGGCGACTGAGCAGACAGACGTGGCCATGAAGGGTGGCACTGGGAAAGGCACAAAGCACGCACCTTGGGCACAGGGATAAATAATGAGGTTCCTATGGAAAACACTTCCAGGTGTTCCATTCCTTCAAAAGGCTTAAGAGAGAGACATAGGTGTGACAGCAAACATCCCTTTGGCTTTGATAATGACATTATGCACAGCTAGCCTGTTCTTTGGCTTGTTAAATTCGAAGTTTCCTGTGGGTAAGAAATGAACATTACTTTGTCACTGTTTTCAGGGCTTTCTGCCATGTTAATCTGATTATCTATGACAGTTTCTGTCAGTTTGTTAGCAAAGATCCAATTATTCTGCTTGGCTTTTAAGTTCTCACATATTTCTGGCTATGGGCCTGATTCTGAGTTCTTCTTTGTCATCATGTCTTCAGTGAAAATTTTAATGTAAAAAAAACCCCACAGGATCAGAACTGATGCACTAGT
Source organism: Gavia stellata (assembly GCF_030936135.1). Lineage (NCBI taxonomy): Eukaryota > Metazoa > Chordata > Aves > Gaviiformes > Gaviidae > Gavia > Gavia stellata. The sequence continues at coordinate 70,902,419 of NC_082597.1, read as the reverse complement.
GGTTTATACAGAGTTCTTAAAAAACGGATGCATTCTTCATCCCTAGTAAGCATAAATAAAAAAACCTGGAAAATTGACAGCTGAAGGAAATAAACAGCCCTGCATTTGATCTGACTACACTTCTGTAATTGAAATTTACAGTGTCGGTAAAGAAGGGAGGTGGGTTTTTTCCCCTTCCATAAACTCCTGTTTAGATCTTGGCTTTTCTTGTGTGTCAAAAAAGAAGGAAAACACAGTCTAGTTCTATAAATAAATGTGACACATTTTAAACATAGAAATAAAAATAGAATCAGGTGGATCCATTTCCAAGACATTTGACATTGGAGATAGCACATGCAGTTTGTTATTTTCTCTCTTACACATAGCTTTTCTCAAATACAAGTTTGTGTGGGATAGACCAATATGACTGGAAAGTGGCAAGCTTATAGTAAGCTATAAACAGACAGAAAAATAGATGTCCATATCATAAGGTGTTCAGTGCCTAATCCTTGCATGTCACTAGCTTTTAACTTATCTCTGTTTGAGGATCCAAAATTAATTTGCCCAAACTCAGTTGTCACTTCTTAGTGTCTTTGTCAATAAACCCAGTAATACATGGGCGTCATGAATTCCTACTGGCAAACTCTGTACCTTTCTCATTCTAGTCTGTTCTAAATGTAGATTTTTTTCATTTATGCCTGTAAATAGTGTCTGTCTATGCAAGAGTTTTTTGCTGAAAAGGACTGCCCACCATTTCCTGCAATGATATAGCTCCACTGAAAACAGCATCAGCAGGAGCTTGACATGACAGTCTCCTGTAGGTACTTACTATAATTATTTAAAGCTCTACGAAGCAACTATAAAGGCAAAGGTGCTGGAAGATTATGATTTTTTTGCTTGAGCTCCACGACTCTGTTACTGCTACTAATCAACATTAGTGACAGAAGCAGTAGTCGGCATTTTCCCTTAAAAATCCTCAAAAAAAGAAGCAAGTTTATATTTGGCAGTTGCACGTTTATACATCGACACGAAAGTTAGTAGAAGAAGTCATGACACCCTGGCACCCACACACTTTAGCGCCAAACTCCTGAGCATTTCCTCACAAGCAGCATTTCGTCAACAAACAAAAGCTCTTGTTCAGTCCTGGCAATTCTCTCCGCCATCACTGCCCCTCGTTTTCACTCACTGCAAGATACTGGCAGTGAAAGAAATGCCCCAGGAAGGGTACGCTTTTTCATAGAAGCAATTCTTATTAACACGTAGTTCTGGTCTATAACAAATACTTGCAGATAAGGGCTTTACAGTCAGTATTTTGGGAGCAGACACTGTTCTCTCTCTCTTTTTTTTTTTTACACCCCCCCTTTTCAGGGGGTCATATGGGTTAACTGATATGGGTTAACTGCCCCTTGAGGCCATGTATAGCTCGATCAACTGCAATAAGCATGATACTAATGCCTTCTATTTACAATCCCAGTAAGAACTCTGCATCCCACCAAACAAATCAGGAACTTAAGGTACCAGCCACCAGAATTAATTTGGTTTTATTTTTCTTAAACTTTGTAAAGTGGGTATAAGTTTCCATCATACCAGATGTCATACACAGCAAGAGCACTGAAAACCAAGCCAAACTCCATTGCTAAATATTAGGTGCAACATTATGTATCATCACAAACTCCGACACCTCACTCCATGGTAATTTGTTTGCACAGTTCCTTCCAAAATGAGCCTGATCATATTGGGTGCAACTTGGCAGAGACTCGCCAAAGACAGCGAAGTACTGCCAGCCGCTATCAGGTGAGGTTCTCATCAAGAGTTCCATTTCTGCACATCTTAAAAATAATAAATTAAAAGAGAAGGCAATAAAAACCCCCAGCATTTTCTTCTCTAGGGAATTTTAAGGCCTGAAGAAGCCTTCTCTTTCAAGTGCGAGGACAAAATATAACAGCTTGGATAACAGCAAGATTGGGACTCAGATGTTACGAAGGAAAGATATTCTGTGCTGCTGCTGCCCCTTCATCCTTATTGCTCCTCTCCGAGACAATTGTACCTAAGAGAATCAGGGGAAAGGCGTGTGTGTGTTAGGTGCATGAAGAGTGGGAGGGGAAATCCCGAGGTAAACAAATCTCACAGCTTCAAAGCCTAAACCTATCACTAGCAAGGGTTAGAAAGAAATCCTACAAACTCTCCCACTCTGCCGGCTACGGTGTCAAACAATCCTGTGCTCTAGGGGGTTTTATACTGTCTCAGGCCACGTGGCTGTTGCTTCAGCCAGTCTGCTGATCTAGACGAGCCAATTAGCTATACCAACAGCTGGACAGGTGTACTAGGAAACTCTTCGTTGTACTAATTCAACCCGCTGATGAGCGCCGATACACAGGTTTCATAACAGAAGAACCTTGCAAGGTCTGATGAGCTGCGTAGACGAAATTTGTCTATTACATCTGTCCGACCCCACTGGAAGTGAGTATGTTCCCAGGAAAGAGTGGAAACAGAATAAAGCCCACACTCCTGAGTCGGGGAGATAGGATTATAGAAATTATTAGCTGGCTGCTAGCAAGTCTCCAGAGCACTGTACCAAACAGAAGTTTATAAGCTTACAGCACAATCTAATGAGCAGGGAATGACAGGGGGACTGCTCACTGCACATCTCAAACCAGGCAGATTAAAAACATATGTTTTGCTCACTGCATCGTGCGGGGTGTTCTGAAAGGCATTCTAAAGGAAAAAAGAAAAAGGGCTTCAGAGTTTTAGTGGCAACAGGGAACAGCATGGGAGCAGAAAAGGCAAAGACAGTACACAGGTAATGGACACTTACCGCACATCTCCCACAGCGGAGGTGCTTCTGCTAACGCCCCAGCTTCCTTCCTACATACAAGAGTTGGCTGATTTTCTCTAGTAAAAATATCTAACACTTTCACCACTGGGTTAATTGGAAGAATGTTACCTCATAGTTAACGTAAGGAACTGGGGGGCCGGGGGAAGGTGGGAAACAAAGAAAAAAAAAAACCCTCTCTGTTTCATGTCACCTTTAGGCATTCCCAACCCTGAAGCTTGTGAAGGAAAGGAGAGCAGCTCAGTCTTCAAGAAATTTAAGATCAGCCCTCACAGCTGCTCATAATTTGAATCCAGCAGCAAATAGTTCTCCAGGGGATACTTGGCAGCCTGGGACCATTGGCCACCCTGGTCTGTCACCTTTCCTAGCTGTCACGGGGGCACAGCAGACACTCAGATACTTCACACACATAAAATGCTCCACTCTCTTTTAAGCCAAGGGTTATTTCTGTAAGCCACAGAGTCAGCAGCTACAGCCTGCAGCTGGAACAGAGAGAATATTGTGGTAATTCTTCCATATTCCCTCAGAGATGTAAGAGCAGCTTAATTCAGTCTTAACTTGTATAAAGCTCTTGAAGATTCTTAAATGAAAGGTGCAAAACAGCCAGGAAGAGTAACTATGTTTAAGCCATTCGATAATTACCAGTGTGGTATGAAGAGAATACGTCAAAACAGTAAATTCAGGGAGAACATGACACTATCTGCAGCTTGATCTATTATTAAATGCAGTAGTATATTAGATGCGGTGGTTGTATAGCTATATTGCTGGGAGCCATGCACAGGAATACCTAGAAATCTGATAGACAAATCGGAGGAAAAAACTTTTTCTTCATATGATTGCTATTTTCTGTATAGGCCATTCCTTTTCTTCAGAAATCACTTTCAGACAAATGGAAGGGACAAAAATCAAGTAGGTGAGAAGGAAATACATCAGCATGAAATCACCAACAAGCACGGGTGGATTTACAGGCAGGTAAAGAATTTGAAACACCTGTAAATATTTAAATTTGTATCACTGTATTTTAAAACTAAAGTTTGCTCCCTTGTATGCTGCCTTTCTTGCCAAGATGCATGGGCAGGATACAGCCAAGGCACTAAAGATGATTGGAGCTATTTCCATAGCAACAGACTACAGTGAGGTAATACACCTGAGAAGCTAATGACCTCAGCATGGAGTCTGGATGCTCACAGATAAATGAAATGAGATGGCTGAAAATTTTCACATTTCAGTGGGTTTTTTAATGAGCAGGAGAATGAACCCATAAAAAAATTTCCCAGATAAAATACTTTTTTCTTTGTACCACCCCTAGGGCATATATTCTTGTTAAAGAGAAGAGGGGAAAAAAAAAAAAAGGCAAAAACCCAGAGCAAAAGCCATGCATGTCTCTTCAGAAAGATCAAAGCTCACACAAGCAGACTGTTTGCCTCTTTTTGTGCTTCTGTGTGTACAAATGCACTTACACTTCCTGACTGAACACATTTAAGTCCATAGAGAGCTCTTATTTACTTCAGCAGGTTTTAGCTTAGGACTAGCACAAAGATCCAGTTTCTCTCCTGGCCCACCTTCCCTGCGTCATTCCCCCTAACAAATTCTGCAGTTAGTTTTTACCAATGGGGACAAGAACTATAAGTATCTTTAAATTTGTAGCACTGATCTATGAGGGCATGGAAGACAGCAGACAACATTTAAATTTAACATATTTAAAATCCTACTCTTTGAAACTGGAGAACTGTCTGCCAGATTTCACCATGGCTCTGAAGACAGTCTCCCAGCTCGCTGCAGTACCGTCTGACTTCCCCCTGTCTGGCAGAGGAAGACTGGGACCAACTGACAAGAAGGGGAAAAGCAAGGTCCCCCTTTCACATAGACCAGGGGAAGTGAACCTGGCATTCAGAAAATGCCTCCTTTGCAAGGCAGTGCTTGTCCTCACTTGCATCTTTACGCATTGGCCACTTTGCCCATACCATGTAGGAGGCAGCTGTGGCTCAAGCTATAGCACGAGATGTCTTTGGCTCTCCACTTTGAGCGAGCACAGCAGCTCAGCCCAGGCCCCTAATAACTTTGGTGCTTCTGCGTAAGCAAATAAACAGGGTGAATGAAGTTGGACTTTAAAACAGACTTGGACCTGCACTTGACAAGTAAGGTAGACATGGCCAGCCCCATAAAATGTAAAAGTGGAATTAAACCAACAGATAATGACAAAGTTGGTCTATTTTCTGGTGTATCCAAGAACAGTTTTCTCTCAGCCCTTCCCTCTTGTAAGTCAAACCTCGTGCTGATTTCATCAAGACGTAATGATAGCCAAGAAATAAAAAATGTTTCCCGTTTGTAGATCACCTTGTTATGATTGTCAGCTATATCACCGGTTCCTAAAGCCGCCCCTACCTCCAGGGCTCTATACCAGTTACAGCTGAAAGCCAGGATCTAAAAAAAAGCAAGTCATTTTAACAAAACACCCTACAAACACTAAGAATATGTATTTAAATCCTGACTGCACCAAGCCAGTGGTTACATTACTCATGAGTTATAGGAGAAAAGTTCACTCTGGGTTCCCACTGAATTCCATAATGAAATTATAAAACTACAGTGTTCCCCTCTCACCAATTCAGTGCTAATGCCAGGGCAGTGGGCAGCAGGGATGTGACCTGGCTCGCATGATTTGCGGGGCTGCAGAATAACTGGGCAGCTGGGAAGTGGTTTGAGGACACCTGAGAAGATCCAACGTCTCAGAAAAAAGATCTAAAACCTTGCAGACAGGTTTGGCAGCAAGGGGTTGTCAGAAGAGGATCACTTGTAAGCAGCATGCCCACGCTTTGCAGAGGTGGGCATGATTAGACAACAGCTTCTCTTCCTAATCACTTAGCTTTTCCTTTTTTTCTGATAAATTAAACTTAATACCGGGCAACGAATACTTTTTCTTCCCCTATAGCTGCCCTTAAAAATGCTTTTCATCAAGGTATAGAAAAAGCCCTGATAAGTTACAAGCCGATCTTTTCCAAAATACTCTTTTAAACTGATGAATTTGCAAGTTATTAGACATTGTTAAGTCCCTTTTCATCACCTCTTTGAAAGGGGGAAGGTACCCTCTCACTACAAGGAAACAGAATTATATTCAACATGGTCAAAACCACCAACACTGCTTCAGTTTCTCAGTGAGCGTCCTTCAGTAAAACTATCACACTTTCCATTTTGAAAAGGTCATTAACATGTAATATAGTATTGATCAGAGGAAGCCAAGGTGCAGACCAGGATTTGCACTTTGGTACTTCTGACAGTGCAGCTGTGATGGGATCCCACTCCATGTGCGCCGTGAAGTAGGTGACCCAGTCATTTGTGTGTCCCGGTTGTTATATCTGCATCTCAGGTAGTCTACCTTCCAAAGAGAAAATGCAACCACGTAGCAAAATCCCTGCACTGGGGTGCAAATACCCGATACAGACATATGGCTGCTGCAGCATAGTACGGGGCATTGGTTCGTTTATTGCTGTCTTAAATGAGTACTGACCCTCTGGGCAGACACTCAGTGAATGGGGCTGAAGGGAGCAGAGCAACCAATGGACTTTTGGACCAATCCTTCTTAGCAATGACCTAGGAGTTAATTCTCCCTGCCTGTCTCATAGTCCAGGGTAGGCATATAGCTGCTAATTTTCAGCTGCCTGCTTACACTTCATTTGAAACTCCACCAAGCTTCGTTTTGGTTTTGTGCATGAGAAATCAGTCTGTGAAGTGACAGATAAGTACTGGTGATGCTGAGAAATAAGTCAGCCTGAAGGTAAATGCAGTGCACTTCCTAAGTGGCTTGAAGATTAAAGTATACAAAAAAATACTAGCTAATTCTGATCATATAAGGAGCAGAGCACAGGCTTGCCCTGCCACAGACATATCGCTCGCTTTGCATGGGAAGGAGATTTTCCGATGAGAGAACTGGGTCAGTAGAACTGGAGTCCAGGCTTGTCACTTCAGCAGTTTAAGCACTAACTTGACTTGTGTTTAAGTCCCAGCCTCTGACCCAAGGAATGTGAGCAGATGCCATACTGAGACAAATCACAGATAAAAACATTTTTGCTGGTTTTATTTTTATTTTTTTAATCTTACTTTACTTGACTTTCCCTGGAGTCTGGTGCAAAAATTCCACAAAACAACCCAGTTTTAGTATGTGTCACAGAAGCTAAGCTTTTCCTCATGAATATTTATAAACTGTAAATTATAGTCATTTGCATTGTTCACTTCATGCCCAAAAAAGCAAGTGTCACATTCCTTTCACTTAACTTACTTGATATTTCTATTGATGTTGATAGGTCTACCTGGGTTTGAAAGCAAACAGGATTTGGCTTCCATAGGTATATGATTTCAAATAAGACTACATTGATAGGGCTCAGTATTATAGTTTTACTCCAGAAAGACTTGTGCTGAATATAGAGAAGGACAGGATAATATAGCCTGGAACTGTCCTTTACTGTAATTAAAAGTGCCCAATAATGTTTATGATCCCTTCCTCTTAGCAGCTGCTCCAAGATTTAATGCTAATAAAAAAAAGCATATTTTGGAACAAGGCTATTTTATTGCAATCCTCTTCATATTCCTGACCTTCATAAGCAGCTGAAGGCCTTTTAGTGGACTGAAAAAGGACAAATGGGTGTAACTCAACAGAAGCCAACTGCAGCGCAAAGAGAATGGGAGTACTCAGCCCCTGAAGTATGAGAATGAAGGTCAAAGAGTCCATGAGCTAATCCACAGAAAAAAGCAAGTCATAAAAATTGCTTCTGTATATTGGCGAAATTCTCATCTACATCACAGCACTATGGTTTGAAGATACCTCATTCACCAGGTTTCGGGGTTTTTTAATTACTTCCTGAATCATTTCATCTGAAGCCATTTTACACCTATGCTGTGCCAACTTCTAAGGGAAATCAGAGTAGAGACCCTGGAGATCACTCTAATCTCCTTGAGATTTCCAATGCTTCTTTGTCACAGTGAAATCAGAAACACACTGAGAGTATTTTGTGGCTTGAGGCACTTGATATTTTCATTTCTGGGATGAGAGATTTATGCAAATTTGTATACTGTAACAGAGAACTTTGAAGTTTCTAAGATGTCCTTTCACCACCAAAGGGTTGACAGGAATTTAGCATTTTCATTCAGTGGCTTTCCCTTTCCTGTGTAAACATTACTTTCTCTCTCGAAAATTTTTGTTTTGTGGAAATTACTATTAAAATTACAGCCTTAAATCATAATAAAGCCTGTTGTCACATCCCTGTTGGTACTGTCAGTTTAAGCCACAATTGCTCTTAGGGTGAACTGAGCACAGAGCGCAGCGTGCTGAACACAGTGCTGTTACCTGAGGGATGTTGCTTTTGGCCCTCTCTGGCTGTGTGCTTCATACAAAATGAGATCTGCAGAGGAAGAAATTAGACAGCTGGCTCCAATTGATTTGCAATGAGATTTGAGGACCTATTTGCCATAAACCTTGAAAGCTATAGTCAGGATCACGCCCTGGCATGCAGGTAAATGAGAAACGGTATTCCGACTGCTTCCTGCTACCCAGTGGTGTGCAAATGTGCTGGTTTGCTGCAGTCTCACAGCTCTCTCCTCACCCTGGAAGCCTAAACCATTTCACTTGTGGGGTTTTTTTCCCACCCAGTTTTATTCTAAGCTGACCTGACAAATCTCTTCATGGTTAAAATTGACTTTGGGCAATTGGTTACTGAATTAAGCTGCTTTTCTTTAGCCTATTTCTATTCTGTAAAGCATTTCTTCTACTTCATTTACCTCTTCCCTTTCAAGCAGCATTCAGATTTGTGGATTTGTCTTTTTTTGTCCCCTTTTTTTTTTTTTTTTGCCATGTTTAATATTTGCAATAATACTGAGATAATCAGCCAGGGAAAATTTCTCCAGACATAAAGCCAAAGAAAATTCCATAGTTACTGTACACTTCTGTAAAGAGAAAGAGCTGGAAAATTGGTAAAGGTGGAGTGGAGAAGCTGGCTTCACCACACCACTTGGTCCTGTTAGAGCCTGCTCCGCAGAGCTGCCCTTGTGCTGTAAATGATGGATAATCAGGCAGAGCAGAAGGGGACCAAACTAGTTAGAGGGATGCGCAACATCCGCCTTTCGGTCTTGGAGACCATTTCCAATAGGCTTTAATCCTCTGCAGCACAGCTGAGGTATCAGGGAATTCTCACATCCAAGCTATCAGGGAAATGGGAAAGCTATGGACAAAGACGACATGTAGCATGCAGTTCCCATATGGATAGACTTATCCTACTGTATATTATCTACCATGTATTCATTCAAGAGTACAGATCAAACTCCATTCCGTCTCTGCACTGCTTTGCAGTTTCTGGTGGGATCTTCCAGAGGATTTTTGGCTACAAACCATCCTTATATTACATTCTAAAGAATGCTGTTGTCTGGTAAAGAGACCACCAGACTCTTTACTAAGCCGAACGGCAGACCAGAGCTAGCCAGCTTCCCTGCAATACATTAGTGACCTCCAGAAATTAACTGGAAAGAGGAAGGGAAATCCCACAATTAAATTATTTGAGTGATTCAGGTGTATAAAGTACTGAACTTGGGCTCCTCTGTAATGAGGTGTTAAGAAGATGCAAAAACTCTTTGCAAGACTTTTTAGATGAAGCCCAACTGATCGAACTGCAAACAGTTTGATTTAACTGTGAACTGCATTTCTAAAAAGGAGTGTTTTCAGATCATGGTGTACTATTAACATGTTAAGTGTCTTTCTATATTCGATTAAGAAAAGCCCCAAATCTCTCAATATCTATTAGAAGTACAATCTTGTTTCCAGTGCCTGGAGAAGCAGTAGGTAATCACAAAACAGACAGAATAGCTGGAGGAAGATAAGAAAAATCATTATGTCACACAACCTTGAATGAGGTTGATTGCATACTAAAAAGCTACAGTGTAAAGCCTTACCTCTAGTGAAGTCAATGGTAACACTCCTACCAACTTCACTTGGGAAAAGTTTTATACAAAAGTTTACTTATTGAATGCTTGGGTCATCCTAAAGCACTTATAAAGGTTACAGTAGTTATTAATGAGGTGTCTAATTAAGGTTTCTATGGTCTCTATATAATCACTACTAATTTACAGTACTATAGGAGAAACTGAGTCAAAATTATGACTTTTTTTTTTCCCCCCAAACATTAAAGTCCTGGGGGGAGGGGGGGAAAGGAAAAAAAAAAAAGAAGATACTTTTGTATCTATTCATGCATTAGATCTTTGTTTTGAAATTTGGAAGATGCACAAAATTTCAAGGCAAAGCCATGAAAATGACAAAGCAAAAGGTTAGTTTTTTCCCTTCCCTTCTTTCTTCTTTTGCAAATGTCTTAATGTCTCTCCTGTCTCACTTTTTGGAAGAATCGTCTCACTAGCTACACTTTTGTCACAATTTTATGCCTAAAATATTTTTTTTTAGGACTTCAGGAAGCAGAGAGGGGCTAAAATCAGGGAACTGAAAAGACAGGCTGCAGTTCTACTGCTGTTAGAGAAGAAAATTAAATTTGCTGATGTTTCATATATATACCATGACTGACTCACACAGTGACATGATGCAGTCCCTGACCCTGAGAGCACTTATTTCCCGGTAGTAATAGCAGGAGTGAGCAGAGGATCTTATGATGGACACAAAGTACTTGACTGACCCCAAGAAAGTGCCCTCCAGGACAGAACTGCGGCATGCAGAGTTGGCATTACTTTCAGTGGCATCTTCAGTGTGGGTAGGCATGGGGATTTTGTCTCCACAATTATGAATTTGGCAACTTTCTTATGCAGAAAATTTAGTTAGGAATAAAGAATTTGCCATATGTTGATTCTTGCAAGCAAGTGAAAATGAGCCAGCTACAGTTGTAAGACCTGGTGTCCTCTAATTCTTCCTTCTTTATGTTAGCTCTTCAGTGAAATCTAGTTATCAGGTAGGAAAGAACGTACAAATAACTGGATGCAAAACTCATGTTCATCTGCCAGGCAGTCTCCAGAAAACCCTGCAGTAATTTCCCCTCATGATCAGGTAAATAATTGACTCCTGGGGGGATGGAAGTTATATGCAACTTGTCATGTAAGTAGAGAATAATTAATTACACTCTTATTTACAGTTTGTCTGATAAAAGCATTAAACAGCAAGTAACGAGAAGAATTCCAAGGTGCTGAAATGTTTGCTCTCACCCACTCAACATGTAAACACAAGGGGGATGAAACAAATTTGGCACTGATTTACACTATGGCCCCTCACAGCGATGGGGCTTGGTTTTTGTAAAACAGGAACCACAGATGCCTCTGTCCTGAAACCGAAATCAAATTTTGTTAGTGCTCCACAAGGCAATAAAATGTTCTAAATACATCGGCAGTCTTAAAAGCCATGAAATTTCAATTATCTACTCTGAGGTCCTATAGGACCCCATACATATCTGAGATCATAATCTGAGTAATTTCCTTGATTCTTCTGAATTTTCTCAATTTAGCTAGTGTTACCGATCCCTGGCTCCGCTTGTATTTACAAACCTCAGCACCTTATCAGGAGTAAATCAGGAGATTCAGATGCTATCTTGTCTCACTAATTACAAACCCACTGATTTCTGAAGAAAGTGAGAAAAGAACTTTATGGGGAAGGAAAAAAAAAAGGAAAAAAAAGCCTGAAGGTGCATAAAACAGGTACAATATTCCTGCCATATTCCCTTGCACCCTGTTTAAAATTTCATTCTGGTAGAACCAGGACATCTGTCACAGGTCTTTTAATACCTCTCTGACAAGGTGAAGATATAGTCACATTAAGACCTCTGTACTTGCCAGTGAAACGTGTAAGCTGTTCTTATGCTTAGTAAAAATGAAGGCCTAAGGTTTCCAATTACAGTCATAAAAGTAAAATAAAAAGCAGAAAGGCAGAAAAAAAGAAAGGAGGCTGCATTTATTTCAACCATGAAAATTTCCTTTGCATATTCTTCTCTGAATTAATTTCACTGCGTTTTGATAGCGATCTTAACTCATTGAGTGAAAATAAATTGATGCCAAAAAAGTTACATTAATAGGAATAAATGGCTTTAAGGGACTGGAAAGTGGATATATGGCCTCTTTTGTAGGTCACTACTTAATCCAGCTCCAAGGTCATTAGAGGGCAAATGTTGCTGCTTTCTGGTGGCAGTAGATAAGCCGGTCCGTGACCTGCAGCTACAAGGCTCATCCCAAAACACCAAGGGGGCTCCGACACGAGCAGCAGCCTCAGCAGAGGTGAAGGTGGGACCAGAGAGGGAAGTGTTTCTCTTGCACGCACTAAGAAAAAGTCCAGCTTTCACTAGTCGGGTAACTAACTAAAGCTACATCTGCATGGAGATGTAGTTATTGTCCAGGGCAGTGGCACAAGACAGGAATGAAATTCTGCCTTTCCATAGAAATGAGGCTTTGGTATCAGTTACCCAGTGCTTGATTTTTTTGATGTTAACAAAGGGAAGAGCAACATAAGTGAGAAGGATTCCCATGGGCTAAATTACTATCAAGCTAAATTGAGTGACGTCTCTAGAAATTATAACCATCTGTAAGGTATGTATGTGGTACAGCAAACTCCCTCCTATAAACCCAGCGAGAAAAGCTACTTACTCTTTTCTGTAAAGTAGTGCAAGATTGGCAGATGAAATGGAAATACTCACAAGGGTATTAACTATTATCATTTACTGCTGCTGTTATTCAGTTTTGGAGAGAAAAAAACCTTTCCTAGCCACCCAGTTTATTCAAGAAATATTTGTTTAAAATCATATTACCATAGGATTCAGGCATTACTTTATGAAATTTCACAGCTTATGGATCTTGACGTATGTTTAATTATCAGGCAGTGCATGAGCTTTTTTTTTCCTACCCATACCATTTTATGTATACTACTTATGCCATGTTATGAATAATAGAAATACATAAGTACAACTTGTAATAAAAGCAATGTATTATTCTGATTGGAAAAGAAATAAGACACCTGAACCAATAATCTAGAAAATAAAATTGCCTGTGACAAAAAGAGATAAAAGAAACACAAATCTGTCCCATCCCCAAAACCAAAGCAACCAAACAATCCTACCCATGTATTTTATCCATTGGCACAATCTGCTGACCCAATTCCCTGAAACCCAGGCACCAGAAATGGATTGCATCCAGGAGAATTTCTGTGAACCACATCTCCAGACTTGTTTGTTTCAAAGAGCTGTAGCGTCCATATCACACTGCACTTCAAAGACTAATTTCAGCCTTTCAAAGGGTGCGTACCAAAGTGTTTGAGTCTCAAAAGTGTGTTTTGTAAAACAATAGCAACAATAACAAAGTCAGAGAATAGCCTGATGTGTACACAAATATTTTAGGAATGCTTATTACATTTAAAGAACACACAATAAAAATTAACAAAACCAAAAATAAAGTGTGTATATATATATATCCAAAAACCAAAGAAACGCCAAAATCCTCACCTTTTTCCTTCTATATAAAGGAACTACCAAAATACTGTGTTAGACCATGAGAATCAAGTAAAAAAAAAAAAAAAAAAAAAAAAAAAAAACCCACCAACCTACTAAATGGAACCCAGCAAGGAATATGAAGTGAAACAATGTTGTTTCGCTGTGTACTGTAAGTTTCACTGTGCACTGTTACATCTACATAATACATGAATGAAAAAGAAAGCACTTTAAAGCTGCTTTTATTTCTGGTGTTAATATTTCGACTTATGAGGAGTAAGGAGGATGCTTTACAAATGAATCTTATATGAGTTAGAGTCATTTTTAATAAGCAGATTAAGCACAGAAGGAACCAATGCTATCGTTTCTTCTTCAGCTTAACATGAGATCTCTGTGCCACTTCCTGCAGCACCTTTCATGGATTGGATAACACCAATTAAAAGATTTCAGAGAAATCTAATCAACTGCTTGCCAAAATAAGCAAAATTTTCTTATCTACTTGTATGGAGTTTAATACAAGAAGTAGGAGCCTACAGACAACAATATGATAAACAGCACAAAAAGTTTGTGAAATCTCTACATTTTGTGGAGATCCAAAATCTGGAGGCTGATGGAGTAAATTACCTTATGACTGTCCTCCAAGCCTTATGCGTTTGTCTTGTCATACCGAGAATCCAACGCGGGTTATGTTTTCTGTAGTTAGAGCTGACTAACTACATGGCTTTGCATACTCTCTAAAAATCAAGTTAGATTTTTTTAAAACATGTAATTAAAGATTTTAATGGGTTTGGAGAGAAGAAGGGAATCAAGTGTTTGACAAGAAGCCTCCTGTTTACGTCTAGATGAATAATGCAACACAGTTTGAACAGGTACATTATAACATATCCCAGATACAGGTTGTCAGCCCTGTTTTCTTCTGTGTAAGAAAGCCTTGCTTTTGGATGCATGAGATTAAAAGCTAATGATATAAAATGGACAATCTTTTTAACAAGTTAGATATGCAACTCAAAGTTTGTGTGCCTGTTCAGACTTTTTGGACATGCAGTTTTACACGATTCCATGCTGTTTCTGCTACTAGCCAGAGAATTGTTTCTCTCATGCTTTTTCTGTATTTCTACATCTCATTGGAGAAGAAGTGCTCATTGAAATGGAAACATGACCAAAAAATGTTGGCCTTCTCTGCCTCCAAAAAATGAAGTGGGAAGTCACTAATAGGTATTTCTTTATTTCATCCAGGCTTTCTTGGCTTAACCTGTAATATGTAGAAGGGAAAGAGGACTGACTAGGTTTCGACCACTGTCACTAAGATTTCAGGGTGAAATCCTAACTCTACAAAGGCAGCGAAAGTCAATTCTGGATTTAAAACATAGAGTTGATGCTTTAATAGTCACCTCCCATTAATGTTCTTTTAAATCTCTCCCAGAGTTTTGGAAAACTTAGTCCACATGACTTCATTCAAAACTGCTGAAATCGCACAGAAGCTTTCATGAACAAGAGATACTGAAAATCCTCTGCTTTTTGCAGCATAAAATCATATGCAGCCCTAAAGGTGCATTTAAGAGATATGAATTTCAGTTACAACATCTGAGTCTAATGGGAGTTTCAAAATTATAGCGGAACCATAGGCCAGGCAGGTTTCACTGTGATGCCTAATATATATTACAGATAGAGCTTCTAATATCATCTCTGAACTTTGTGCAAATCCTATGTCAGGTTTTGGCAATGCTGTAGGCTGATATAGAACACAATCCTGTATTTCCTCTTGTATTAATGGGTCAGAAACAAGAACACCACTGGAGAAAAAACTGGCACTGAGAAAATACTAACAACCCTTCTCCCCAGTAGCTGAAAGTTTTTTCTTGAATAATGAGGGGAAAATGAACGTACAATGTTTCTAGACATCTATCCTTCCAGCACCACATACCAAACCCCCAGGAGCAATTGTGCTATTAATAAAGTTCAAAGTTGTTGTCAGTTCTCAAAATGTCATAATTTTTTGAAGCACAAAAAACCTTAAAAGATCTTGCCATGCACTGCTAGAAAAACTGTACCACTCACTTTTCCACATAATTTACAGAAAGCTTTTAAATGAAATGTCATTTGAATCTCAGTATTCAAGGATGCCAGGAAATTTCCAGCACTGTGTTTTATTTGGTATCTGTTGCCCCCAAATCCCTCTGCCTGTGCTGTCTTGTGGGCAAGAAAAGCCAGCACAGGACAACGCAAGCCATAGGGGAAGGGACTCTCAGGCGCCGGGGGCTGGCTGGACCCCAGGGCAGTGCAGACCTGCTGCCAGAAAGCCTTGAGTTTCCTCGCTGGATTCATCGCACCCCCAGCTGAAACTATCCAAAATCGGGGCATCTGGTCTGAGCAAGTTGGATTCATGCTGTCCGGACAGAGATGACTGGGTCTGGAGGGTAAATTATCACACCTTAGCACCTATATGAAACACCTGGGATGTATAAACCACTCCCCTCCACTGAGTATACAGCAAAATCTACAGCTCAGGCCCAGGCTATAACCATCTTTTTAATGGCTAATGTTAGGCAAAACAAATCTCACCACAGACACAGGCCACAGCTGCAATGGAGAATTCCCAGAACGTGGTTTCCCCTTCTGTGAGGGCAGGACCCGACGCCAGTGAGGGCTGGTTAACCATTGCTCCCAGGCACTCCTATTGCAAATGCAGCTGCACTCCATTGCCAAACAATTTTAATACGGTTATGCTGCACGAGCAATTCTGCTGCTTTTCCCTCATGGAAGTTGTCCCACTGAGTTTAGCAGGATTACACATGTGGAAGGGAGTTTGGCCCCGGAGCCATGGTAACACCAGTTTCAGTGCAGGCTGCACCTCGGCTGCATGCTCAGTGGCTGAAGCCCACATCACTGCAGCTCTGCTGCTAATGGTAGCTGACCCGATTAGATTAAAACCAGTTTAGGCACAAGTACCTGAGATGTAATCACGTATCCCAATTGCACTGCAGACCCATCCAGCCAACGGGCCGGTGAGTAATTGCTGCCAGCACAGGGGACCGGTCCCAATTCTTGCCTCCTTGCTTAAGTGTACCTGTTCATTATGTCAGCGGTGCGCTGGGTCAGGCTGACGCTTCCTTGGTTGACTCTTTACTGAGACCACTTCTACAGTGCAGAAATTTCCAAAAAGCACGGTGCAGAAGCTGCTCAACCAGGGGAAGTCTGATCTAAGCCCACTGACGCCTACGGGAGCCTCCTCTTGAAATGAACAACTGGAAATGAATCCAGAGGAATTTAAATCTGAAGCTATGCCTTTTGTGCTGCATATGTAAGAGACCAGTTTCTTCTCTTTTTCTTTCAGTTTGTACAAACGGTATGGATTAAACAACGCAAACGTATGATCCTGAGGATGTTAGGCTAGTCACTAATTTACAGGACTACCCAAGCAAGGAAGGATTATTTTATCTAATTAAGACAGAGAACAGTATTTAAGACAGAACATTTGCATTAAAACAGGCAATTCAGAATTATAAATACTGTTGAGTCTGAAATTACGATTGTTAATCTCTCCTCACATAATAATGTTCTACTGACATACATTGTAAATCACTGCCTTTTGCTTGCAGTAGATGAAGCCATCACTCAAAATGCTCCATTACAAACCCGAATAGAATTTAAAAGGTGAACTTTCTTTAGTTTTACTAAGGGCAGAAGGGCAATGCTGATCATGTAATGCCGATGTTAATGCATTACTTATTACTGAAATTTGGTCTGTATTCAGTAATTCTCTCATTCCTGGGATCAGATCAGGCAGCAGTTCTCTCCCCTGGATCCTGTTCCCCTCTCTGCAAGTGCACTAGGCTTGCCATGGGCAGGGTACCCAGCTCGCCCAGCATATATTTTTGAAGACACAAAGAGGAGCTAGTCTCAAACGCTCCATGAACATGTTCCTTTGAGGGCCACTCTTACACATCTATAAAATGTATACATTAATCTGAGAATTATTTTTAGCAATTACCAGTAAGCTGTCTTGAAAGGACATGTTAATCTATAATAAAAAATAACCGGAAAATAAAACTCAATATCTTCATTTGTATATTAATGACAGGAAGATAAGATCTGTAGTTTACAAACTGCAAATAAACACAGGTATGGAATGATCAAAATATAAAATACCGCATCATTAATTTTCATTTTCCCGTGGAGATGAGATAGACATTAGTAAGTACGTGAACACCACTGCTAATACTCTCTATCCCTCTCAGCATCTTTCAGTGCCAGGATTTAATTATCCTTTGTCCCAAGCTAATCTGCAGAGATGCTCCCACTTCAGCAGAATCCCCTAACTGTGTTCACTGAAGTAAAAACCTAAAAATAACCATTACCAGTAGAGAACTGCAGTTTACCAAAATGCAGCCAAGCAATATTTTACAGTAGTAATCGGTTTGTTGACCAAGTGAATGCTTCCAATTCAGGTCACTTTATTTACTTAATAATGGCAGATATTTTGAATGTATTTCCTCTCCAGACTCTTTTTCAACTGACAGCCGTTGTATATCCAGAACAGTCTTACCTAGACATAAATCATTTCTAGAAATGACCAGAAGGTAAAAGAACTCCCATGTGTAAAACTGGTCTGGTCTTCATCAAAATTTCGGCCATCCTTTAATGGTCGTTCTTATTCCCCATTCACAAAGCCCATCTAGGAAATCTGTTACAGGATGTGAAAGGCAGCAGTCCCAGCATATGATCCCTTTACAAATTTCAGGAAAGGAGTATAAAACCCTATATTGATGCAGAACCCATTTTTCCCAGTAGTGTTCCTCAGACTTCCCAAAAACAATTACGTAAGACATGTTGAAATATTCGCAAGAAGAAACCTATCTGAACCTTTTATTTACATTAAAAATGATGTGTCCACCTGCCTCCTATTCACTGGGGACAGGGGAGCCTCTCCATTTACATTTTTCCCTTTTTTTTTGTTTTTCTTTTTTTTTCCTTCCTTTTTTTTTTGTTCACTAGTACTGATAATGACACACACACGACTCATAGCAGTCCTCTAGGACAGAGCAACCCAGGGCTGGCGTGCAGCCTGCAGTGACACTGGCTAGCAACAGGTCCGCTGGCAAGGGACTTTGTGCACAGCTGAAAACCAAACAATATTTGACCAACCAGACTTTGAATGTAATGAAGACTCCAAGTGCAGCTCCTACTCTTCTTGAAGAGACACTCAAGAAAATTTCCTTCTTAATGAACTGCTTGTTCCAGGTGGGTTCTTGCTCAAATATCGCTTCAGTTTACTCTTATTTCTAAAAGTTAAGAGACATGAGACTGTGTGGACCCAACAGCCTGCTGTCAGCAGAGGACGGAGGAACTGTTCCTCGTTTCTCCCTTCTCCTCCCACCCTTTCCACTGCCTGCTGGACCACTTGGTGTTGAAGGCTGCACTTGCTAACCCTCCACAAAACTACCCCAGCTGAAGCAGTGAGCAGGGCTGGTTCCAAAAAAGGGTCCGATGAGTAGCAGAGGTGGTGCAAAAGAGGGGCCAGGGGCTTTGCACAGAGCAGGACTGGAGCCAAAAGGAGTGAAACCTCCTGGCACAAGCAAACTGTTAGGATGAAGCAAGATGAGCCGGGTGAACCTAAGATCTGACATACCTGTAATAAATGTTGCCACTAAACACAAGGTAATGTCATCACAAACATCGTACTTTGGAAGACACTTTATTTCTCCTTGTTACATAGCCATGTCTTGTAGACTGTACTCAGGGTGGCCCTGAGGCCTACAAAACAGTCTGAAGTCAATGTGATCATTGAAGAGAGTGAATTCTCCAGCCCCAGTTCAACCAGGTAGTTCAGGACATCCCCAGGCCTCGGGATGCGGGAGGCCACGCTTTGGCAAAGCCATGTGTTCCAGGCTAGGCGCAGCTTTATGGGCTTTGCTCAGACAAAGGTCTATGCTTGCAAGTAGGCACTGGGAGTAAAAAGCCTTTACCTGTGGCCCAGTTCCACCACCTTTATGGTGGAAATATAGTGGAAAGACTGACATCGATTTCAGTCGAAGGAAGATACTGCCTTGCCAGCCCACCTGTAATTACATTAGTGTGCAGGATTAAGGAAACCCGACTGCTGGACTTGTACAGAAACACATGTGCAGATGCTTTTGAAGGCATTTGCAGTGCTTCTAAATGCATTCAGAAGGATAAAGGCAACACTTTCCTCTTATCTCTGTAAGTTATCCTGCACATGTGCAGCAATCTCAGCACACTAGGGAAGTTGGACCTACTGCTTATACAAGGCTCCACAGCCTAGTAGCTCCTACAAGCAGCATCCAACCTGTTCCAGCTATCAGACATTCAGAAACTGAGGAAGATTTGTAAAGTCACTTAAATGCGCTTGGGCAAAATTTCTGGAAGGAAAAAGAGGAAATACCTGCAAAGCCACATGACTCTTGGCATGGCCACCTGAGGTTTGCTTGTTTGTCCCTGCTTCCCCTCTGCAGCTCAGACCCTCTCTGCTGCTACACAATCCACGTGCCATTCAACACTCCTCCAGATCCACTGGTCCAGCTGCACCACTTGCTCAGGAACTGCACACGCCAGTGAAGCCACAGAGGAGTTGTGCTGTTAGTGGGACACCTCTCTTGAAGGAGTCCTGCATCATCCCCAGCTGCCGCTTACAGCTGTTGTTAAATTGCTTTTATATCAGAGTCTGTACCTAGGCACCAGCTCTCCCTCCACCGACTGGGGGCCTCCAGTGAAACCCTTTGAAGATAACCTTCACAAAACATGCTTTTGTGGTTTTAGTTCATTATTTATTTGCTTTCACAAATGGGTGGAGTAACTGGTTTTCTAGAAAAATTGTAAGAACTTCAAACAGTGATAGTCAAAACCAAGGTCATATACCTTCCAGAGAAAGCATTACTGTTTGCTAATAATGTGACCAATTAAATGCCAGTGTTGTGTGGAAGCACCACTGTTGTTAGTAATTGTGGGTTTAGAACTTAGGGAGGGCCTTGTTATAAATCACATAGCCATAGCAATAGTCCTGGAAAATCTATTTTATGGGCCATCAACCTGTCCTGGCATAGAGGAGGACCAATTTATCTACCAGAAAGCTTGGAGTATGATTAATGAAAGGAATATATGTAATTCAGACAGACAGAAATGCCCAAACAAACTTGCATTAAATGCTTTCCAAGAAAAGGTAAGGCAGGGGGAAGAAAAAAAAAAAAAAAAAAAAAATCAATTTTAAGCTCTTCTTCTAAGATTACAGTGCAATATTTTTAAGACAAACAACCACCTATTCCTAAGGGAGAAAGAATTTTTAGTTTGGAAAAAAAAAAAGTTGATCTATTTATATCTTACAGTGGTGTATGTATATCAAGGGTCTGCTATGTGTTGATTCTGTGCTGGTATCCCAGGGCCAGTTGGTGTTGGTACGTGGCCAACTGGTGGTGGTATGCTGCCCAAAGAGGCTGTGGAGATACATGCTTAGCAGTATTCAAAAACTGTCTGCACATAGTCCTGGGCAACCGGCTCTAGGTGGCCCTGCTTGAGCAGGGGTGTTGGACCAATGACCAGAGGTCCCTTCCAATCTTTATCATCTTGTGACTCTATGAGCTGAAACCAGGACAAGGTTATGAAACCCTAGCACAGTTACGGCCAGCTGAGCTGAAAGTCACAGGGACTGATGTTGATTTTGGTTACATTTGGTAAAATCAGCGTAACACCATTGCTTTAGATGAAGTTCATTTGAATTCACAGTGTAGGTGACTAAGCACAGTAATTGGCCCTTTTCTTCCCTGAGAAATATGATCTCTATTTGAATAGCAGCTATTTTCGCTAAAATAGTCTTTTCATGTAATCATAGCCTTTTTGTGACTATTTAGCATTCCACTGTAAGTTAACTACTGAGCTGGGCTAAATGGCTGCAAATGGTGTGTGCAAAGAAGCCTTTTCTTTGACTTTTATAAAACGCAACCCAAAATGTTTACTGGAGAAATACAACTTCAAAAAGTGAAAAGCAAAATACTTGAGAGATGAGGTTGCATGGTTTAGGTGTATTAGAGACTGGGTGCAAGCCGAAGGGACTTGAGCAGGGTTAAGTGCAGGTGGAGGAGAAATCAGGGCTGAGCGGTGCAGGAGGAGATGGCAGGTGAAACAGAAGGGGAAGAAGTGGGCTGCAGAAGAAAGAGGCTGTGGAAACAATGGCAAGGGGACAAACACTGGAAAGCATAAATGTAAGAAATGGGCTAGTATTTTATTCTTGGAAAAATACACATCTCAGACAATTGCAACTATTTGCAAATAGCCGCAAATGGTTGGTAAAGTTGCTGAATTTTCCTTGCCTGACTGTTCCTGACTCCATTTTTCTTTTCTTTAAAGAGGGCTGAAAGCTTAGGATTGAAACTTTCCTTCTGGAGAATTGAAATATTTGCTGGGAAACTTCTTAGGCTTCTCTGTCATAGCAAGAACTACAAAATAATTTTTGTCAGTCAAACCTTCAGAATACCTAACCTCCACAAGATTTTTTGCACAGCATTAGTAAATAAAACATCCACATACTCTGCTCATTACTGTAGAAAAAAAGGAAAAAAAAGGAAACAATCTATTATTTAATTTATGAGAGAAAGGAAAAGGAAAAGATTCTTTGTCTTTGCACTTTCCTAAGAATTTCTTTCAACTCTCCAACAAGATGCTGCCTCAGAGGCGCTCCTCCTCATCCCTTCAAGCAGGGAGCCTAGTTTCACAAACTGAAAACCAGATTAGCCTGCAGCTTATCAATGGATAAGCTCCCCACCAGCCTTTTAGGTACCAGTCAGCACTCTGTTATGACAATGTGATAATGTGAATGGTAATGTAAGACCTCAGAAAACATCTCAGCTGAGGTACCACAGCGATCCTCTGTGGCTTGTACCAGTTGCATATCAGAGATGGCTGCACTAGCACCATCCAATTGCTCCACGGAGGAGGACACTGTTTCTGCTTCCTCCCTTTTGGGATACAAATGATCTCAGAGGGAAAGGACCAGCTGAAAGCATTGTGTTGGCACCTTCTCCCCAGCTAGCAATGCTGTCTTTCTCTGAAAATGGGAAGATACAGCACCCTTCTCCAGCACAGAGCTGCAGGGATGGAGGACCACCATTAGCAAGGCAACAGTAGCAAGCCTGGCCGACCACCTGCCTCCGTGATCCATGGCACAACTCACAGGCAGGTAAGGCTGGGATGTAAGAGCAGCTGGATCTTCCCCAACACCCGGGCAGGTCCCTGCCACCACCCTCCCGTGCCCCATCACAAAACCACCCTTGCACTGCAGCCAACATCAGCGGGCAAATCCTGATGTATAATGGGGGGAGCTACAAAGCCAGGTGAGTTATTGTGCCCTCTCTTCTCCTACCTGAACTGTTGCAATAGGAACAGGATGGGACAGAGACATGAGCAGGTCGAGTCCTGCAGGAACTGCTTCTGGTCTCCCAGCGAGACTGGGCTGGCTGAAGAGGTGGTGGAACAACCCACGACCCACTATGCCACTGTCATCCTCTGTTTCCACAGTCCCCATGCTACAAGCTACCAATATCTTCTGACCGATCCTAACCTCTACAAGCCATAGAAGACAGCATCCACAGAGACTCCTCCATCACTATTAGAAAATTGATTTTTTTATTATTAAAAACCATATTTGTTTAATCCCTCACAGTCAGAACAGCAATATTTAAATTTATGAATTAGTGCTGGTCAGGGGACGCAAACATTCAGGGAGTATCTTTATCTTGCCTCTCACCAGAAATTATTTATAATTTGATCTGACTGGTTACTTTGACACAGCTCCTTTAACCATAACATCTTTCCATTCCTCTAGTAGCAGAGATTTAGCATTTCAGGCTGAGTACATATGTTGGATAAGAACATAATCCTCAGCTCTGGGCATAGGAGTTCATGGTAAGAGGATGGCTCTGAATACAAATTGAAAGCACCGAGATGCAGAAAAGAAAAATACACTAAACCCTAATATGCATATTGTGAAGGCCTTCTGGCATCAGAAGAAATCATCAGTTATTTAACTTGACATCTTTAGAAACAGAGGGACTAGAGAAAAAAAAAAAGGAGAGAAAGAGAGAGAAAAAAAATGGATATGACCTTTAGTCCGACACTCCAAGTAAAGCCTTTGGATAAATACTTGCAGAGAAGGAATATGCCAATATGCAAAGAGGAAAAGAAATAAATGAGATGAGACCATTTCAGTAGAGAAAAATCCCATTCTACAACCATTTCTGACAGCACAGAGATGGATTTATCAAGGGGCAGAAGGGGACACTCGTTCCCCTCTATTAGCCTTCTTAACACAGCACACACATTCCCGGGTGCAGCATGCAGACGCATCTCTGCAGTCAATCTGCTTCCCCTCATTCAGGTTGGGGCTCATCTCCTAACGCAAAAAGACTTTTGGTTATCATTGCAAAAATTCGCAGTGGACATCCAGCAATTACCACCCATCCATCATATAGTACCATAGGAACAGGGTGTAGCGTTTCTGGACAAAAACATGAAGGATCAATCCCAGGCATCATCTGACACCACTAGACTTTGTTCTTTAAACTTGTAAAAGACACAAAGAAACAACACACTGTGGAAAACCAGAGTTTTATACGTGAAACTCCTGTATCCACATGCCATGCAACTATCAGACAATCCTGTTTTAATAATCTATAAGGCTTCCAAGTTATTAATATCAACTGAAATCGTGCCTTTAAATTGTGTTGCAGGCAAGGGGCTCTGTGGCAGAGCCATTTCAGTCTGGAGCCCTTTCCCACATGCCCTGCCGCTCTCCTGGGCACAGCAGCATGTGAAGCGGATCACAAGGTCTCCTCCTTCACACCACCCTCCCTGCGCAGTGGAGGCCGGAGAGTTCAGCACAGCTAAATCTAGCTTTGAAAAGAGTTGGGATTAGAGAACCAAAATTTCTGAACCCACAGTCTGAGCACAGCTGATCCACCCTAGGCCATGCCTGACATCTCAAAACCCCTTCTAGGCATTTATTTTATGTTAAATACAAGTAAGTGCAGAGGTTTTTCCTTTTTCTATAAACTAGTCTGGTTCTGTGTAAGCTGTCTTCTCCAGGATATCTTCACACTCTCTGCTGACACCTTTCACTTCAGAAGTGGTAAGCACATTCCACAGAATAGTCTTTCTTTTTTCCCAAAATAAATTAAATCTGGCATTGTAGGGTCTTCAGGGAAAAAGCATCATTTTGCTTATCTAACAGATGACATTATGAGATTTATTTTTTTTTCCCCCAGAACTGTAAGATGGCTTTTGTGTTATTCACTGGAAGATCTGACTGTTTAAAGCTATAAGCAGAAGGCTTTTTTTAAGGTGATATTGTTTGGAAATCAGGATTCATGGAACAGAACTGGAAGAAGTAAGGGCCATAGAACAACCATCTTAAGGACTTTTTAAACTATTTTTTGGGTTTCGGGTTTTTTGTGGGTTTTTTTGTTTGGTTTGGCGGGGGGTATTTTTTATTATTCTGTATCCTGTAGTTAAAAAAAGAAGTCTGTATTCTAGCATGGACAAGTAAACATCTCAAAGTCCGAGCTAATACAATTTCAAGGCAAAATCTGTGAAAAAGCTAATGAATCACCAAAATCATCCTCCCCTCCAACATTCTAAATCATTAGTAATAAAATGCTAGTATGATGTGGAGTCAGGCAGCAGAAGCTGTAATCACAGTCCAAAGTCACAATTCCTTTGGAGCTCATTAAGTGTATCGAGACTGTAATCTTCTATTGATTTTAGGAGCAGT
The DNA here is from genome assembly GCF_030936135.1 of Gavia stellata. Classification (NCBI taxonomy): domain Eukaryota; kingdom Metazoa; phylum Chordata; class Aves; order Gaviiformes; family Gaviidae; genus Gavia; species Gavia stellata. The sequence goes on along the minus strand of NC_082597.1, from coordinate 70,877,389 downwards.
GGTTCAGTTATCAAAAAAAAAGTGTAAGGGAAATTTCCAGAAAGGATTCCACATATTCCCTTGAGATATGTATTTTTCACCTTGATTTTTACAAGTTTCTCTAACTGGTTGCAGTGACAACTGATTCCCCTGCTCCAGCACTAAGCCAGCCAGGACAGAGACCAGTCCTGCCCCAACAGCCTTTAATTCATGTTGCTCACAAGTACCCCTGCGGTGAAGCTTTAATGGTTTCCTGCATGCCTAAGATCTAAGCTTGTAAAATGTATGAAGATATCGTTCTCCTCCCAGAAGTCTAAGTCAGAAGAGGAAAAAGAAAAAAAAATTTCAATCAAAAAACCTTCTTGAGAAATGTGAACCTGTGAAATGAATGTGCAGCAATGGCAGATTCCTGCCTGACTCTGCAGAAAGTTTAAGTGATAATTAAGGCACATTCTAACAATGGAAGCTCTGAGAATTTTATCCTTGCTGTTATATTTAAAGCTCAAGCTCCAAGGAGCTGGTGAATGCAAGAAAACCAGCAGACTTCAGCAAAAAACTTGTGACTGTAACCCAGAGTTTTAAATTCTGGAAAGAAAGACAGCCTAAAATTATTTTTTTAAATTAATTTAAGAAAAAAACCCAGACAGGTTAATAAGACAGTTTCATGCTCTTTTGAGTCCCAATTCATGATTTTTAAAAAGGTTTAATTGACTGCCATTCCCTTCCTGCAGGGGCCTAAGAGGTTGTCCAGAGAGGCAGTGGAATCTCCATCCTCGCAGATACTCAAAACTCAACCGGACATGGCCCTGAGCCCCCGACCTACTTGGCCCTGCTTTGAGCTGAGGCTCAGACCAGATGGTCTCCAGACGTCCCTTCTAGCCTAAATTACTGTATGACTAAACAGTTACACATTTCCCTGTATCCTCAGAGATGTGCAGAGTCCCCGCTCTATACTACAGCATTTGCCATTTTGTTGACAACCAGGGGACAATTCTGAATCGCCTGCTTTCTCAGCTGGCAGGTTGCAGTCTCTTGCTCCCCACTTTCCCACATGCCACAATTGGGCAGTGTGCCCTGTACACCCTCCCAGCTATGGAGTGGAGCGAGGAATATCAGCATTACTGTCAGCCTAAAGCCAGTTAGAAGGCGAAACGAGAAGATACCTATCATAGTCCAAAAAGTGAGCAGCAAAACATAAAGCTGTCCAGTGATATCCAACCAGACCACATCCAGCTTGTCACAATGGTGTGACTTTTGCATCACCATTTTTGAAGAGAATCTTTCCTTGCTTTTGACTTGCAGCCTTACCGCTGCATCTACAGGCAGTCCAACACGGCAGCCCTTGGCTTTCCTCACTCTAGACAAGATAGCTTGCTGTGAGCCCAGTTGTGCTGTGTTGTTAAACCTCAACTCAAAAAGTTATTGCCCTGGGAATAAGCATGAGGAAAATTTGACCCTTTCTTTCTAAGCACCATGAGACCCATACACCTTACAGGACAGCAGACAAATGCAGAGATGGTAAACTATCAGCTTAGAAAACCAAATCATGTTATTCTAAACATTTCAATGGCAAGATTGATTCTTTCAGTTAAAAGTAATGCAAATTCAGGTATCCACTATCTCTCATATGCTTTAATGATATAACCAGCACTCATAAGGGCAACAAATCCCTACCTCTGAAAAAAAAAAAAAAAAAAATCTTTCAGATAAAAATAAAAATAGCCTGATCAGTGGATCAGTTTCCCCTGTGGTACATATTGACAACAAATAATTGATCCTATACAGCCATTACAAGATACCATTACTAAAAGCCAATGCCCGAACAGGCCATATCTTTACTAAAGGTTAGCTACAGAAAGAAAAGAGGTGCAGGAATAACTGTGTACATAACTGGAACAGACGAAGCCTGCAAGATTGCTCTGGCATGTTCTAAGATGCTTCTGTTTCTTTTCCATTTTATCTCCTAAACTCATAATGTTCACAAACATATTTTAATTGTGTATGAAATAACGTCACCTGCAACTATTCCAGTCACGCCAGTCCTTCTGGTGAGGCCATAGGGAAGGCATTCTGGCTCTGCTCCAAGCCACATGCTCATGCACCATATAACAGACCTTTCAGAATTTGTTTCCTCCAGCTGGACACTTACCGATACCCTGACATGCCACTGTCCATCACCTGGTGTAGTAACGCCTACCAGGAAAAACTGGTGTCTGATAGCTGGGCTGTTATGCCACCACATAAAACCCCCTTTGTCCCAGCATCAAACATGATGTCTGTCACAGCCAACTGGTCTCTGGCATGTTGCTTTGCAGAAAGGCTGCTGCAAAGTTCAGGTCATTAATGACAGAATATTCAAGAGGGAAAACTAAATATCTTCTTTTTAAAGTATATTTACAGTATGCAGCAGATACGGATATGGACCCTATTTAAAGCTGTTGTGAAGCACTGTAGTCAAAGGGCCAAAACAACTCTTTATTTTTTTACTTACTGCTGTTGTTGACTTCTTTTGACCATTCACCCCTCTTTAATTCTCAAGTTTTAAACCAACTACGTCCACATAGAAACAGACAGAGCTCAGCTAATCTCCACAATGGCTCTGTGTGTACATCTAAGAACGCATCCCACTTTCTCTTCTTCACAGAAGAAATTCAGATGATTTGACCCCACCACGAGTCCCTCCAAGCAAGAGCAGCTCTGCTACTCAATATATAACTTGAATTCATTGCCAGCTCTTAATTTGGCTGTGCATTTGCCCTTTAGAGAAAAATTATTTTACAGATACCTATCTTAAATTACTTTTCAAATTCTGATTCCTTTCTGCATTTCAGGTAAGTATACAAATGTATTTTGAACTGGTATTTCCATTTATGTGATTATATATGAAAGTCTTCTGTTCTGTAGTTAACTGGAAACACGTAAGTGAAAGAGTCTAGGAAATAATGGCTGTGTTCAGATCGCACCTGAGCAGAGCAGGATGAGAGTTTGTGTTCTGAAATTCAAAGGCCCCTCATAGTCATTGGGTTTTGGTTTTGCTTTTGACTCAGCTAGCCTATTAAAGAAGCAGGGACCAGCTGTTCTCTTTAGATCCATATACGAGTGTTTATCTGGTATTGATGCAGAATTTGGTTTCCATCCATCCAGGTATCTGCATTAATGCTGCAATGCCAGCAAAAGTAGCTATAGGTTGAAGCGTACATACATCTGAACTCTTATTTAAACAGTCCCTGAAATACACAGAGGAAGAGAAAGAGGGGACTAATGGATCTGCCTGGAGAAAGCCACCCTATTTTTTGCCTAGTGCTAGTTACATAACTTAAGTTTCCTGCAAAAAAGCTCCTCTTGTAAGAGCAGAAGCATTCGAGTGCGCTCCTATTACACTGGCTCCAGCAGCGGATTACGACACACCAATTCTTGCCAATACAGCTACTCCCTAAGCAAGAAGTTTGCTCAAGATATCTGATGGGGAGTTTAAGCTATCAGACTCTCAGATTGCAAAAATCAAAACCATCCTGTAGCCTCCAGTTTGCACTACCGACATTGCAGTGAACCCAAGGTCACCGGCACGTCACGGTTAGCTCTGTGCTGCACGCCAAACTTCACAGCATCACCCAGCTGAGATCGCAGGTCTTCCTGCTTCGGCTTGATTCAAAGGCCATTTAAAGCAACATAAAGACTTCTATTGAGTTTGTTTGGACTTTGGACCCATGCCCAGAAGCACAGTAGACTCCCTGATAGCTCCCAGCATCCTAAGAACTAGAGGCAAGCTGGCAGTTCTGGTTCCAGCTAACAAAGGTCAGTGTTGCACATAAACAACAGGTGAGACCACAAAATTATTATCCGTATTCATGGAGTGCCTCTGTTTCAGTTAAATGCTGGTGACATCATATGGTGTCACAATTCTGTAGTTTGCATGATTTCCCAGAATGCTGCTGAGGAAACCTGACAGGGCTTCAGAGTTTATGGAGTCCTGAGGTAGTTTTCAAAAAAGAATTAAAAATAAAAGAATTATTTTTTGTTTAACACGTTATTTTGTAACCCATCGAGAAAGAATTTTATACCAGAGATCATTTTGAAATACACTTAAGTATTCACTAAGTATTCATTTATCTTTCAGAAAATGTCATAATTTTTCTTGTTGCGTTTAATAACTCCTAGTTAATTATGTAAAATCCCATCCCATCTGCTTATTCCTTCACACAGAGAAATTAGAGGGCTTGATTCTACAGTCATTACTCACAGAAGGAGAGGCATTGATTTAATGGATTTTCCTGAAAAGGGATTACAGTATAGGATCCTCTGATATTGATTTTGTGACATCATAATCTTTTCCTCAGAAGCAGACACTGATGACTCAAGATAATATCAGTGCAAGATTAGGCAGGGGCAGCCAAGTTAGTGAAAGAAAATTATAAAAACAAACGTCCTAATTTACAGTAAGCACACTGCAATAAAATATTAGCTATGTTCTAAAATGTTGAAAAAAGTTCTCTTTTAAAAAAAATAAAACATCTGAGTGATGTTTCTCTCTTTCATCCCTTGCCCTGCTTACAGTTACTGTCATGAAACTATTGTGAGCTAGAGCATTTTTTGTAGGTTAATGGGTTCTCTTTGAAGGGATTAAAGTCACATTGATTAATAATTATTTTTTGATGTTTTAAATTGATGTAAATGTCCAGAAGCTCTGATGAGCCACATCCTGTAGAAATCAATACCAAATAAAAACAAAAGCAGCAAACAACAACAACAAAAAAAACCCCTCTGCTCAGCTCCTGGGGGAAGCAATTGTGACTTATGTCTGTTTGGAACATATACCGCCCCTGGAGAATACCAGCAACTGGCATATATGATAATCATTTCTCAGTTATCTAGAGCATCCTTATTTTGATGTGTCTATCTTTCAGACTTCAGGCAGAGTCTGCAGATATTTTGCATACAGAACAAAAGCTAGGCACAGCAGTGCTAAGCAAATAATAAATAAATTAATTTCATTGCTGTTGGAAAATGTTCATTTCTTTCTTAAATCCGCCTTGCTGTACTTTGGGAAAATACTAATTAGCATTCTTTCTGTGGAATTTTTTTCCACCAATTCTCTCTACTGTTCTTCACCACTTTTCAATAGGGTGTTGGGGCTTTTGTTTGTTTGTTTTTTTCTTACTTGAGTTTAAAATCTCTTTGCTGTCTCTAAGTGGAATGAGAACTAGACCCTTCCTTCTCATTTGATAGGTTAATGAGGAGTGAAGATTCTCCATGTTAAAGTTACTTCCATATGAACAATGAGGAAATGATCCTGAAAAGCTGTGGTGCAGATAACAGACACATGCCAAACAGCAGATTACTCAAAGCGAACAAGGCAATTGGGACAGTCTGTGGTCTGCTCTGGGGACTCCTCTCAGCCTTGAAGAACAGCCCCTTCTTGGTCGATTCTAGGGATGTGTCTAGCTCAAGACGAAATGAAAGCTCTTAAATTGAAGGCATTTCTGATCTTATTGACAACTTAGAGACTAGGTCCTACCTCACTTATCCCAAAGATTTGGCCTTTGCATTATATAGTTGGAAGTCAACATAACTAAATTTGGGGACCTACAGGTTTATAGCACAGGAAGGAGCTAGAGCTGTTCAAATCCTTCTGACATGACTAGAAGACCCATGTCTCAACCTCCTAGAAAGCACTGAGGACCAATCATTTCAAAATCACAGCTGTTAGATAGACAGGCAGCATTATCTATTTTTCCCAAAGTACTTAAAAAGAAATTTCGGATTTTTATCCTCCAAGAGGTTCATATCTACCAAACAGCTACCTCTTGTTAAATCTCTGGCTGGCATAGAATAGCACGGAGTAGTTAACTTCTGTTATCTCCATTCAGCTCCTCTGAAGTGCTCAATCCCTAAGCTTAAATGTCCCACTTGAATTTCTCCATCCCCAACATTATGTTTTCTACCCATTCACTGTGCCTATCCCACATATTCTCATGTCCATGCTGCCACCTCAAGACTGGCATACTGAAAGCTGAGTATATTAATTCCCTTAAAAACATATCTCCTGATAGCTCTCTTCCCTGTTACTATCAGCTGTGTCACTAACTTTCCCATCACCAATGCTTACTGTAAAACATTTCTTCTCTAAATACACACATATAACAGAAGAGAAAATGCAAAGATAACAATAGTAATTTGAGCACATCACATACTACTTTTGCTCTGGTACAATGTGCTATCTTTATGGCTAGCCAGACATGATGCATATCATTTTATTTCTGGAACTCCTTCATTTAAAAGCCACTGTAATTTCCTAGCATAAGGATGAAGGAGTTCCAGAAATGAAATGCATCATGTTTGGCTTACCATAAAGACAGCAGATTTCTTCCTTAGGAGTTGCTCCCTTCACTGGCCGTATTCATTCAAGATTACACAATGCTATGAAAAACAAGGTAACCTTTCTGTTTCAAGTGTCTCCCATTCTCTATTCATCTGTTACACATTGCGCACATGGCAGCTAGTATGTGTTGCCACATTTCTTCTGTAAAGATTTTCCTCTTTTCAACTATAGATTGATAGAAGCTTAATAAAAAAAAGCTGTAATAGCTATTGTGTGGAGAACATATTTAATAAGTCATTCTCATAATTTTCTTAGTAGACTCCTAGGTACTAAACTCAGTGTAAAGATTTTCATTTTATAACATTTGTAACGTTTATCGAAGTTCGATTTTTTTCTTTACATTGCAACCAATTGCATTTTGCTACAAGAATAGAATCTTTAAAATCTTTATTAACAAAAATGTAACCACTAATTTAGTAGAAGATAAGAGTGCTCAGGATGACAAAAATGATGCCTTTTCCATTGGAGAAGTATGTAAGTAATTTTAAAGAACACTTAAACCCGAAGTTAACTATGAGTCTTTTAAGTTGTTCAGCAAAAAGACCTGTTTTCAAAGCTTTATTTTTTGACATTTATTGTTCTGACCCATATGCCCAAGTGAAAAAAGCTCTCTTCTCCAGGGCCGAGACTGTCTAGTAAAATAAGTCTCAAGATGGATTTACACAAGACTTCGCTCAGTTTAACATTCATTCTGAACCTCTGTAAGGTCATTTCATGATCTGCCTGGATTGCTCTATGTGGTGACATCAGAAATGCAGAGATTAGTGGGTGTCTCAAATTCAGTCAGCACACCGTTGGTGAGCCCTTTAATGAATTGCCACGGGATCGCCACAGGTAAGTCTTTATTCAGCATGGTCCCTGTCTTAACCTGAATGAGGGATCACCCTTGAAAGCAGCTTCTGACTGAGGTGATACAACCTAGAAACTGCCTTATTGACCTCCTGCAATTTGAGTCTGGGGCTCATAACTCCTACAGGGATGAAAGATCTTTTCTCTATGGTCCACAATCATTTCACCACAATGAAATCAGAAATTTGTCAAAGAGTAATAGCAGACACTTATTCCACTGGCAGAGAGGGTTTTGCAAGTGCCTACTGCAGTTCCGTATACGTGAGTTGGCATCCAAGCATCCTCGTTATCAGCTTTGCCCTCTAGAATCACCCTGGTCTACAAATAATCCATGAAAATAATGAAACGAGAGACAACATGACTTGTAGAAGTTTTGGGCTAAGGACGACCATTCATAATAAACTTTTTTTAAAAAGAAAAGTGTATGCTTTTGCTGGGAGGATACTTTCCTCTCCCATACCACCTGCATAGTCTCAGACTAGTGGTAGGCAGAAAAGCTCAGACTGTTCTACTTCAGTAGCTCCTCTGGGTCTGTCCCACCATGAGGAAACCTTACCTTAGTTTTGCAAACAAAAATGAACTGGTAAGATAGGGGTTTTTTATTCTGATACTAGGAGGACATGGTCATGAGGAAACAAAAAAACCCAAAGTTGTTTTCTCAATAACAGCTTCAGCCAGCATCTCTTCAAGAGAGAAGAGATGCTAAAAGGACTCTGTACCAAAATTCACATTGTGTCCTTTTTTTTTTTTTCCTCCAGCCAGGAGGAAACATTAGTGAAGCAGTGGGGCTCCCAGCTGTGAAATCAGCCTTTTGCTTAAAAAGGTTTCTCCCACAGAAAGAGGCTTTTGCTTCAGATTATTAACATTAGATGCAGATATTATTGAAAATGACACCAAAAGAAACACATTTCCTTTCTTAGGTAAGGTTGTGCTGAGTAAAGTCTTGCAGCATTTAGATATCTTTGAATGCCTTGGTCCATGTAAACCTGAATCTAGACTTCACTGTGACATCAAACTCCATAAGCTGATGTAGTAGTGGACAAAAGTCTACCCTGCTAGACATAAAAAGTTGTCCTTCCTAAGAGAAAGAAAGAGGGTGTTGCTGCTTTATATGCAGAGCCTGAAAAGCATATATAAGACTGATATACAAAGTCCTCAGTCTTTTGGAAATACGAGATGCATTTTTTATTTGTAGACAATTTTCCTGAAGAGTGTCATCCCTCCTATTTAGTCCATATGTGGAACTACGGTGACAACCAGTTTTCTCGTTGTTTTCCTACTGAGAGCATTGGTCAGACCCTCTTGGAGGTGTGACAGATTGTAAATGATGTCCCAGCATCAGTTTTGGTGTGTTTAAGATGCTTTTGTCCTCTACTTAAGCTCTACCTTGTCCCACACAAATAATACAGCAAGGAAACATAAAATCACCCAGGTGCAAGCTACTAACACCATGGGACATCTGACATACTGGTCACATAATCCAGGGCAGAACTTCAACTGCTCGAAGCTCAGTGTAGACATGACTAAGGGAAGGTTGCTGGATTGCAGTTAGAAAAGATGGGAATGATAACATTAGTCACAGGGCTCGGGGAACTTGTCTACTTTTTATTGTTCTTTATTTAGCTGAAGTACAGCTTTTCCCTTCAGCTGTGATCAGCCATGCCTTTGCCACACTAAAATTACAATTACAAAAATTACAAAGCAAGCTGCTAAAGACTATGCCTTCCAGCCGTTCAGACTGAAACGCCAGAGAACGCAGACCCATTGCAAATGGCAATATGTTAAGAGATTCCTACAGCAGAATGGTTGGAGGCTTTTCTCTGAAGCAAGACACAGCCCTGTTCCTCTCCCAAGTACTGTAAATCCATATTAATATATCTGAGCTCACACACAATGCCTTTCTTCTGCTAGTTTCTAAACTAGCCATCATGTAAGAAAACCACTGAAGAAAGAGTGATAAAAATATTCACATTGCTACCTTTCAAAAAATGATTATGGTATTAACCCGGAGCACTGAATGCATTCACATCACACTGTGAAAGAAGGAATTAAATATTACTTGCCCATGGGCAACAATATCAGGAACATGACATGCAGTGGGCAATATCCCTGTTTGATCTCCTTTTGTCACTGACTGTGCCAGAAACCTCAGACAATGTCAGGAGTTGGAACAAGTTGGCACTATTACTTTACACCATGAAATACGACAATTGGAAGAGAAGAGAAAATGTGCTTTGAACAGTTTTATCACTGTGCAAAGTCTGCTGATGATTTTCAAATTGCCAGATGGGCACCAAGGCCACATCAAGCAGATACAGCTTAGCAAGTGACATTTGGGCTGCTGACACTGAAACAGCAAGCATGCAGACATCAGTTTTGCCCGTCCTCAGATTCATCAGTTCAATGCTACTGCTTTCTCCATGAGATTAACTTCCAGGTGACACACCAATTTAATAATTTGAGGCTGGATAATTTTAGTATCGCTTCAACAAGTTGGCAGAACTAAACAGCACAAAACTAGGGAAATGCCTTGTTTTGAAAGGAGTTGTTTTCAATTATTTTTCACTGCAAAAAATATGCAGACATTAAAGAAAATTCAGTGAATTTCAGGCTCAGGAAAACGGTCTTGTTCCAGTGATCTGAAATAAGTGCTGCTCTTGCTTTCCCAACTTCTCTCCTGTAGCCACATTTACTTTGAGCGTCCTCTTAAGTCTCAGTTCTCCTCTTATTGTAGTGCCTAATAACAACATACAAGATAACTAATTACAGTAGACGTGCTATCCAACCAAAGTCATAACCCAGTCACAGATGGTGTTACTGATGCACCTTTATCTTGAGCTACAGTTTACCTCCTTTTACACTACAAAATTATGCTAATGCTCATCAGCTTTCTTAGACGAACCCAGAACTGGAATGACGGTGTTTTATCCAGCTCAGAAGTGATGGTTACTTTCCAACAGAATGAAAACCTGAGGCCTTGGCTACCTTCAAACCTTACCAAATTTCTCAAGATTTATTAGTTATTTTACAAGTATAGTATTTTACAAAATTAAGCTACCTATTTCCTGTCTTGCTTTGCCACAGTAATTTTTATCACAGTAGTGCTAGTAAAAAGAAAAACCAACCAAAAAAACCCACCACCAAAACACCTTGATTTTTTCAAAAAGCCAGGATTCAGAGTAACATGAACTCTGTGATTGTGGGATAAAACAGCTTCTTAAAACTGCGCACTTCGATATTAGGCAACAAACTAGAACTTTCATTTTTCTGTTGGTGTTCATGTCCACAGTCTTACTTTCTTAAAAATAAAAATTACAATAATTAAAAAATCACCAAATTCCAAGAAACAATATTTTGTCTGTGCACTAACATCTTATTTTGCATAAATGTATGTTTCAGCAGTTATGATGATGAGACAGCTGACGGTTGACTACTATATGTGAACAGATGCTGTGAAAGCTTCTCTTTAAATAGTTCTGTCAATGCAATGTCAATTTTAGAAGTGACACCACTGCTGTTCTAGGACATGATCCTGCAAACTCTTATTCACACAGGGAGTCCTGCTGATTTCCATAGAACATTTACATTTATAGACTACGAAAGGTCAGGTCCTTAGTTGTGGAGCTCTCCTTAACAGTGATTGACAAATATACAACAAAGTTTTTAGTAGTGCTGAACACTGTACTTTAGGGCAATGACATTTATAGTCAATGGTATTCGCCTAGATGATACATACATTTTCTTTCAGAAGTTACATGAAACATATTAAATATGCTTGAAAAGCCATTAAAGGAGCAAAAGCATAAAGATAAAAAATGTCATGTGAAACCAAGCTTGCAGTATCAAGCAGAACTTTGAAAAATTAATCTGCCAAGAAGATAGGCTGAGCCTCGACACAGCACGGTACTGATCAGAAAGCGATGTTAAATTCTGCCACGATAGAACTGACGGGATACACCGCCCGCCCCTTTGTTAGCTGCATTTTCATAACGGCTCTCTTGGCGGGGGGATGCACGAAAGAGAAGAGACATTTAACGGGGGGACACGTCGCGGCGGGTGCCTTTCCCCGGAGCCGGCGCCGCAGCCGGGCGGCGGCCGGGGCCGGCGGTGCTGAAGGACAGCGCGGCGCCCCCGCCACGGCCCGGCCCCGCGGGGCCATTACACCCCCAAAACGCAACATTACCCCCCTCTCGGCACCCCCGCCGGGAAGCGGGTAACTTCGGAGGAGACGGAGGATGGGAAGAAGTGCCGCCGCAGCTCCCCCGGGCTGCGGGCGCCTTCCGTGGGGGTACGGGAGAGAGGGCGCATCTCGCCCCGCGGCACGGCGGAGCGGGCTGCCCGCCCGTCGGACCGCGCACCGCGGGTGGCACCGCCCCCCGCCCGAATCCACATGCAGATCCTGCGCGGCTGCCCGCGGGAGCACAAAGCGGGGACAGCCGGCGCTGAGCCCCTGCCTCCACCGCCCCGCGGGAGAGGCGGAGCGGGCGCAGCCACCCGGCCGTGCCCGGGCGCCGCGGTCCCGCCGGGAAGGCACACAAAGGCGGCACGGAGGGGCCTCGGTGCCCACGGGAAGGGGGGGACCCGCACCCCTTCCCTTCCCCGGCACTTACCTTCAGCAACACAAAGAGCCAGAGGAGGCAGGAGCGGGCCCCCGGGGCCCCCCGCCGGCGGCGGCCGGGCATGGGGGGGGACGGCGGCCGCGGCCCGCGGGGGCGGCCAGCCAGGGGGGGCTGCTGCCTCTCTGCCCCTCGCCTCCCTCCGCTCGGCTCCAAGCCGTGCCCGGCAATGGCGAATTGCGGCAGCATCAGGCGGCCGGCGGCGGCGCCGACCTCCCCGCCGAGCGGCGCATCCTGCCGCCCTCCGCCCCTTTTATTTGGGGTTTGCGGCGGGGAGGAGGAGGAGGAGAAGGGGGAGGAGGAGGAGGAGGAAGGGGAGGCGGCGGCGGGGTGTGCCTCCTGGAAGGAGTTTGGGTGATCGCGCCTCTCGCTGCACAGGAGGGGCTGGGGAGAGCCGCTCGCCGGCTCCGGGAGCGCCGTCTCCTCGGCGGGAGCGGCCCCAGCCCCCGGCGGAAGGCGAGGGCTGGGAGCCCGCAGCCGCCCTCGCTCCCCCCGCACCGCCCTACCCCGCCCCCCCGGCTCTCCCTCTCCCAACAGCATCTCCTCTCCGCAGGCAGGAAAAGCGAGGCGGCAGGCAAAAATGCATCCACACACACCCCCCGCCCAACAGTCCCTCCCCAACCTCATTTTTCCTGCCTCCCTCCCCCGCCGCGATCAGGGGACAGAACTGCCGCGAACACCTCGGAGGGGGGGCCCGGCTGGCGGGGCAGAGAAAGGACGGGGCCAGACCCTGACCCGGGCGAGCCCGGCCCCGCACGGGGCTTCAGGCTTCTGCGGGGGGCGGCTACTCCTTAGTTGCGGCTCCGTTGGAGTTACAGCTCCAGGAGCAGTAGCCGTACCCAGGCACCAGCAGCAGACACGGTCTTTGGGAAGAACGCAGACTTCCTTTACGGCTGTTCTCAGGAGGTAGAATAAAGCATGTGGACAACTCTTCAGAGGTTCAAGGTACAGGTCTAAGCCTGCAAGGGCTGGAGCAGAACTCATCCTGTCCCACGAGATACTCACGCCCAGTGATTAGAGGGGCACATGGAGAAACCTGAGGTCACGTCCCCTGTTGTGTCTTCCCCCCCACATCCCACGTTGCAATCTTGCAAGTTGATCAGGGCCATCTCCAAACTTAAGGATAGGCAATCTATTCATCTTTTCAAGAGTCTTGCTCAAGATGATCTCCCCAGGAAAAAAGAAGAGAGGGCGGACCAAAACAAAACCCAAAACTACCTATATGTACCCCCATTCAACCCCTATCATGAAAATAGTCTTTCCAAAATGAGAAGACTACCTTTGAATCTAGTTTGTCACCAACCACACTCTCACTCACACCTGTATAAATTAGGGTGCATCCTCAGTGCAGCTATTAGAGCTATAACCAATATCAATACGAACAAAATAGGGTCGTAAGTGTAATGTGTCTGGGGCTTTAAACATCAGAGTAACTTTGGATCTAGGTGTGGTTCCATTCCTTATAGTAATGGGCCACCACCTTGTTTTTCCCTGAACAGCTAAAATAGTGGCTGAAAGTAGATTCAGGGTTTGTTTTCAAACTAAGTCATTTAGGCCACATGAACTCTATTACATTCTTGTGGGAATGTCCTCTAAACTGATCAATTACAAAGTTGTTTCCTAACAGCATTACTAAATTAGACAATAATGAATCTGCATTTCAGAGCCCTGCCTGGCTCATACATGGCATATTTTTGATTTTTTGGACCTTCAGCCAACAAAAGCTTGATTTCAAAGTGGCCAAAGCCAGAGAGAGATGTGTTTATTTTTTACTGAAATGGGCCCTTGAGCAGTGATTTGCCACACTTGATGGGGATTAATCCAGAAAATGAAGGAGAAATTTCAGGTCCTGTGTAGATGCTGGCACAAAGCCCACATTTAGAGTTCCAGAAGGCAAATGCTATTCATATCTTCATTTATAAGAAGCTGGGGACAGAAAAGACCTACTCAACACTGCCAGTGAAGGACACAGGCCTCTCTTGGGTACCCATTACTCTATTGGTATTTGGAGCATTATCTGAAATTGGTATGCAAGGGGTTAACCGTAGATAAATTTCCTTCAGTACACAGGTTTAGGATGGAGAGAGAGGTCATCTGAAAGACAGAGCAGTGAATTTCTCTAGGAAATTAAGATTGTCATCACTACTTGAGAGCTGTGGATTGAATTTTATGCTAGGAACTTCTTGTTTACGAAGTAAATTAAATTGTAAGAGTCAATGATTTTTGACATTAAGATTGTACTTTATGCAGTCTTTCTTCTCTAATATTCCACTCATTTGCAATATTTAGATGTTAAAATGATGATGGCATAAACAAGACTGAAGATACCTAAAAAGCAAAAAAATTTAAATATAAAATTCTAGTAGCATTTTAGGCTCAGAACAACACTATCTGAATCAAAGAGTTGAAGTGAACAATAGCTGAAAGAAGTGAGAAACATTTCTGGAATGAAACCTTCAGTAAAGAACCTAAGGTATTAAAACATTCTGGTCTGGCTGTTGCAGCAAAGAAAAATGCAGCCAAGAGAATGCAAGAATTGCATCCTTTTTAAATTATGGGGGTCTAGTGATACTCAACCTTTTCAGAAAATGCCAGTGCTTTGGAAGATTCCAATCTGCCAATAGAACCAAATCCTTCAGAAAATGATAATTAAGGGGGTTTTTTTTAAATGAAAAAAATTTTTAAAAAAAGGTGTTTTCTAGCAGCTATTCAGGATTGTGTTAGACACAGGCAGTGAAACAGTTCCTGCCAAGGTAAGCCTACACCCAAGTACAGAAAGAAGGTATAATGTGAGCAAAGCTAACAGGCAAAAACTGACATACTGGAGAGGTTGGCTCCAGGCTTTTTCAATGGCTGAAACCTGGAAAGTCATACAAAGAATTTCTTAAGAATGCGAGAAGGTAGGACTTGAAGGAGGAGCAAAAGAAATTTCTTCTTTTCTGAAAAGGAGGTGTGAAAAGTAAATACAGGCTAGAGGGGGAAAAAATAAAGAAAAAGGAACTATGAAAACAAGGGCAACCTTATTTATTTCTAGCATCTAAACAATAAACCAGTGAGTCTATCAATAAATGAGCAAAGCTTTAAAAATAATGAGACAATGAGATGTCTTCCATTTACTCATGGAAAAAGAAACAGGGCAATTTGTAAGTGTTTGCAAGTTGTCAAGTAGTGAAAGATATTGATACAAGGGTATTCCAGAAGTCCTTCAAGCCCCCATCCACCAGTCAAAGGTACACCAACAGTCAAAAGACTTCCTTTCCTCCTGGACTGATGTAGTGGGTTATAGAGCCCTTAGAAAGGAAGTATTCAGCAGTATGCCTCACAAATTAATCTTGAATTTCGTTTATTTGAATGAAAAACATGCAAACATTTGAGAAAAATTAAAATTAAAATCAGCAAAAAAGTGCTCAAATGGAGAAGCCATTCTGGAGTAAAACATGGGTTTTTCTGAATCAGATACTGTGTTTTTAGTGATTTGACCTAAAACTCCTCCCTGCCCCCCACCTTTGCATTCCAGAAAACTGAAAAGCCCCTCCTTCGCACAGTACAATCTGAAACATATTCTGTTACTAAGAAGGCCCTATGGCAAGGACTAAGTCAACCCCCTGACCTTTGCATTGGTGTAGCTCCTGCAAGACAAAGCAGCGAACTGAAGAGGGAGTCCTTCACTCCACCAGTACACTCCCTTGACCCACATAAGGCTGACGCTTGTGAATCTGTGCCGTCTTTTCCCAGAATTATCGAAGATCATATGTGGCATTATGGCATGGATATATGGCGAGAGCATGTTGCATTATGAGCATTTCTCATTTTTCTCTAGGAATCTGTTCTAAGCCTATGCTTGGAAGGCACCCTAATTTTTCTTGGGCTATGATGGACACTGGGCTGCAGTGGTATCCGAGCAGGTTTAAGGGACTTTGGTTCCTAAATCCACCCGGCAGAATTACGGTGAAGCAGAGAATTTGGAGCAGAGGGACCTGACAGTGAAGTGCATAACAGAGTATTATGATACAGATGAAATTCCCAGAGTCCTCTCTGCGCTCACTAGATTTACTGTAAAATCTGGGGATGGGTTATTTTGTGATGTGCAATATGCAGGAACATGATAAAGATATTTCAAGGTATTACAGGACACATATCACTAGAAGACAAAAATCGTTAAAAGAAAATCCTCTTGCATTTTGAGAGCACCACCTACAAGCAGGGCTCCACATCAAGCACACTTTGTCAAGAGCTTCTCAGGTAGGTCACCAACTGCTTGAAGGTTGTGCTAGTGACAATGCTGGAGCTCTACCTTTAATTTAATGACCTGATGAATTGAGGCAATTGTGGTTGCTTGTAATCAGTGATTTAATGAAGTAACTTCCTAACTGAACCAGCATTTATTACCATATAACACCCTAGATTATTAGGGGAAAATAAAAAAATAAGATGTTTTGTGGTTTCAAACATTTATAGGAGTGTTTCTGCTTGTAGCTTACATGCACTTAATTTCAGGTTTACAGTAAATTCTCCCCTTGCCCCTGAAAACCCCAAAGCAACACTCAGATCTACCAAGTCTGGCTGGCCAAGGGGGGAAAAAGCTGTAAATTACCATTTATTCTTAGCTGCAGTATAAGCCCAGATTTATATGAAGCTTTACAGGCCTCAGCAAGTCTGGATAAATATGGCATGAAATGAGGTTTATAAAAAACCCCAAACCCTGTAAGTAGAAGTCATCCTAGTCCATGAAGTTTTTGAAGCAAAGCTATTTTTCAGTGACAAATATTTTTATGAAAAAAAGTGTGGATCCTTCTTAAGTATATTCTCACATAAAGTCCTTTCATTTCAATGACAGGAATGGATAAAACAATAACAAAAACAAGTGCAAAGGGTAGCTCGAATAACGTGCATGGGTTGCCACTTACGCATTTAAGTGCAAATTTATCTTAGCTTTCTTTTTGATAAGTACAGGCCCTGTGACTTTTAAAAGTATGTCCCACAGCCCCCCCAACAAACAATGACAGGGATTTTTTTTTTTTTTTTTAAGATCTGTCTTTCCATAACAAGAATGATTGACATACTTCAAATGTACAACCTGACCAGCTTCCAGATGCTTATTAGTCTTTCAATGCAAGAGAAGCAGTGAACTATACCACAAAAGGTCATTTCCCTTTAAAAAAGTCAGAAATCTGTCTTTGGCATTGAATCTTTTCCTCATAAATAAGTCTGTGAAAAGATTTTGTCTAATATTCCTTTCCTTTAACACTGTGCCGTGTTCACTGAAATAATGTATGGAGAGGAACTGGGTTGGGTTTGGGGGTTTTTTTGTTTGTTTGTTTTCCAGAATGCAAGCAGTAAACATATCCATAAAGGCCAATGGGATTATCTGACATTTAAACAGTGTATGCAACTTTTATTTATCTGTCCTAGGGTATCTGGATGCTACAGGATGCCTGAGAAACCAAGCAAGTTCTATGAATAGTTATAACAAGAAAGATATTCATGCATATGTTTACTTTTCTTGTGAGCTATTAAATACTTAATCAGCCCTGCCTGTTATCAGGAATCATCTCTTTTACTCTTAGAGTTCTCCCTCAAGTCTCAGCAGATATAGTTGATTAAAAAAATTGCTGCAGTTTCCAACTGTGCTTATTTTGTATTGTAGCCTGTATGTTTCCTTCCATATGCAGCTGGCTTCTCCATTTTTGTCTATGATCTGAGCAGCTCAAAGGCACACTCAGACTGGAGAAAGAGGGAGGTTGGAAATTTCTGACTGTCTTTAGCATCCTCCCCAGCCATATAAGACAATTAAAAAAAAAATCAAGTGGTCTTTTCTGCTTAAGATGGGTACACCTTTCTGGGGGTAATCCTCAGTAATTCAACTGTACTTTACATTGAAGAACCATCCAAGCTCTTTATTCCCCCAAAAAAACTGACAGGAAAAACATCCAGAAGAAAGACTGGGTTCTGGCTCGCTCCAGTCAGCCACAGACTTTAGTACCTTTCACCTCTAAAATATACTGACTTCCTCTGACCCTCAGAGGCTCTATTGATTCACAGAAATCTGAGTCATACTTACAGGAAGCATTTCTCTCCCCAGAAATTTACAACAGGAGCTGCAATTTTGCACGGAAAACATCCTTCTTTTGTTCCCTGGCTTCTAGGCTAAATTTTTTTCTCCGTCTTCATGGTATGGGGTTACCATATCCCAATATAAATGTGCATGTGTTAAATCAGTGCCTTTTCACTCCCATTTCCTAAACAGCCTCAATAAGCAGCTTTTTTGCATTAGCACTATTTCTTTCCCACACAAATATAATATTAGCTCCTGTGTACTACTTCCCAACCACAGGTATTGAAGCATTTTTCAAAGGAAAAAGAGCAGCTGTCCCTGGGGCTCTGCAGGTGAGGGAAGTATATAGCTCATATGCTCTATAGTATCAGAAGGCCATGACCAGAAGCACCTCAGAGTCAGAGTTTCACCTCAAAACCAAAGAAAAGGAAAGCCCTTGTGAGGTCTGCAGTCAAATGTGTTATCTCTTCTCAGCAGAAGTTACCCACGGATGGACAGCAGCGTGAAATCCAAATTAAGGCAAAAGAACCGTTTCACGAACTGGGCTGCAGTGCCCTGTTATTTTACCCGCTCCTTGCCTGTATTCCCACAGCAGCATCTGTGCTGCCGCCCTTCTGCCTGGGGTACCTGCGGGTGGGGTAAGCAGCCCTGACCCAGCCTGGTGGGATACTGCTGCCAGCCCTGGCCACCTTCCCACCACGCTCTTCCTCACTGCTTTGCAGTGAGATGCTCTGCTTAAAGAAAGGACTCAGCATCTTCCTTCCGCTTCATGAAAACCCCAGCCAATCAATCAGGCAACAACACGCGACTAAAGCAATCGGTCACACCGTTTGATTAATCATGCCAATTACTGGGTACTCAGAGTAAACAATTTCAAAAGCAACCCAGTGTGGAAAATGGGCCTGCAGCTATGTAAGAATGGGTCAAATGCCTTGAAATCATAAATATATTCATAAAAATCCCATTTCATTCACAAACAATTTACTTCCTAGGGGGTGAATTTCATTCAGAGAAGAGAGAAAAGACGAGATTCAGCAAATATGTTATTGGCACCGTCAGGTGTTCTAATTTCAGCTGCAGAAATCACTGAGGAAAGCAGGTTAGCAGGATTTAAGAGAATTTTATGTATTATATGGAAATAGGAAGAAAATCTGTACATTTATTGGGTAAGGCAACAACGTTTTCTTTTTAAATTCAGTCTTCAACATTTCAAGATCTCAGGGGTCAGACAGAGTGTTAAACAGAAAAGACAGGATGATGCAGGATTTTTCTTTTTTTCATTTTTGCCTTTCTGTACATTATACGTGTGCTCATTCCAGAGTATTTGGAAAAATGTCCAACAGTAGGAAGGGAAACAAAAGCTTTTTCAGATACGTAAGTGTTAGAACATCTCTACAGAATTTCCATTTTTCAGACCCACTACACACCTACTTGCAAAGTCTTAATTAAAAATGGTCTGCTTTCCTTTTTCTTAATCATCTCTTAAGAAATACATACAGTCTATCCAGTTTACATAAATTAGCACATTAACATGTCAAATACATCAATTATGAACTTAACACACTCTCAGATTAATGGGAGTTGCATTATTGACTTCAGCAGACATAGGATGCCTCACTTATTTTTTGGAAAGTAATTTAATAGAGATTGATACGATTACTCAGCAAGATGTTTTTTCTAACATGACTTTCACCTCTAGAAATACTCCTTCACAGTTCATATAGCATATTTTCATACACAGCTCTTTCTAAGACCATGGTTTGCTGTCCCTACACTGACATCTTCAACAACCCCTTAAATCAGAAGAAAGCTAGCAGACCTGAGCAAGTCAGCCAGGTAGCCATGCCGTCTGAATGAATTAGGAGAAGCAGAGCCCTCAGTTGCTGCCTTCACCTGAAATCAGCACCAACGCCTTTTTCTCCAACAGAGCAGCTGAAGTCTCAGATAGGATGAGCACGAGTCCCCTCAGTACATCTGCAACCTTCTTGCCCCTTGGGCCAGCAGCGCCTGCCTGTACAGGTGTCCACTCTCCACCCAGCCCCACCAGAAGGATGCCAGGCAGCTTCACGTACACCGCCAGCCATTGAGCAACACCAAGGGGATGACTCCACAGGTGACAGCTCTGCCTGGGCTGTTAGTTGTTTCACCACAGCCAAAACCAATGTGTGTTTTCAATCAACCTATTTGACCAATGCTGGAGGAGGGCAGAGGATGAGAGGTCATTGCAGTGACATTGCCCTGGGTTAGATGGAGACAGTTGGGGGAGAAGCCAAGTGCCCATCCTCCCCCCATGAAGCACACTCCTGCTGGTGTTCTTACCCAGTCTCAGTGGTAGCACACCAAAAGCTATGCCCACTCAATGCTCAAGGTAGGATAAGTATGAGGACACACATTGCCTAAATCAAGTGCAGGTATCAACCTAGTAAACTAGGGGGTTTTATTCAGTTGTGGATTTCCTATGTCCTAAAGAAAATCACCTGATATTCTGAGTCTGCTACAAGGCAGAAAGGATTTTATAAGGAAAAAAAAAATCCCACAGTTTCTGAAGAGAAACCAAAGTTTGAGCTGACACAAAGGCTGACTAACATATTGTCTCCTGCCCTGACCCACATGGCCCTTACAGGGTAGCATTGAAGTCTACTGAAGTAGTGTGGGGAAAGCTTGTGCTTCAGAGGCATTTCAGAGCCTAGAGACTGTCAGTCTCCAATGGGGGTGTCAGGAAAAAAGAATTCCAGCACTGCTAGCACGCTGCAGAGGAGTCCCTGCATTAGCTTAGCCAAGGTTATCAAATCCATGACAAATATGGGGTTCACTTTCTTATGCTTCCAGACAACCCACAAATCTCAAAGAGCCAGACAAACTAAATTGCTATGAAATTAGAGTCATACAAAACTACATGCAACAATAAAACCCAGAACAATCTTCATTTCCATGGCATTTTTGTCATTAAAAATATTCATAGAGCTTTACAAAGCATGAAATTACCTTGGCATTTCCATATCATAGAGTAGAACCTTGGCATCAGGGGTAAAACTCTGGAGCCCCGGGAGGCTGCACATTACACATCAAACAGGCATCTACAGAGCTGTTCAAGTACATGCTGAACGCCTTGTAAAACCGGAGGCAGCTACGAAATGGCTGGAGTGGTCTGATGCTTTTGGACAAGACAGCTCTGACATTTTCTGTCAGCTTAGGAAATCCACACAAAGCGGAGGTAGATCAATAGCGTAGAAAACATCAGAATGACATTATGGGGACTTTGACACAGGTAATGTGTTTACAAGCATAATAGCTTCAGCTGCAATAATTAAATGTGGAGCTTTACCCAGGCTGTGCATGGAAACAGCCCCTCTGAAGTAGACTGCTAGCTGACATGACCCAAAGACATGCATGGGGCTAAAAAAACCACTGATAACAAAGGCACCTTGGTACAGTAATTCTCAGAACCTGAGTGTATCCAGAAGCAACTAATAAAGGGTGATGCTCATGAGATCTGATATACCTTACACCTTCTATTCAGCAAAGGAAGTGAAAATGTGAAATTCCCCAACTGAAATGTGAGAAGTGCCGTGACTGCTTTCTGACAACAGCTTACTCCATCACAGCATCGCATTCCTGTAACAAACATCTACTCAAGTCCATGGAATAGTTTACAGGAGAAAATACCATTTATTCAGTGTAAAAGGCTTAAGAACTCTGTCCGTAGGATTCACGAGGTCAGGCTGAAAGTAATCATATATATGCCAAGCTTTGGGGTTCACACCCGTTTTCAACCCATCCTGTCTTGGGCAGCCCAACACGCCTCCTCTCCAAGTCTCATTAGATATTTGCTCCCAGGAATTTCACTCAGGCCTGCTTCTAACTGGGGGAGCTTGTTGACCTTGGACAGCTTGAAATTAAGAGGAATCCATGATTTTGGTAGCACATAAATGGTTAGCATAAAGGTGCAGATACATGCTGGGGTTCAGAATAGCAAGACACAAATTTAAGTAAGCCTTGTTGCCAATGTTTGACCATGAAAGCCCTTGTGAAAAGATGCATATTAAAAAAACTCTTCAGTTTCTGTCCCATCACTGAGTGAAACAAGTAATGTTCTAATATCAAGGTGGATTTGAATGCATTGCCATCAAAGTAGTTCCATTTGACAGACATGAGAACTGGGATCCTGTTATATATGGCAACACACTTTATTACAAAAATCTGTCTGTGCCAGAAAAAAACAAACATACTGAGGTCAACTGAAATTCCTGTGGAAAAGAGGATGAAACTAAAAAGACAGACAATACCCAGATGAAAACACAGGAAACGCAGATTTTCAGGATAATTTTCAGTGCATTCTGAAACTCAGAGACTTCTCTGCAAGATTTCTGTCTATCACCCACATGGCACTCATCCATCCAACCTGAATCAAGGTATCTTCTCATTTTGAGGTGCAATACTGATTCAACTAGTCAGCACAACAGGAATCAGAAAGGAGAAGCTCGTTACCATGCTGGCAACAAGTCCGTTGTTGCAATGATAGGAAAAAAGTGCCTAACTGTGTAGCCGCAAAGGCTCAACTGAGCTTGAAAATGCCCGTTTTCTTGCAAGAGTCTCACAAGCAGAGTCAATATTGAAGAAACCAAGGAGACTTGTGTTCTTTTCACTGGAATGGAATTAATAATGTTAGAAAATATTTTTAAAGGAAGGAGATTGAATATTAATGGAAGTGGATCAAAAACATACTGATAAGATCATTGTCCATGCAGAATACACACAGGTGAACATTTAAGTTGATGCTTATTATTACAGAGTCCTCATCCAAAAACACGATCAAGCGAGAGTCTGGCAGATAGCCTGAGGAGTAAGCAAAACACTTGACTGGTAGCAACACATTCAGGTCCTCCAGATTTCAAATGAGACACAGGCATTGCAACAGCCTGATGTGGCACCAGGCAGAGGGTAGAAGCATAGCAGTTTAAGGTCTTGAGATCAGTCCCCATCAGCTGCTGAAGTACTTGCTTTTGTCCCTCCTCTCCATATACAGTGTTGTAGAAATCCAACACTCGTATCTTAAATACCCTCTTTTGCCACACTGTCTGTTTTTCATTAATAGTACTTCTCTTTTGTGGTTACCAGTGCATTACCTGGGCACAGCTGTACCAATATTGCTGTCTTTTATGGATTTTGTGCTTTCTACCCATTTACACCCTTCTTTTAATCTTATTTTTATTCCCTATTCTTTAAGTAAGCTGACCTACTTAATCACTTTATTCCGCAGCTCCACTGAGTACCACTTATTAGTGTCTGTTAATGTCAAAACATCCTGCAATTTTTTATTTTTTTGTACTTGTAAAGCAAAATAAAATCATCAAATGAGAACAGCATTGGTAACCAGCTATTCTTAGTGTTTTACATGCAAGTCTGTAAGCTATTATGGCACTCATTTTTAGTACGAGCTCTCCAATAACCCTGAAGTATTTGAATGTTAGCATCAGTGCAATCAAATTATTTTAATTTTCAGTAAAAATGCATAAAATTAATGCACTATCAGATTACACTTTGTTTTCATACATTTTAACCTATGCCAAGCAATATTTTGACTTTCATTTGAGTATGGCAAAGAGCTCCACAATATTAATTAATTAAGCCTTAAAATCTCTCTCCATAACAGGAAAATACTACTATCTCCATTAAACAGATAGGTAAGCTGGAGTCAAACTGTTCAATTACTTGCCTGACTCAATGACAAATCCAGGAATAGAGCCAAGAAGTTCACTTTCCCAATTCCTTCTGCTTTATCACTGAAAAACATTCTCTGACTCTGGGTAAGTGTTGCTCTGGTAAGCATGCATGAACTGCTTCAATGTGCGGTGTTGGTTTGGCACATAAGCAAAATTCACCACATTTCCCTTTTGGTAATATATAAGGAAAGACTCCATCAAGGCATGTTCTAATTAATATAGGAAGACGGTCAATATAATATGTTGACATCAAAGCTCACATTTGATGATAGTGTATACCATCTCATTAAATGGAAAGAATTAATTGTAACAGTTTATCAATGCCAAGTTCCCAACTAGAGGCTCCCAGAGCAACAAATGCATCATTGCACCTTGTTTGATCTAATTTTCCTTTGCTGACAAAGTCAAATATGAATGTGCCAATGTTTATGAACTATAAAGATTTTCCAAATCCATGCATTATTGTCTGACTGTATTTTGCTAAAGTAAAAATCAATATAAGTGCAGCACACTAAATTAGACTAGCTATAAGCGATACAGTGTGCATGTAATATCAGTGGTAGCCTTCTGAACACATTAGTTTCTTGCAGCAGAATTAATTAAATTGGTATCAAAGATAACTCTATCGCTTAATATTCTACAGTGAGTAAGGAAAACCCTTCAATGAATTTAAGATCCCCTCAGGAACATGAATGTCATTGGAAACCAATAGCTGCTAAAGTATGTCTGTGCAAACTTGGTAAGATTTAAAAAAAGTATAATTTAATTGGTGGGACATGTCTATTAATTCCTATTGTTCAGGTTAGTCCAGGGGCTGGGAGGGACATTCAGAGATGTGCCTCTGAAATTAGAGGGATGTACACTAGACTACTTGATACAGATGGAACAAAAATACACCAGTGTATGGATGTACAAACCAGTCACCAAGTGCTACAAAAATTGACACTGACATATAAATCTTCCCACAGCTGTAGCCATAATGCCCCCCATGGACCCTGTTTGTGGGTGAAAATAAAGCCAAGATTTGAGCATAATCTTCCACACACTGAAAACAAGTTTAAAGTCCTCTAATCCTTTATTCCCTTATTTATTAGGGTAAAGAAGTGGAGGAATATGGCTGGCAAAAAGCTTCAATTTGGTTCTTCTGAACTTTGTTTTTACTTCTCTTATGGGCAGAAGCGCTGCAGCAGCTTCACAGCAGCCCTTGTTAATGCCACAACTCACCCTCTCCTTTTTTTGCCTGTGTTACTCCACATCTGTTCTGCAGGGGACAAAATGTGTAAGTGACTACTCCTGTATGCATAGACATGCTTAGTACCTTCACACTTTATTAATCTCTCTTTAGGGCTCAATTTCATACCTGACAAATTGCTTCGTTATCCCAGGGTCCTGACCAGTAGGTACTGAGTACCTTTACCTGATAGAGAGCGTCGGGCCAGGGCAGGCATGTTTGCAGAGCCTGAGAGCTCCACCTCAACATTAGGCAAAAGAGGAAGGAAAAGGGATCAGATCCAGGGAAAAGGAAAGGCTACGTTTGATTTTATACATCCACAACTGTACGTCATTATATGGGGCAGCAGTGTGTACTAATCAGAAACAACTTTTCCTATCATGTTACCGTTAATGTGGAATTCCAGTTCCTTTATACTCACCATCAAGCAGCTGGTATACAACTGGCATTCAACAACTACAGGGCATAATGTCAAAACATAATCCTAGCGATGAGCCAAAATCCAACACATTAATTTTATTTTTTACCTTAACATTTAAATATTCAATAATTCTCTAAGGGAATCTGGGTGCTGAGGAAATAGTGAGATAGCTGCCTGAGCTACAAGACTCAGATTAAGCTTGAAGCTAGCTGGATCGAGGGTTTCAGCTGTGCCCTATCTCTGGTCTTTTTCAAATACAGCAAATCTGAGAAGTTATATTGGCATGTATTCCTTCACAGGCATTTGTTTGAGTAAAGCTTCAAACAGGCATGATTGCCCAGTGCACTGAGAGGTTAAGACAGTATCTGTGTGAATCTAGATTATTACTTTACCTGTCAAGCATAGACAATAATGTTAGAAGATGCTAAACAGCCTTATTGCAATTCAGAATCTTAGTATGACATATTATTTTCGCATTACAGAATATTTGGATGTGAAAGAGAGAGAAACAGGTAAGTATGCAATTCTGCCCATTATTCAGCTTCAAAAAATCACAGTTCTGATTTTCCCTACCTAAAATCAATACATTGAGTAGGACACAGGGAAAGGGGAAAAAAAAGGAATCCCCTAAATCCTAAATAT